>NC_082708.1:6170439-6470439 GCF_030144855.1 Hypanus sabinus
GAGGGGTGGTACTGAAGGAGTGTCACACTGGGAGGGGAGGTACTGAGGGAAGGTCACACTGTGGGAGGGGTGGTACTGAGGGAGGGTTGCACTGTGGGAGGGGTGGTACTGAGGGAGGGTCACTGGGAGGGGTGGTACTGAGGGAGGGTCACACTGTGGGAGGGGCGGTACTGAGGGAGAGTCACACTGTGGGAGGGGCGGTACTGAGGGACGGTCACTGTGGGAGGGGAGGTACTGAGGGAGGGTCACACTGTGGGAGGGGTGGTACTGAGGGAGGGTCACACTGTGGGAGGGGTGGTACTGAGGGAGGGTCACACTATGGAAGGGGTGGTACCGAGGGAGGGTCACACTGTGGGAGGGGTGGTACTGAGGGAGGGTCACACTATGGAAGGGGTGGTACTGAGGGAGGGTCACACTGTGGGAGGGGTGGTACTGAGGGAGGGTCACACTGTGGGAGGGGTGGTACTGAGGGGGGGGGTCACACTGTGGGAGGGATGGTACTGAGGGAGGGTCACACTGTGGGAGGGGTGGTACTGAGGGAGTGTCACACTGGGAGACACTCCCCCTCCCAATCCAACCCTCTGTCCCACCTGTTTTATCCCTTCTTTGTCGACATCCCCTCCCTCCTCCACACCTACTACCCCCTCACACCCCCCCTGAGTGACATGTGCCTTTCGCCCACAGTGCCGGATGCAGTGTAAGGAGCTGAGAGCGGAGACTCTGTACGACGTTCTGCACGATGCCGAGTATCGCCGCAAGTGGGACGAGAACATGATCGAGACCTTTGACATCGGGAGGCTGACGGCCAACGCCGACGTCGGTTACTACGCCTGTGAGTGTGCGTCTGTGCAGGGACAGACCTACCAGACCCCCGCGAGATTGGGAAACCGGTACTGGTCGGCAGCACACGGAGGTCCCGTGGGAGCTGGAGGAAGAGAGGCGCCATCACTGGCTGCTGTTTGAGCTGGGGACATCGATCGTAGAACAGTACAGCACAGTACAGGCCCTTCGGCCCACAATGTAGTGCTGACCCTTTAACCGACTCAGAGATCAAAATCACCCCCTGTCCCTCAGGGAGAGATGATCCTCCCCCCTACCCATCTCCCCCACCCCCAGAGGGTCGACCCTCAGCCACAGTATCCACCGGCGGACAGGGATTGATGTTGAACACAGGACAGTGTTACAGGACCAGCCCTTTGGACCGCCATGTCTGTCTGAACACAGTGTAGAATTAAACTAATGCCCCTTCATCATCAATCTCCCTCCTTCCCTGCATATTCATCGTGAAATTCAAGTTCAGTTTTAATGCCGTCTGTCTGAACGTGTACGCAGTCTGCCTCTCATAATCTTATAAACCTCTGTTTGATCCTCCCTCCCAGCTTCCGCTGCTCCAGAGCGGGCATCCCAACTTTGTCCGGCCTCCCATTACAGTTGACGCCTGCTAAACCAGGGAGGTTCCCAGTGGGCCTCATCTGCCTCCTCTCCAAAGCCTGGACATCCTTCCTATAACAAGCACTGCACACAAAACTCCAAGCGCCAAGAACCAATGCTTTTCTGGCTGCAGTGTAAATTCCTGACTCTTGTATTCATTGCCCTGTTCAGTACAGTCAGAGAGAAACAGCACAGATACAGGCCTTTCAGCCCATCGAGCCTGTCCCCTCCCATTTACACAAATCCCAGTCTACTTGGGTTGGCACTTTCTGTCAGCTGTGGACTTGGACCCCCAAGATCCCTCTGTACGTCAGTATTGTTAAGGGTCCTGCCTTAAAGCAGTAAAATTCTCGTAAAACTTTCCTGCACCCAGTACTGTACAATGACACTTTTCCTGTATGCAGGCAACTGGAACTGCATAGTCCAACTGCGGTCTGACCAAAGTCTTGTACAGCTGTAACATAACGTCCCAACTCCTGTATTCAGTGCCTTGAGAGATGAAAGCAAAGGTGCAGAGTGCTTTCTCTCCGAGTCGTGGTTTTCAGGAAAAAGTGTGCTGATACTGTGAAATCACTGTCTCCTACAGCACTTCCCAGGGTCCTACCACAACTGTAAGCGCTGCCACTTCTCAAGGTGCTGAGCCTCACGTTTACTTGAGTTACGTGATCTCCCTTTATGCTCACGCTGAAGGAGAAAAGTCCTGACCTATCCAACCGTTCAGTCGGGTCTTGGATCCCGTTGTAACCCCTCACATGCCGTATTGCTGAGAGCTGAGTTCAGCCTCCTCACTGCGGGCTCTGCGTAAACCCAACGAACCCATTCAATAGACATCTTGTATGAGACGTCGGCGAGACCGCATTTTGCATTCCCTGCTGTCGCAAAAATGCAGAGGAGATTTCCGAGTATGTTGCTGGGACTCAAGGGAGTGAACTATGGAGAAAAGTTAAACAGGTTCTGACTTTATTAGGTTGAGAATAGGAGACCAAGAGCTGGTCGTACCTATGTGTTTAAAACCACAAGAGGCACAGATGGGGTGAATGAACTCATGGTTTTCCCCAGGGTCAAACTGGAGAGGAGATTTACCAGATGCTGCCTGGATTAGAGAGCATGTCTTACGAGGATAGATTGAGTTGATAGAGGTGTACAAGATGACAAGGGGCATGGATCGAGTGGACAGCCAGAGACTTTTTCACAGGGTGGAAATAGCTAATCTGTGTGGGCATCATTTTGAGGTGATTGGAGGAAAGGGTAGGTTTTTACTCAGAGAGTGGTGGGTGTGAGGAATGCACTGTCAGGGATGGTGATAGAAGCAGATACATTTGGGTCAGGTAAGAGGCACATGAATGAAAGAAAAGTGAGGGGTTATGTGGGAGGGAGAGGTTAGATTGATCTCGGAGCAGGTTGAAATGTCATCACACATTGTGACTGAAGCGCCTGTACTGTACTGTGTTCTGTGTTCTACAGGCTACAGGTTTAAGTGAAAGTGGGGAGATTTAATAGGGATCGAGGGGTGTTTTTCACCCAGGTTTACTTCAGCCCATCGCCCCTACTGGGGCTTCGGCTGCTGACAGCAGCTTGCCAGTGTCCTTTGACCTGGACCAGTCTTTCAGGTTAACTCCAGGAGTGGCCCATCTTTGAAAATCCTTCCTCTCCCAGGGATGAGGACTTTGGAGCTTCTGTTGGTGTTTCTGTAGCTCTGGGTTTTTACAGGAAAGGGTTGCTAGCTCCATGTACAACCCTCCTCCTTTCATAGCCAGGCGTGAGATCGTCCGTGACAGAATTATTTCAGCCAGTGGGTGGTCAGTATGTGGATCGGACTGCCAGAGGAAATGGTCGAGGCAGGTACAGGAGTAATATTTAAAAGACCTTGGACAGGTACAAGGATAGGAAGGGTTTAGAGTAAGGGTTCCCACCCTTTTTATGGCATGGACCAATGCCATTGACCGAGGGGTCAGTGGACTCCAGGCTGGGAACTCCTGGTCGGGGGGGGGGTGGGATTTGGGCCGTTTAGTGAAACGGAGGTAGGTTAGCTGGGAAACTTGTTCAGTATTGACCCACTGGGCCGAATGGCCTTTCCTCATGTCAGCAGCACAGTGTTCATTGTTTGAGCTCCCCACTCCCACTGCCTGTTCCCGCATCCTGTTCAGACCTGCTCGCGGGGAGGGGCTGGTGATTCTCGCGGGGAGGGGCTGGTGATGCTCGCGGGGAGGGGCTAGTGATTCTCGTGGGAAGGGGCTGGTGATTCTCGTGGGAAGGGGCTGGTGATTCCCACGGGGAGGGGCTGGTGATGCTCGCGGGGAGGGGCTGGTGATTCTCACAGAGGGGCTGGTGATTCTCATGGGGAGGGGCTGGTGATTCTCGCGGGGAGGGACTGGTGATGCTCGCGGGGAGGGGCTGGTGATTCTCGGGGAGGGGCTGGTGATTCTCGCGGGGAGGGGCTAGTGATTCTCGTGGGGAGGGGCTGGTGATTCTCGCGGGGAGGGGCTAGTGATTCCCGCGGGGAGGGGCTAGTGATTCTCGTGGGGAGGGGCTGGTGATTCTCGCGAGGAGGGGCTGGTGATTCTCATGGGGAGGGGCTAGTGATTCTCGCGGAGAGGGGCTAGTGATTCTCGTGGGGAGGGGCTGGTGATTCTCGTGGGGAGGGGCTAGTGAGGGCTGGTGATTCTCGTGGGGAGGGGCTAGTGATTCTCGTGGGGAGGGGCTGGTGATTCTCGTGGGGAGGGGCTGGTGATTCTCATGGGGAGGGGCTAGTGATTCTCGCAGGGAGGGGCTGGTGATTCTCGCGGGGAGGGGCTGGTGATTCTCATGGGGAGGGGCTAGTGATTCTCGTGGGGAGGGGCTGGTGATTCTCATGGGGAGGGGCTAGTGATTCTCGTGGGGAGGGGCTGGTGATTCTCATGGGGAGGGGCTAGTGATTCTCGTGGGGAGGGGCTGGTGATTCTCGTGGGGAGGGGCTGGTGATTCTCATGGGGAGGGGCTAGTGATTCTCGCAGGGAGGGGCTGGTGATTCTCGCGGGGAGGGGCTGGTGATTCTCGTGGGGAGGGGCTAGTGATTCTCGTGGGGAGGGGCTGGTGATTCTCATGGGGAGGGGCTAGTGATTCTCGTGGGGAGGGGCTGGTGATTCTCATGGGGAGGGGCTAGTGATTCTCGCGGGGAGGGGCTGGTGATTCTCGTGGGGAGGGGCTGGTGATTCTCATGGGGAGGGGCTGGTGATTCTCGTGGGGAGGGGCTGGTGATTCTCATGGGGAGGGGCTAGTGATTCTCGCGGGGAGGGGCTGGTGATTCTCGTGGGGAGGGGCTGGTGATTCTCATGGGGAGGGGCTAGTGATTCTCGTGGGGAGGGGCTGGTGATTCTCGTGGGGAGGGGCTAGTGATTCTCGCGGGGAGGGGCTGGTGATTCTCGTGGGGAGGGGCTGGTGATTCTCATGGGGAGGGGCTAGTGATTTTCGTGGGGAGGGGCTAGTGATTCTCGCAGGGAGGGGCTGGTGATTCTTTTGTTGTGTTTTGTTCACCAGGGAGGTGCCCAAAACCCTTGAAAAACCGTGATGTGGTCACCCTGAGGTCATGGATACCCATAGGCACGGATTACATCATCATGAACTACTCAGTCAAACACCCGGTGAGTGTGGGGGGGTGGGGAAAGGGGGCAGGGAGAGGGGAGAACATGACAAACACCCGGTGAGTGCGGGGGGGTGGGGAAAGGGGGAGAACGTGACAAACACCCGGTGAGTGCGGGGGGGTGGGGAAAGGGGGGAGAACGTGACAAACACCCGGTGAGTGCGGGGGGGTGGGGAAAGGGGGGAGAACGTGACAAACACCCGGTGAGTATGAAGGGAGGGGAGGGCAGGGGGCAGGGAAGGGGGGAGAATGCAACAAGCTGGGGGGAAGCAGTAGGGGGTCAGTGGGTGGGAAGGGGGAGGGGTCACAAAAGTAGTGGTGAAGGGGAGGGATTGAGGGGGAGAGGAGGGAGTTACCAGCTTTGGAATCAAGGGGTCTTTAACTATTCTGTATCTCTAATTGAACATCTAAGAAAAGCGAGCACAGCTTTACGGTGAGGGGTGAGCAAGCTACACACTGGGAGAGTGATGGGTGCCTGGGTGGTGGTAGAGGCTGATACGATCGAGGCACTTAAGGAAATTGTGGATGGACACGTGAACGTGGGTGTCCTCTAGGTGCTCCGGTTTCCTCTCTCAGTCCAAACATGGCCGGGTTAGCTGGTGCTTGTGAATTGTCCTGTGATTCGGCTGGGGCTGATTACTGCAGGTGGGTTGCCGAGGGTAACGCGTCTCGGTGGGCCAGAGGGGCCTGTTCTGCACCGTATCACTAAGTAAGCAAACTCGGTCTGTTCCTGGGCCGTGTGGAGGCGGCCATGGAGAGGCCGGTACCTCGGTTTGCTCCGTGTCCGTGATTCTCCCGCCTGGCAGGGCCTCTCTGTGGAGATTTGCTCTGTGACTGCTTGGCCACTTTCATAAAAGATGGAACATTCCAGGCCCTTCGGCCATCATGTTGTGCCAGCCCTTTTAACTCTCTGACATCTGATTCTTCCCTCCCACATAACCCTCCATTTTTCTGTCATCCACGTGCCTGTCTAAGTGTCTCTTAAACATCCCTAATGTCTCTGCCTCTTCCACCATTGCTGATGGTGTGTTCCACTAACCTCTATGTTAAAAAACAACCACCTTTATGTTTCAAGCATCTTAAAGTTATGTCCTCTCACTTCTGGCTTGGGGAAAAAGTCCCTATCTTTTACACCCCTGTCAAATCACCTCTCATTCTCCTTCTCTCCAAAGAAAAAAGCCCTAGCTCTCTCTGCCTTCCATTAGGATATTTCCTCTCATCCGTTTCTTTCAGAACTACCCTCCAAAGAAGGAACGGGTCCGAGCCGTCTCAATCCAGACCGGGTACTTAGTGGAAACGAACGGTGCCAACAGCTGTACTCTCACCTACCTGGCTGAGGTGGACCCCAAAGGTAAGACTCGTGCCCGCGAAGTCGTGAGATCCAGGCCGCCGTTTCCCTGGATGCCGTGATGAGGCTGAGCTCAGACTCTGAATCAGGCCGTCAAGTTTGTCCTCCTGCGGCAGCAGTACTGTGCGATGCGTTGAAAAATGGTGCATATTACAATAAGAAAATACTTAAAAAGTGCAAAAAGCGAGCAAAGTAGTGAAGCAGTTTTCAATATTTCATGGACCGTTCAGAAATCAGATGGGGGAGGGGAAGAAGCTGTTCCTAAAACATTGCGTGTCTGTCTTCAGGCTCCTGTACATCCTCCCTGACGGTAGCAATGAGAAGCGGGCATGTCCTGGGTGGTGAGGGTCCTGAATGTTGGATGCCCCTTTTTGAGGCATCACCTTTTGAGGATGCCCTTGATGCTGGAGAGTCTGGTGCCCATGACGGAACTGGCTGAGTTTACGACCCTCTGCAGCTTTTTCCGATCCTGTGCAGTGGCCCCTCCAGACCAGACAGTGATGCAACCAGTCAGAATGCTCTCCGCAGTACATCTGTAGAAATTTGAAAGAGGCTTGATAACGTAGTGAACCTCCTCAAATACCTGCAACAAAGACTGACAAAGGTCTATAGTCCAAGTCCATACCCAAAACACAGAAAAGCTGGGTAACATTCTCCGAGCACAGTGACAGCCCTTTCCCTCTTCAGCAGCACAGCGATCCCCTAGCTATCAGAAAGCAGGTAGCCAATACTCACCCTCTGCATTTGCCTCAATGTTTCAACCCCCCTCGTCCCTTTAATCAGCGAAATGGAGTCAAACTCGCCCACAGCCTTCCCAACACGAGATCTGCACTCGCTGCCTTTGCATCCCAGAATCCTGGAACACCCAAAAGATCTCCAAACTGCAAATCACAGACTCCAACAGTTCCAGCATCACATCCAAAACATAAATCAAACATAAAAGTTGCAAAAGAAGCAAAATGTAGAGCTTCATGATCTATCGAGGAGATGTCGACTGAAGGGGCATTGTACACGGGTGCCATCTTGACCGGAAGTGGACCTTGCGGTCCTGCTGTACTGAAGCAGTGATTCGGGTTGTGCCAGTCGGTTCAAAATAAGAATGATTGAAGGGAAGTAGCTGTTCTTGAACCTGCCCGATGGGAGCGGTGAGAAGATGGCCTGGCCCAGATGGAGGGGATCTTTGATGGATGTTGCTTTCTTGCAGCAGCCCCTCCTGCAGATACACCCATGGTGTAGATAGATGTGCCCATGGTGTATTGGTTAGAGTCCACACTTTCTGCAACTACAGTCGATGGATCTTTGATGGTGAATGTAGTCTTCTTGACGTAGCCCCTCCTGCAGATACAAAAGATGGTGGGGAGCGATGTGTCCGTGATGTTTTGAGTTGAGTCCACTACTCTCTGCAACCTCTTCTCTTCCTGTGCAATGTTCCCACAACCTATTCACTGACTTTCAAGGACTCGTCATCTCATGTTCTCGATATTTATTGCTTATTTATTATTAATTTTTTTCTCTTGTGTTCACGTAGTTTGTTGCCTTTTGCACTTTGGTTGCTTGCCTGTCCTGTTCGGTGCAATCTTTCACTGATTCTACTATGTTTCGTGTATTTATTGTGAATGCCCGCAAGAAAATAAATCTCAGGATTGCTTATGCTGATATATATGTACTTTGATAATAAATTTACTTCGAACTTTCAAATTGCCGTACCAAACTGTGAATTTCAAGAAAAGGTGCAGAATTGAGGGAAGGTGAGTCAGGGAAGAGGGTGATGGAGTCAGTCCTGCACTCAGAAATGCCTAGCAGATAGTGACTTTTCCCACCTCTGCACTGAAGTTAGAAAACTTTCCTTCCAACAGTGTCAGGTTTGGATGTCTGCAATGGTCAGTCTGCCCCCTGCTGGTAGCACCGGGTATTACTGAAGGAACTCGGTCACTGGAGATGCAGGGATTGAAGGATCAGAATCCAAATCAAGTGTATTATAACAGTACCACTGCAAAGACATAAAATTATTAAACTCTACTGTGCAAAAGTCCTAGGCACCAGAGATTTCTAATATGGTTTTAGATGGCATGGCCTCCTCACAGGCCTGATATGAACATCATCGAAGCTATCTGGGATTACCTGGAGACACAGAAGCAAGTGAGAGAGACAAAGTCTGCAGGAGGACTGTGGAAAGCTCTCCAAGGTGCTTGGAACAACCTACCAGCCGATTTTCTCATAAAACTGAACGACAGTGTGCCCAAGAGAATTGATGCAGTTTTAAAGGCAAAGGGTGATCACACCAAATACTGATTTGATTGCTTCCCCTGGGGCCCCTCCTCCTCCTTCCCTTTCTCCTGTTGTCTACTCTCCTCTCCTATCAGATTCCTTCTTCCCCATCCCTTGACCTTTTTCACCCAGCTGGCTTCACCTGTCACAGCTCGCCTCCTTCTCTCTGCCCCACCTTTTTATTCTGGCATCTTCCCTCCTCCTTTCCAGTCCTTACGAAGGGCTTTGGCCGGAGACATTGACGTTTATTCCCCTCCGTAGAAGCTGCCTGACCTGCTGGGTTCTTCCAGTGAATGTTGCTTTGGATTTCCAGCGTCTGCAGACTTTCTCGTGTTACTGATTTAATTTCGTTTTTACTGTTTGCTGCTCTTTTTATAGTAGATTTTTTGATATTTAGAAACTGTTCATTTCATTATTTTTCAAAGCACCTTGGCTTTGCAGAATTTTTTTACATGTGCCTAAGGCACAGTTCTGTAAATTCCAAAAAACAGCAGTGAAAAATAAAGGGGAAGATGAGGATAATACTGCCAAGATAGTGGAAACGAGGATCGAATTCCGCCGACCGCCTCCCCCACCCGACCCCCTGGAAATTAATGGTCAGGCAGTGTCTGCGGTTGAGTCATTCAAATTCCTGGGGACGACCATTACCAGGACACTGAAGTGGGACAAGTGCGTTGAACTCATCACGAGGAAAGCACAGCAGAGAGAGATTGTTCTTCCTCCAGCAGTTTAGAAAACGTAGCATCTCACGGCTTATCCTGATGAATTGTTACTCAGCCGTCATTGAGGGCGTTGTGACCACCTCTGTCACCGTTTGGTTTCCTGCCACCTCCTCCCTCTCCAAGTCCCGGTGGGAATGAGTGGCCACTCAGTGGAGAAGATCACTGGCTGTCAGCCACTGACATTAAACGACCTGTTCATCATCAGAGTGAAGAAAAGAGCTGGGAAAATTACTGCTGACTCCACCCAGTCTGCTACTAACCCACATGGCCATCAGGGAGACGTTACAAATCCATCACCCCCCAGGACGACACGTCATTTCTGAAGCTTCTGTTGCTGTCCAGCTTCCTAACAAAACTCCCCCATGTGTAATACCCCAACTGTGTCTGCACAGCATCTGTGTAAAACGTCTTTCCTGCCCTCCTTCTTCCGTGGATCATTATTGTGTCTTTCATATGTCCTTACTTATTTACTGAAGTTTGCACATAGAAACATAGAAAACCTACAGCACAATACAGGCCCTTCGGCCCACAAAGCTGTGCTGAACATGTCCCTACCTTAGAAATTACTAGGCTTACCTATAGCCCTCTATTTTACTAAGTTCCATGTACCTATCTCTTAAAAGACCCTATCATATCCACCTCCACCACTGCATAAAATATTTACCATAAAATATTTAAATATCTCCTCTGTACCTACTCCCCAGCACCTTAAACCTGTGTCCTCTTGTGCCACTTCAGCCCTGGGAAAAAGCTTCTGACTATCCACAATGCCTCTCATGTCACCGTTCTGCTAATTGTCGACTGCTCGTGGGTGTTTGCACTGTTGTCTTGTAAATTGTTGGTTGCTATTGTATTGGTATTGTCCTGGTTTTATTTATCTTTTGTTGTATTACAGCGCTTCGAGCAAACCCCGAATTAGCCTAGGTTTGCAATGACCAATTAACCTGGCACCTGGTTAGGACTGTGTCTGGGCTGTGGAGAGAAACTGGAGCACCTGGGGGAAACTCACATCAAACAGACAAACTCCTTACAGGCAGCTTGGGAATTGAACCCAGGTCGCTGGTGCTGTAAACCATTGTGCTAGCCACTATGTTACCGTGCCACCCCATATTGGTGCTTGGCACTGAAGCACAATCAATTCTGGTATGTTTCACACACTGCCAATAAAGGGATTCAGTTTCTGATCAGAAATATAACACTGAGAGAAAAGAATTTCTAAAGGAAAAGTATCTTAAAGATTGACTTCATTTGTCATATTTAAAAAAAAATAGAAACATAGAAAACCTACAGCATAATACAGGCCCTTCGGCCCACAAAGGTGTGCCAAACATGTACTTACTTTAGAAATTACCTAGGGTTACCCATAGCCCTCTGTTTTTCTAAGCACCAAGTACCTATCCAGGAGTCACTTTAAAGACCCTATCGTGTCCACCTCCACCACCGTTGCCGGCAGCCCATTCCACGCACTCACCACTCTCAGAGTAAAAAAACTTACCCCTGACATCTCCTCTCTACCTACTCCCCAACACCTTAAACCTGTGTCCTCTTGTGGCAACCATTTCAGCCCTTGGAAAAAGCCTCTGACTATCCACATGATCAATGCCTCTCATCATCTTATTCACCTCTATCAGGTCACCTCTCATCCTCCGTCACTCCAAGGAGAAAAGGCCGAGTTCACTCAACCTATTCTCATGGGGCATGCTCCCCAATCCAGGCAATATCCTTGTAAATCTCCTCTGCACCCTTTCGATGGTTTCCACATCCTTCCTATAGTGAGGCAACCAGAACTGAGCACAGTACTCCAAGTGGGGTTTGACCAGGGTCCTGTATAGCTGCAACATTACCTCTCGGCTCCTAAACTCAATCCTACAGTTGATGAAGGCCAATACACGGTACATCTTCTTAACCACAGAGTCAACCTGTGCAGCTGCTTTGAGTGTCCTTTGGACTCAGACCCCAAGATCCCTCTGATCCTCCACACTGCCAAGAGACTTATCATTGCTGCCATCATATTTGACCTACCAAAATGAACCACCTCACACTTATCTGGGTTGAACTCCATCTGCCACTTCTCAGCCCAGTTTTGCATCCTATCGATGTCCCGCTGTAACCTCTTGACAGTCCTCCACACTATCCACAAAATCTTTGTGTCATTAGCAAAGTTACTAACCCATCCCTCCACTTCCTCATCCAGGTTATTTATAAAAATCATGTAGAGAAGAGGTCCCAGAACAGATCCCTGAGGCACTCCACTGGTGACTGACCTCTATGCAGAATATGACCTGTCTACAACCACTCTTTGCCTTCTGTGGGCAAGCCAGTTCTGGATCCACAAAGCAATGTCCCTTTGGATCCCATGCCTCCTTACTTTCTCAATAAGCCTTGCATATTTATGTTGAAACATACGGTGAAATGTGTCATTCGTGTCAATGCCTAACTCAGTCCAAGGGTGAACTGGAGCAGCCCGCGAGTGTCACAATGCTTCAGGTCCCGACATTGCATGCTCACGACTTACTAATCTGGAGTTTTGGACTGGGAGAGGAAACCCACGTGGTCTCCGGGAGAATGTACAAACTCTTTACAAACTGTGGCGTGAATTTCACCAGTCACTACACTACTGTGATGCTGTTTCTGAAAGGTCTTCTGATTCCTGTACCTCCTCCCTGATGGTAGGAATGAGAAGAGGACATAGAAACATAGAAAACCTACAGCACAATACAGGCCCTTCGGCCCACAATGCTGTGCCAAACATGTCCTTACTGTAGAAATTACCTCAGGTTACCCATAGCCCTCTGTATTTCTATTCACATGTCCCAAATGGCAAGTTTCATTAATGATGGACCCCACCTTTTTGAGGATCACCTTTTGAAGACGTTCTAATGATGGGGAGGCTGGTGCTCCCCATGATAGGGCTGGCAGATTTTACAACCCTCTGCAGCTTTTTCCAAACTTGTGCAGTGCCCCCTCATTACCAGACAGTGATGTAATTAATCAGAATGCTTTCCATGGTAAATTGGTAGAAATTTGCTGGAGTCTTTGGTGACCAACCAAATCTCCTCCAACTTCAAATGCAGACCAGTATATAGACATAAAATGATTATAAATTACAAAGACAAATAGTGCAAAATAGAGGCACAATGAAGGAATGTTGATAGGCCATTCTGAAATCTGATGGCAGAGGGGAAGAATCATTGAGTGTGTGTCTTCAGGCTCCTATACCTCCTCCCTGACGGTACCAATGAGAAGAGGCCATGTCCTGGGTGGTGACGGTCCTCAGTGATGGATGCCGCCTTCTTGAGGCATTGCCTTTTGAAGATGTCCTGGATGCTGGTGAGGCCAGTGGCCATGATGTTTACAACTGAGTTTACAACTTTCTGCAGCTTTTTCCGATTCTGTGCAGTAGCCCCTGCAGACCAGACAGTGATACAAACAGTTAGAATGTTTTCCACAGTACGATCTGTAGAAAGTTGCTGAAGTTCAAAGCTTAAAGTAAATTTATGTCACTATATACAACCCTGACATTCATTTTCTTGTGGACATACTCAATAAATCCATAGAATAATAACCATAACAGAATCAATGAAACACCATACTAACTTGGGCGTTCAACCAGGGTCAAAGATAGCAAACTCTGCAAATTCAAAAAGAAAGAAAGAATAATAATAAATAAAAAGCAATGAATATCGAGAAGATGAGATGAAGAGTCCTTGAAAGTGAGTCCATAGGTTGTGGGAACATTTCAATGATGGAGCAAGTGAAGTTGAATGACCTTATCTCCTTTGGTTCAAGAGCCTGATGGTTGAGGAGTAGTAACTGTTCCTGAACCTGCTGATTTGTATCCTGAGGCTCCTGTACCTTCTTCCTGATGACAACAGTGAGAAGAGAGCATGTCCTGGGTGGTGGGGGTCCCTGATGACGGATGCTACTTTCCTGCAACAGCGTTTCACGTAGATATGCTCAGTGGTGGGGAGGGCTCTACCCGTGATGGACTGGATTGTATCCGCTACTTTTTGTAGGATATTCTGTTTGAGGAGATTTGATGTTGAGGAAATTTGGTGACATTTCAAATCTTCTCAAGTTCCTAACGAAGTAGAAAGGGGGTCTGCAGGCTAAAGACCAACATCAGAAATGTAAGCTAGGACCTAGGACCAGATGACACAAAAAGCACTCTGGTTGTCTAATCTTCCTGTGCTTCTCAGCTCCAGCATGGGCACTGAATCCCTCGCATCAAAATCACTTGTCACTTCCTTCACTCCATAGAGAAGGGGCCTAGCTTGCTCAACCTTTCCATATAAGACATGCTCTCTAATCCAGGCAGCTTCCTGGTAAATCTGCTCTGCACCCTCTCGAAAGCTTCCTCATCCTTCCTATAATGTGGTGACCAGATCTGAACACAGTGTGGTCTAACCAGAGTTTTATAGAGATGCAATATTACCTCAAGGCTCTTGAACTCAGGCCCCTGGCTAATTAAGACCAACAGGTTCTTTTGTGGTCCAATCAGACCACAGAAGATCTAATCTGGTTCTAAAGGGAGTAGAGGTAACCCAGACCAATAAGTCTTACTTCAGTGGTGGGCAATTTGTTGGAGAAGACGTTGAGAGGCAGGATTTATGAGCATTTGGAGAGACATAATCTAATTAGTGATAGTCAGCATGACTTTGTCAAGGGCAGGTAATGCCTTACAAACCTGATTAAACTCTTTGAGGAAGTAACAAAACACATTGGTGAAGGTAGAGCAGTGGATGTAGTGTATATGGATTTCAGTAAGGCATTTGATAAGGTTCCCCTGTGAGGCTCCTTCAGAAAGCAAAGAGGCGTGGGATCCAGGGAGACCTTACTTTGTGGATCCAGAATTGGCTTGCCACAGAGACAAAGGGTGGTTGTGGATAGTTCGTATTCTGCATGGAGGACGGTGACCAGTGGTGTTCTGCAGGGATCTGTTCTGGGACCCCTCGTCTTTGTGATTTTTTATAAATGACCTGGATGAGAAAGTAGAAGGGTGGGTGAGTAAGTTTGCTGATGACACAAAATTTGAAGGTGTTGTGGATAGTCTAGAGTTATCAGAGGTTAGAGTGGGACATCGACAGGATGCAGAACTGGGCTGTGAAGTGGCAGGTGGAGCTCAATCCAGAGAAATGTGATGTTGTTCATTTTGGTTTTGAATACAGAATATAATATTAATGGTAAGACTTTTGGCAGTGTGGAGGATCTGAGAGATCTTGGGGTCCGAGTCCATAGGTTGGCAGTGTTGTTAAGAAGGCTTATACTGTGTTGACCTTCATCAACCTTGGGATCATGTTCAAGACCCAGGAGGTAATGGTACTGCTATGTAAGACCTTAGTTAGACTCCACTTGGAGTACCATGTTCAGTTCTGGTCACCTCACTACAGGAAGGATGTGGATACTATGGAGAGGGTGCAGAGGAGATTTACAAGGATGCTGCCTGGATTGGAGAGCATGCCTTATGAGAATAGGGCAAGTGAGCTTGGACTTTTCTCCTTGGAATGATGGAGGATGAGAGGTGACCCGATGGATAAGATGTTGAGAGACATTGATCGTGTGGATGCCAGAGGCTTTTTCCCACAGCTGAAATGACTAACATGGAGGGGGGCATAGTTTTAAGGTGCTTGGAGGAAGTTACAAGGGGGATGTCAGAGGTAAGCTTTTCCACACAGAGAGTGATGGGTGCATGGGATGCACTGCCAGTGACTGTGGTAGAGGCGGATACAATTGGTTCTTTTAAGAGACTCTTAGATAAGTACGTGGAGCTTAGAAATATAGAGGACTAGGTGGTAGGGAAATTCTAGGCAGTTTCTAGAGTAGTTTACATGGTCAGCACAACATTGTGGGCCAAAGGCACGTAATGTGCTGAAGATTTTAAGAAGAAAAAAATCGACACAGATGGAGTTAGTGTGAACAATTCGGAGAGGAGAAGGAGAAGCTGAGTCAGAGGAGTTCCCAAGTCGATTTGGAGAGGTCAAGAACCGCTTCTTTGGCAGCAAAATCTAGTCCCAAAGTGAGTCGTTAGGTAGCTTGTTCTATGCGCAGAATGATTTGCAGGTGAGAGCCCCAGTCTTAATGTCAGGTAAGACTGGATCTTTGGACAATTTAAATGTCAGCCCAGATAGACTGGAAAGGCAGGGTGTCAAGGATCAGGCCAATTTCGTTCGCTTTCGTGTGATGGTCGCTCCTCTCTTCATGACACTGAGGCTTTGAGACTGCCCCTGGCTGCTGTGCTTCGTGTCTGCGAACTTTACAGCGATTTGCCCTGCTAATATGATGAACTAGTACCAAGGGTTTGGGCCTACTCCAGACAGCTCCAGCGACTTAGATCCGATTATTCAGTTTGGTTTGGAATGCTGTTATTGTTACTCACTTCTATTGTTGGCATGATTTGTGCTTTTTTCCTTTCTCTGAGCATTGGGGGTTGGTTTCTAACCGTTTTTAATTAGATTCTTCTGGGCTTCTTGCTTTGCGGCTGCCTGAAAGCAGACAGATCTCAACGTTGTATAATTTATAAAGTCCTTGATAATAAATGTACTTTGAAATATTGAACAGGCAAGGGATTGGGAATGAGAGGGAGATGTGTTGGCCATGGTGAACTGGCAGAGCGGACGTGACAGACTAGGTGACCTGGTTCTGCTCCTAAATCTAATGGTCTGCTAGTCTAAAAGAAGCGGTCCCAACATTAACCCCTGCGCCCCACCAATAGCCACCGGCAGCCAACCGAAAAGGTCCCCTTTATTCCAACTCTTTGCCTCCTGCCAGTCAGGAAATCTTCTGTTCATATTAGTTCCTGTTCTGTAATACCATAGGTCCTCATCTCGTTTAGCAGCCTCACGTGCGGCATCTTGTCAAAGGTCTTCTGAAAATCTAATTAAGCACCATCCACTTACAGAAACAAGGAAATTGTAGGAAATCTAAGCGACTGAATATATAAATATCCGAATAGACATGGATTGATTAAGGATAGTCAGCATGATAGCTCATGTCTGACCAATATTATAGAGTTTTTTGAGGAAGTTACCAGGAAAGTGGTTGAAAGCAAGGCAGTACATGTTGCCTACATTGACTTTAGTAAAGCATTTGACAATTATGGATTATTTTCCAAGATGGCGGTGCGACGCAGCTTGCAGCAACCACTCCGGAGCTGATTATCTGTTATTTGTGAAGCGGGGTGCCGGGCGCAATCATAATCGATTGAAAACAGACGTGGGAGCAGGGGGGAACATCGGGAAATCTCCAGGAAGACCTTCTTTGTTGCTGCTGCTGCTGTGAGGTCCGGGACTCTGCTGGGAAGAACAGGCCCCCAGTCCTCGGGGTCGCGTTGCCGATGGCCGTTGGCGGGGCCGTCTTAATACACTCGGCAGAGGATGATGCTTGGAGAAGCTGTGCCGGAGGGGATGGTTGTCGACTTGGAGGTTCGACGGACTCGGAGTCTGCTGCGGTCAGGTCGCTTTCATTGTGTGCTGCATCTGCGAGGCTGAGTCAGGTGGCGCCATGGAAGTCCATAGCGGGGGTATTCCCTTCTGCCACTGGCGTGGAGTGGCAAGTCTGTCGGGACCTTGGGGACTTGTGGAAACTGTGTGGTGATATCTTTTGAACTTATAGTCCTTTAACATCTTTGGACTATTTTTACTGTGCCCATGGTCTGTTTTTTTTAATCAATTATGCTATTGTTTGCACTGTTGTAACTATACGTTGTAACTATGTGGTTTTGTGCAGGTCTTGTAGCTTTAGTTTTTGGTCTTGTTTTTGTCCGGTGGGATTGGAGCTCCTTTCCGGGAAACGTGCTAAGACGGTAGCGCAATATTAATACGCAGCAGCCTCTCCGGACTCTGGATTGGGGATTGCCAAACGTTATGTGGATTTTCTGGTGTAGTCTGTTTTGTCATGTGTTTTTGTGATATCATTCTGGGGGAACGTTGCTTCATTTTTTAACTGCATTGCAGTTGTGGTTTCTAAATGACAATAAACTGAATCTGAATCTGAATCTGACAAGGTCCCGCATGGGAATCTGGTCAAGCAGGTACGGTCACTTGGCATACAGGATGAGGTAATAAACTGGCCTTGTGGAAGAAGACAAAGGCTGGTAGTACAGGGTTCTGAATGAAGGCCCATGACAAGTAGAATCCTGCAGGGTTCGGTGTTTGTCATCGATATCAATGATCTGGATCATAATGCGGTTAACTGAATCAGCAAATTTGCCATTGACACCAAAGACCGAGGGTGTATTAGGTCTTTATTCTTTGGAGTGTACAAGGTTGAGGGGGGACTTGATAGAGATATTTAAAATTATGAGGGGGATAGATCGAGTTGACGTGGATAGGCTTTTTCCATTGAGAGTAGGGGAGATTCAAACAAGAGGACATGAGTTGAGAGTTAGGGGGCAAAAGTTTAAGGGTAACACGAGGGGGAACCTCTTTACTCAGAGGGTGGTAGCTGTGTGGAATGAGCTTCCAGTAGAAGTGGTAGAGGAAGGTTCGATTTTGTCATTTAGAAAGAATTAGATAGGTATATGGACAGGAAAGGAATGGAGGGTTATGGGCTGTGTGCAGGTCAGTGGGACTAGGTGAGAGTAAGCGTTCGGCATGGACTAGAAGGGCTGAGATGGCCAGTTTCCGTGCTGTAATTGTTATACGGTTAACACTCCATAAGCCTTCTTAACTACCCCATGAAATTATGTGTTAACTCTGAGGGATCTGTGGTTGTTGACCCCAAGGTTCTTCTGTTCCTCCACTCTGACAAGAATCCTGCCAGTAAAACTGTTCTCACCTTCAGGTTTGACCTTCCAAAGTGAATCACTTCACACTTTTCCAGGTTGAACTCCATCTGCCATTTCTCAGCCCAGCTCTGCATCCCATCAATGTCCTGCAGTAGTCTACGACAGCCATCTACATTATTCACAATACCGCCATCTGCCTGCTTTCCATATAGAACTTTCCAAAGTACAAGTTCAGCGAGGTTGTAGTTGAGCAAAGGGCCTGACTCAAACCTTCAAAAGGTTTCTCACGAAGAAAGTATCCATCTGCTAGGATGTTCCTTCTTCTCATTGCTACCGTCAATGAAGAGGTACAGGAGCCTGAAAACACACACTCAACACATTAGGAACAGCTTTCTCCCCTCCAACATCAGGCCAATTTCATTTGCTCTCCTTTGTAACTCTCTATAGTATCCACATCCTTCCTGTTGTGAGGTGACCAGAACTGAACATGGTACTCCAAATGGTCCATGAACACTACCTCACTGTTTCAAAAACGAAAGGTTGTGCAGGTGCTGGAAATCTAGAGCAACACACACAAAATGCTGGAGGAACTCAACAGGTTTGGCATCATCTATGGAAATGAATGAACAGTCGATGTTTGGACCACGACCCTTCATCAGGACCTCTCTATTTTGCTTTTTCTTTGAATTATCTATTTATTTTCCATCCTTATTGTAATTTATAGTAATGTTCATGTATTGCAATGTACTGCTGCTACAAAATAACACATTCCATGACGTACGTCAGTGATATTAACCCTGATTCTGGTCCTGAACTGTGTCACTCTAACACTAGGGGAAACCCATGACAGAATGCAGAATGAACTGTTATGGTTACAGAGAACGTGCAATGCAGGGAGATTATAAGGTGCAAATTCATAACGAGGTTGATTGTGAGGTTGAGAGTCCATCTTATTGGTGGAACCATTCGGAAGTCTGGTAACAGTGGGGTACAAACTGTCCTGAGCCTGGTGAGACATGCTTTCGGGCTTTTGTATCTTCTGTCCGATGGGAGAGGGGAGAATGTCCGGGGTGGGAGAGGTCTTGTCTAAGGGAGTGAGCAGTGTGGGCAGAATGGAGCGATTCAGGGTACCTAGTGCACCCCGACTCATTCCTCCCCAATTCCATATATCGGCCATCTCATACCTGATATATAGTCTCCACCCGAAGAGTTCCTTTGATCTTCAACCCTCTTGAGTTCCACCAGCTGTTTGTATCTTCCACTATCTCCAGCTGTGTCTTGTGCGGACATGTTTTTAACCCTTTCCTCTCTCTCGCACTGCCCCCCCCCCCTCTTCCATCTCCCCCCTCCCCCTCGTGTTTCCAGCACTTTGTTTTAATTTCGGGTAACTCGTCCAGTGTGTTACTGAGGGAAATCGTCCGTTTAGGTAACCTCTGGGAACTCTCCTGTGTCCACCCCGGGAACCGAATGTCCCTTCCTTGTCCGTGGCCTCCATAGGGAGTTCTACACTGAGAGGGGAGGGTCAGCCACTGAGAGTCTGGTACTGGGAGGGCTGAGGTGAGACCCAGAGCAGGGAGAAGCACCAAGACACGTCACTGCTGCAGGTCTTGTTGGTGTTTGAGTTGTTCATTTGTAGTTTCTTTTCTTTGAAGGATCGTTGCCAAAATGGGTGATCAACAACTCCTGGCACCTTCTTGCCCCCAAGGTGAGTACCACACTTACGTAACATTGGGTAACCAACTCAAAAGTTACCAGAATGGAGTTCAACAAGGGAGTCGTTTCTGAGGCTTTATAAGGCGTTGATCAGACCGCACTGAGTATTGAGAGCACTATTGGGCCCTTAATCTAAGAAAAGATATGCTGGCATTGGAGAGGGTTCAGAAGACGCTCATGAGAATGATCCCGGGAATGAAAGGGTTAATGTGTCAGGAGTGTTTGATGGCTCTGGACCAGTAAGAATGAGGTGGGGGGGGGGGGGGGATCACATTGAAAGCTATCCAATATTGAAAGGCCTGGATAAAGTGGATGTGGAAAAGATGTTTCCTTTAGTGGAGGAGTCTCGGACCAGAGGGCGCAGCCTTAGAACTGAAAATGAGGAGGAATTTCTTTATCCGGAGGGTAGTGAATCTGTGGAGTTCATTGCCACAGATGGCTGTGGAAACCAAGTCACTGGGTATACAGTATTTATGGTGGAGATTGATCAGTTCCTGATTAGCGAGGGCATTAAAGGTTACGGGAGGAAGGCAGGAGAGCAGGGTTGAGAGGGATAATAAATCAGCCATGATGGAATGGTGGAGCAGACTCGACGGGCCGAATGGCCTAACTCTGCTCCTTGTTTTATGGTCCAAGTTCAACTCTGATCTGTTTCAACCTACAGACTCACTTTTGAGCAACCCAGAACCTCGGTATTTTTATTGGTATTTGTGCAGTTTAGTTTCTTTTGTTGTTTGTCGGTCTCTGTTTGGGCTCAGCTGGGCCCACAGCTCTCTGCAGTTTCTTGTGATCACGGGCAGAGCAGTTGCCATACCAGGCGGTGACACATTTGGATAGATGCTTTCTATGGTGCATCGAATATAATCTCGTCATCGTCCAACTAGGGGCATTCAGTGCACAAATTGGCCACTGAGTTCCCCTACATTTCAGCATTAACTGGGTTTCAGGAACTACAACATCAGCTGAAGCTGTGAGACAATAGACAATAGGAGCAGGAATAGGCCATTTGACCCTTCGAGCCAGCACCGCCGTTCACTGTGATCATGGCTGATCATACACAATCCTGCCCTCTCCCCATATCCCTTGACTCCGCTATCTATAAGAGCTCTATCTAACTCTTTCTTGAAAGCATCCAGAGAATTGGCCTCCACTGCCTTCTGAGGCAGAGCATTCCATAGATCCACAACTCTCTGGGTGAAAAAGTTTTTCCTCAACTCCATTCTAAATAGCCTACCCCTTATTCTTAAACTGTGGCCTCTGGTTCTGGACTCCCCCAACATCAGGAACATGTTTCCTGCCTCTAGTGTGTCCAATCCTTTAATAATCTTAAGTGTTTCAATCAGATCCCCTCTCATCCTTCTAAATTCCAGTGTGTACAAGCCCAGTCGCTCCAATCTTTCAACATATGACAGTCCCACCATCCTGGGAATTAACCTCATGAACCTACGCTGCACTCCCTCAATAGCAAAAATGGCCTTCCTCAAATTTGGAGACCAGTACTCCAGGTGTGGTCTCACCAGGGACCTGTACAACTGCAGAAGGACCTCTTTACTCCTATACTTAACTTCCCTTGTTATGAAAGCCAACGTGCCATTAGCTTTCTTCACTGCCTGCTGTACCTGCATGCTTGCTTTCATTGACTGATGTACAAGAACACCTAGATCTCGTTGTACATCCCCTTTTCCTAACTTGACACCATTCAGATAGTAATCTGCCTTCCTGTTCTTGCCACCAAAGTGGATACCCTCACATTTATCCATATTAAACTGCATCTGCCCACTCACTCACCTGTCCAAGTCACCCTGCATTCTCATAACATCCTCCTCATATTTCACACTACTACCCAGCTTTGTGTCATCTGCAAATTTGCTAATGTTACTTTTAATTCCTTCATCTAAATCATTAATTTATATTGTAAATAGCTGCAGTCCCAGCACCGAGCCTTGCGGTACCCCACTAGTCACTGCCTGCCATTCTGAAAAGGACCTGTTAATCCTTACTCTCTGTTTCCTGTCTGCCAACCAATTTTTTTTCCATGTCAGTACCCAACCCCCAATACCATGTGCTCTGATTTTGCCTAATAATCTCCTATGTGGGACCTTATCAAAGGATTTCTGAAAGTCCAGGTACACCACATCCACTGGCTCTCCCTTGTCCGTTTTCATAGTTACATCCTCAAAAAATTGCAGAAGATTAGTCAAGCATGATCTCCCTTTTGTAAATCCGTGCTGACTCAGCTTGTGAAAGACTTCACGGAAACAAGAGCTTTCCTTCCCTCTTCATCGGTATTACTTATTATAAGTATTTATTATTACTATTTGTTTCTTTTTTGTGTTTGGACTGTTTGTTTGTCAGTATTTCATTGATTCTGTTGTGTTTCTTTGTTCTACTGTGAATGCCCGCAAGAACATGAATTTCAGGATGACATAACTCCGATAATAATTTTGAGCGAGTTGGTGGTTTTCTCTTGGGAGCGAAGGAGGATAAGAGGCATAGATTGAGTGGACAGCCAGTGACCTTTTCCTAGGATAGAAATGGCTAATGCGAGGGGGCAACATTCTGTAGTGATTGGGGGTATCTGAATCAGAGAAAGGTTTAATATCATCGGCATATGTCGTGAAATTTGTTAACTTAGCAGCAGCAGTACAATGCAATACAAGATAAAAAGTATAGGCGGAGTACGGTTCTTTACACAGAGTGGTGAGTGCATGGAATGCACACCCAAGGGTGCCAGGGTAGGCAGATACATTAGGGCAGGGGTTCCCAACCTTCTTTATGCCACAGACCAATATCATTGAGCAAGGAGTCTGTGGACCCCAGGTTGGGAACCCCTGCTTTTGAGGCATTTAAGAGACTCGCGATAGGCACATGGATGATAGGAAAATGGGAGGAAAGGGTTAGATTGATCTTGGGGTAGGTTAAAAGGTCAGCTTATGATCGTCAGGGCAAAGGGCCTGTATTGTATGGTACTGTTCTGTGTTCTGTGTTCAACCCATCACAACCTGGGATTTGACTCCCGAAACCTGCAGGAGCCATGCCTGAAAGATGATCAATAATTCAATGATGTGGGGTTTCTAGAACACTATTTCTTACGAAAGTAGGGCGGTGGCTCCTTGGCGGAGAGCAAAGGCAGTGGGGGGGGGGGGGCCTTGTAGAAGTTTACGCAAGGGGTGTCTCAGGCTAGAGGGCGTAGGTTTAAGGTCAGAGGAGGAGGACCTGAAGGACAAACTCCTTACAAAGGAGGTGGTGCGCAAACTGGAAAATTGGTTTATTATTGTCAAACTTACGGAGTTCCAATGAAAAATAGTGTTTAGTGTGCAGATCATCCCGTCACATCAGTACAAGGGAAAATAATACGTGAACTGAAAGAATGCAGAAACGTTTATTGTACAAGGAAGTTGCCGGGACTGGAGGAGCTGAGTTACAGGGAACAGTTGAATAGGTCAGGACTTTATTCTCTGGAACATAGAAGACTGGGGAGAGATTGGATAGAGGCGATCAAAATCATGAGTGGTATAGAAAGGGTAAATACCAGCAGGCTTTTTCCACTGAGGTTGGGTGAGACTACAACTGGAGGTCATGGGTTAGGGGTGAAAGGTGAACTTGAAGGGCAAGTTCTTCACTTGGAAGGTGGTGAGAGTGTGGAACCAGCTGCCAGTGCAAGTGGTGGATGTCAACATTTAGGAGAAGTTCAGGACGTGGATGGGAGGGGAATGAAGGGCTGTGGTCCCGGTGGGAGGGGTGGGGAGGGCCATTGTCGCTGTGCAGGTTGATGGGAGTAGGAAGAACAACAATCCAGCACAGACTCAATAGGCCAAATGGCCTGTTTCTGTGATGGAGAACGGACTGTTACAGTGATGGAGAAAGTGCAGTGCTGCAGACTATAAGGTGCAAAGTGATGAGTGAGGACGGTGGGCCGGGATGGCGGGGGAGAGAGGGAGGTGATAGGAAGCTGAGAAGGTGTGCGAGTGAAACCGGAATGGGCCATGGAAAAAGAAACACCGGATGTTAATCAAAGTTAATGCCATCAGGTAGGACACTACTGCTGGAGGTGATTAGGTAATTGACCTGTCAGTCACATTTGTAGCCTATGCTATGGCTTGTGATTGGGCAATACTCCTGTCAATCAGAATTGCTGTGTGGACTGTTGAAGGTGATTGGGAATTTAATTTGTCAATCACACCTGGAGTGTTTATTGTTGGAGGTGATTTAATACAGAGTTACAATGTACAGCAGTCAACAACATCAAAAAATTGCATTTATTTAGCAACTGAAATGCATAAAAGAACCTAAGGAAGCTGAAAGGGTTTTGAGAGGAGGGTGGTGGGTCAGTAGAGAGAGTCAGTGATGGGGAAGAGAATCTGTGGGCTGTGGGAGGGGTTTCAGTGGGTGGGGAGAGTGTCTGTGGGCTGTGGGAGGGGTTTCAGTGGGTGGGGAGAGTGTCTGTGGGCTGTGGGAGGGGTTTCAGTGAGTGGGGAGAGTCGGTGACGGGGGAGAGTCCGTGGGCTGAGGGAGGGGTTTCAGTGGGTGGGGAGAGAGTCCGTGGGCTGTGGGAGGGGTTTCAGTGAGTGGGGAGAGTCGGTGACGGGGGAGAGTCCGTGGGCTGAGGGAGGGGTTTCAGTGGGTGGGGAGAGTGTCTGTGGGCTGTGGGAGGGGTTTCAGTGTGTGGGGAGAGTCGGTGAGGGGGGAGAGAGTCCGTGGGCTGTGGGAGGGGTTTCAGTGGGTGGGGAGAGTGTCCGTGGGCTGTGGGAAGGGTTTCAGTGAGTGGGGAGAGTCGGTGAGGGGGAAGAGAATCTGTGGGCTGAGGGAGGGGTTTCAGTGGGTGGGTAGAGTGTCCGTGGGCTGAGGGAGGGGTTTCAGTGTGTGGGGAGAGTCGGTGATGGGGGAGAGTCTGTGGGCTGAGGGAGGGGTTTCAGTGGGTGGGGAGAGTGTCCGTGGGCTGTGGGAAGGGTTTCAGTGAGTGGGGAGAGTCGGTGACGGGGAGAGTGTCTGTGGGCTGTGGGAGGGGTTTCAGTGGGTGGGGAGAGAGTCCGTGGGCTGTGGGAGGGGTTTCAGTGAGTGGGGAGAGTCGGTGAGGGGGGAGAGAGTCCGTGGGCTGTGGGAGGGGTTTCAGTGAGTGGGGAGAGAGTCTGTGGGCTGTGGGAGGGGTTTCAGTGGGTGGGGAGAGTGTCCGTGGGCTGTGGGAGGGGTTTCAGTGGGTGGGGAGAGTCGGTGACGGGGAGAGAGTCCGTGGGCTGTGGGAAGGGTTTCAGTGAGTGGGGAGAGTCGGTGAGGGGGGAGAGAGTCCGTGGGCTGTGGGAGGGGTTTCAGTGGGTGGGGAGAGTGTCTGTGGGCTGTGGGAGGGGTTTCAGTGGGTGGGGAGAGTCGGTGACGGGGAGAGAGTCCGTGGGCTGTGGGAGGGGTTTCAGTGGGTGGGGAGAGTGTCCGTGGGCTGAGGGAGGGGTTTCAGTGGGTGGGGAGAGTGTCTGTGGGCTGTGGGAGGGGTTTTAGTGGGTGGGGAGAGTGTCTGTGGGCTGTGGGAGGGGTTTCAGTGAGTGGGGAGAGAGTCCGTGGGCTGTGGGAGGGGTTTCAGTGTGTGGGGAGAGTCGGTGACGGGGGAGAGTCCGTGGGCTGAGGGAGGGGTTTCAGTGGGTGGGGAGAGTGTCTGTGGGCTGTGGGAGGGGTTTCAGTGAGTGGGGAGAGAGTCCGTGGGCTGTGGGAGGGGTTTCAGTGAGTGGGGAGAGAGTCCGTGGGCTGTGGGAGGGGTTTCAGTGAGTGGGGAGAGTCGGTGACGGGGAGAGTGTCTGTGGGCTGTGGGAGGGGTTTCAGTGGGTGGGGAGAGAGTCCGTGGGCTGTGGGAGGGGTTTCAGTGAGTGGGGAGAGTCGGTGAGGGGGGAGAGAGTCCGTGGGCTGTGGGAGGGGTTTCAGTGAGTGGGGAGAGAGTCTGTGGGCTGTGGGAGGGGTTTCAGTGGGTGGGGAGAGTGTCCGTGGGCTGTGGGAGGGGTTTCAGTGGGTGGGGAGAGTCGGTGACGGGGAGAGAGTCCGTGGGCTGTGGGAAGGGTTTCAGTGAGTGGGGAGAGTCGGTGAGGGGGGAGAGAGTCCGTGGGCTGTGGGAGGGGTTTCAGTGGGTGGGGAGAGTGTCTGTGGGCTGTGGGAGGGGTTTCAGTGGGTGGGGAGAGTCGGTGACGGGGAGAGAGTCCGTGGGCTGTGGGAGGGGTTTCAGTGGGTGGGGAGAGTGTCCGTGGGCTGAGGGAGGGGTTTCAGTGGGTGGGGAGAGTGTCTGTGGGCTGTGGGAGGGGTTTTAGTGGGTGGGGAGAGTGTCTGTGGGCTGTGGGAGGGGTTTCAGTGGGTGGGGAGAGAGTCCGTGGGCTGTGGGAGGGGTTTCAGTGAGTGGGGAGAGTCGGTGACTGGGGAGAGTCCGTGGGCTGAGGGAGGGGTTTCAGTGGGTGGGGAGAGTGTCTGTGGGCTGTGGGAGGGGTTTCAGTGAGCGGGGAGAGTCGGTGAGGGGGGAGAGTGTCCGTGGGCTGAGGGAGGGGTTTCAGTGGGTGGGGAGAGTGTCTGTGGGCTGTGGGAGGGGTTTCAGTGAGCGGGGAGAGTCGGTGAGGGGGGAGAGAGTCCTTGGGCTGAGGGAGGGGTTTCAGTGGGTGGGGAGAGTGTCTGTGGGCTGTGGGAGGGGTTTCAGTGGGTGGGGAGAGTCGGTGACGGGGAGAGAGTCTGTGAGCTGTGGGAGGGGTTTCAGTGAGTGGGGAGAGTCGGTGACGGGGAGAGAGTCTGTGGGCTGTGGGAGGGGTTTCAGTGGGTGGGGAGAGTCGGTAATGGGGAGAGAGTCTGTGGGCTGTGGGAGGGGTTTCAGTGAGCGGGGAGAGTCGGTGAGGGGGGAGAGAGTCCGTGGGCTGTGGGAGGGGTTTCAGTGGGTGGGGAGAGTCGGTGACGGGGGAGAGTCTGTGGGCTGTGGGAGGGGTTTTAGTGTGGGGAGAGTCGGTGATGGGGAGAGTCCGTGGGCTGTGGGAGGGGTTTCAGTGGGTGGGGAGAGAGTCCGTGGGCTGTGG
Organism: Hypanus sabinus; assembly: GCF_030144855.1. NCBI lineage: Eukaryota > Metazoa > Chordata > Chondrichthyes > Myliobatiformes > Dasyatidae > Hypanus > Hypanus sabinus. Next base: position 6,197,294 of record NC_082708.1, read on the forward strand.
GAGGGGTTTCAGTGGGTGGGGAGAGTCGGTAATGGGGAGAGAGTCTGTGGGCTGTGGGAGGGGTTTCAGTGAGTGGGGAGAGTCGGTGATGGGGGAGAGTCCGTGGGCTGAGGGAGGTGTTTCAGTGGGTGGGGAGAGTGTCCGTGGGCTGAGGGAGGGGTTTCAGTGGGTGGGGAGAGTGTCCGTGGGCTGAGGGAGGGGTTTCAGTGGGTGGGGAGAGTGTCTGTGGGCTGTGGGAGGGGTTTCACTGTGCGGGGAGAGTCGGTGAGGGGGGAGAGAGTCCGTGGGCTGAGGGAGGGGTTTCAGTGGGTGGGGAGAGTGTCCGTGGGCTGAGGGAGGGGTTTCAGTGGGTGGGGAGAGTGTCTGTGGGCTGTGGGAGGGGTTTCAGTGAGCGGGGAGAGTCGGTGAGGGGGGAGAGAGTCCGTGGGCTGTGGGAGGGGTTTCAGTGGGTGGGGAGAGAGTCCGTGGGCTGTGGGAGGAGTTTCAGTGGGTGGGGAGAGTCGGTGACGGGGGAGAGTCTGTGGGCTGTGGGAGGTGTTTTAGTGTGGGGAGAGTCGGTGATAGGGAGAGTCCGTGGGCTGTGGGAGGGGTTTCAGTGGGTGGGGAGAGAGTCCGTGGGCTGTGGGAGGGGTTTTAGTGAGTGGGGAGAGTCGGTGACGGGGAGAGAGTCCGTGGGCTGTGGGAGGGGTTTCAGTGAGCGGGGAGAGTCGGTGACGGGGGAGAGTCTGTGGGCTGTGGGAGGGGTTTTAGTGTGGGGAGAGTCGGTGATGGGGAGAGTCCGTGGGCTGTGGGAGGGGTTTCAGTGGGTGGGGAGAGAGTCCGTGGGCTGTGGGAGGAGTTTCAGTGGGTGGGGAGAGTCGGTGACGGGGGAGAGTCTGTGGGCTGTGGGAGGGGTTTTAGTGAGTGGGGAGAGTCGGTGACGGGGAGAGAGTCCGTGGGCTGTGGAAGGGGTTTCAGTGAGCGGGGAGAGTCGGTGAGGGGGGAGAATTTGTGATGGAGGCTGTTGCACTTCTGTGTTGAGTTCTGTGTCGATGTGTGACCAGAGCTGTGATGTGATGTTTAACTCGAGTTCCCTATTTCCTCTCTGGGACTCAGGCCATGAAGAAGATCTACAAAGCCTGCCTAAAATATCCTGAATGGAAAGAGAAGCACAACCCATCCTTCAAGCCCTGGGTTCATCCGGAACAGAGCAACCTGCCCACCATCGCCCTCTCGGACCTCTCCATCCAGCACGCCGATTCCCTAGAAAACATTGACGAGAGTGGCATCCTCCAGGCCAAGGACGAGAAGGCGGTCAGCAGCGATGAGGACAGTCTGAACTGAGGAGGGAGGGGTCCGTGGAACCAGCCAGGTCAATGAGACCCCACCTGGGCATGATTCAGAGAAAAGTGCGGTTACCGTTTCCATCAGACCACGCGATGTAGGGGCAGAGTTGGGCCGTTTGGCCCATCGAGTGCTCTGCTATTCCATCATGTTTGATTTATTATCCCTCTCAAACCCCATTCCCCTGTTCCCTCCCTGAAACCTCTGATGCCCTGACTACTCTGTTTTAAATATACCGCATGACTTCGCCTCCGCAGCATCTGTGGCAATGAATTCCACAGATTCACCAGCCTCTGGCTAAAACAAATTCCTCCTTATTTCTGTTCTCAATGGATGCCCGTCTATTCTGAAGCTGTGCCGTCTGGTCCTAGACTATGCCAATATAGGAAACATCCTCTCCACATCCACTCTATCTAAGCCTTTCAATATCTGATAGGTTTCAATAAGATCCCCCCTCATTCTCCTAAACTCCAGTGAGTACAGACCCAGAGCCATCAAACACACCTCGCACGTTAACCGTTTCATTCCCGGGATCTATCTCGTGAACTTCAGGGAGGTTGTGTCTGGTTGCCTGGGTGGTGACGGGGAGCGGATGTGTTTAACACTGTTGATTGATTCTCCTTGTCTCTTTAAGTCAATCCTGAGTCTGTTTTTACTGGAATGAGCAGGCGGCCAGTCACCTTGCAGACGTGCAGCGCCTCCCTGAACCTGTCTTGGATCCTTCTTCCCCCCTCCACCCGCACCTTAGAGCAGAGAACAGGCCCTTCAGCATGCAATCTGTACCAAACCCAATGTCAAATGAAACCAAATCCCTTCTGCCTGTACATGCTCCACAACCCCCATTCCCTGCACACTCATGTGTGATCACTCAGGTGGAGCATGATGTTCTCCTAAGGGGTTGTCCATTGGTGGGTTCTCAGGGGCGGTAGAGTCTGATCTGGGTTCCATATGTTCTGGTTCAGTGTGGCCGTGTAAGTGGTGTCTGTGGGTGGTGGTTGGGTCTTTAATGGTTCAGCCTCTCCTTCTGCAGCTGCCGCTTGTTCTCATGTGCACAGATTTCCTCCAGGTGTGCACTCCATTGAGTGCAAAGTCTTCCCAGTTTTCAGATGTACCGTTGAAATTCTTCAGGCTGATTTTGATGATATCTTTGAAGGATTTCTTTAGTCTATTTAACACCTCTATGGTGTCTGCTCCCACCACCCAGATTCCAGGCCCCCACCACTCTCTGTGTAAAACAACTTGTCCCCCACATCTCCTTTGAACTTACCTCTTCTCATCTTAAATGCTTGTCCTTCAGTATTTGCAATATCCACTCTGATCAATGCCTTGGGTAATCTTACAAACTTCTGTCAGAGCTCTCCTCAGTCTCTGCTGCTCCAGAGAACACAACTCAAGTTTGCTTAACCTCTTGTTGTAAGCTCATACCCTCTAATCTGGGCAGCTTCCTTGTAAGATCATAAGATATAGGAGCAAATTTAGATCCATTGGGTATGCTCTGCCATTTCATCATGGCTGATCCATTTTCCCTCACACCCAATCTCCTGACTTCTCCCTGTGTACTTTCTAGACTGACTAATCGAGAATCTATCAACTTCTGCCTTAAACATCCCCAGTGGCTTGGCCTCCACAGGTGGCTTTGGCAAATACTTTCACAGAACCACCACTCCTTGGCTAAAGAAATCCTCCTCATTTCCGTCCTAGAAGGACACCCGTCTATTCTGAAGCTTTCCCCTCTGGTCTTAAACCTCTCCCACCATCCTCTCCACATCCACTTTATCAAGGCCTTTCGCTATTCGATGGGTTTCAATGAGGCCACCCCTCACTCTTCTGAATTCCAGTGACTACAAGCCCAAAGCCATCAAATACTCTTCATATGACAAGCCATTCAATCACAGAGTCATTTTTGTGAACCCCCTCCAATGTCAGCACATCCTTTCTTGGATAAGGGGCCCCAACCTCTCCAAGCCCTTTACACTCAATACTCTGTGTAAAGGAATGGAGAGGGCCTGTAGAGGGTTTAACTGAGTCAGGGGTTAAATATTTCAAAGATTAAGATTGGCTTTAGTTGTAACAGAAAAGTAGAGTGAAATGGGTCCTTTGTGGCAACAACCAGCATGGTCCGAAACTGTGCTGTGGGCAGCCCACAATGTCACCCGGCATTCTGGTGCCAACACAGCATACCCACAACTTCCTAACCCTTACTAATCCGTGTGCTTTTGGAATCCAGAAACCCGGGGGAAACCCATGTGGTCTTGGGGAGAACATACAAACTCCTTCCAGATGGCAGGAGGAACTGAATCCTGGTTGCTGGCACTGTAAAGCACCACACCACCCTGTCTCTGCTCTTTGTGTAAAGGTTCCCTTTAAACCTCCTTCCTCTCAACTTAAAACCCTGCTCCCTGCCCTGGGAAACAGATCCTGGCCTTCGATCTTATCCCTGCCTCTCATTCTCCTCCATCAAATCACCTCGGTCTCTGTCACGCCAGAGAAAACAGAACCAGCCCCGCTTGCTCAATCCCTCCAATCCAGACCACGTCTCTCTGAGTCTTTCCTGCACCCTCTCTCGCTTAATCACACCCATCCTACAACGTCACCACCAGATCCAGACACAAGGGCAACCCAACCAACATTTTAGAGCCATGGAGTTCAACTGCACAGAAACAAGCCCTTTGGCCCATCTAGTCCATGCTGAACTAGCCCCATCAACCTGGACCACAGCCATCCACACCCCTCCCATCCATGTACTTATCCGAACTTCTCTGCAATGTTCCACACTCGCACCACCCTCTGAGCGAAGGCGTTTCCCCTCAGGTTCTCCTTTCACTCATAACCCTTGACCTCTAGTTCTGGTCTCACCTAAACTAGTTCAGTGGAAGAAAGCCTGCTTGCATTTACCCTATCTTTGTCCCTCATAATTTTGCGTGCCTCTATCAAGTCTCCCCTCATTCTCCAGGGAATAAGTTGTTAACTGTCACAGTGCTCTGGCAATATTGGAACCCAAGTGCGGACGAAAAACAGTCTGTGATGTAGAGATGACAGCCAGAGTTTATTCATAATGATTCCAACAGAATGGTGGTGGTTCGGCTGAGCAACTGTGAGAGAAGTAACATTCTCAAAACTAGGACCCCGCGATTAGTGCTAATCCATCATCCACTTAAATACTACAACTAACACTGAATCCCCCAACCTTTCACATAAACTTCACATGATTAAACAGGAAGCACCAGCAGAGTGAGCTGCCCAAGAAAAACACAAGGAAGTCTAAATGATTAATGACTCTTGTTGGGTAACCAATTCAGGTGCTCTGAAAAATCCCGGAGCCCAACACTCTCTGGCCTGAAGAGCTCATTGCACCTTTCCCCACATCTCAGGTTCACAGGTCCCAGTAACAACCTTGTAAGTTTTCTCTGGACTCTTTCAATCTTATTGAAGGTGGGTAGGTACCTGAACTGAACACAATACTCGAAATTAGGCCTCACTAATGTCTTATACAATTGCAACATAGCATCCCAACTCCTGTACTCTGATTTATGAAGGCCAATGTGCCAAAAAGTCCTGATGAACCTACCTTTATGTTCATTCATTGTGTGCCGTCTTGCATGATGCAGGCAATTGTCGTCTTTCCATGGCTCTTGGCAGATGTTTCTACAGAACTGGTTTGTCATTGCCGCCTTCTGGGCAGTGACTTTACAAGACGGGTGACCCTGGCCAGTACCAATACTTCCAGAGATTGTCTGCCTGGTGTCAGTGGTCACATAACCAGGACTTGTGATCTGCACCAGTTTCTCATACGACCATCCACCACCAGCTCCCATGGCTTCACGTGACCCTGATCGGGGGGGGGGGGGGGGGCGGGGGTTAAGCAGGTGCTACATCTCGCCCAAGGGTGACCTGCAGGCTAGCGGAGGGAAGGAGCGCCTTACACCTCCTTTGGTAGTGATGTACCTCCAACCCCGTGACTCTTTATGATCCTAACCTATTCAAACTTTCCCTAAAACTCAGGTCCTCAAACCCCAGCAACATCCTTGTACCTTTTCTCTGTACTCTTTCAATCATATTTTGTACTTCTGTAACTTGATGTCCAAATTTTTTGATATTATTTCCAATGGTAGTGTAAGCCGTTAACTGCGTGTCCTGCTAACTTGTTGCTGCTGTGACGTTGCAACGAAGGGATGACGTCAGGTTTTGTTCGGACTCCTGCATCTCCCGACGAAGTGGGTGACACTGAAACACAACCGCGAGGTCACGGGTTAAGGGGGAAATGTTTCAGGGGAACTCGATGGGGGGTCTCCTTCACTCCGAAAGTGGTGAGTGTGCAATGAGCTGCCAGCAGAAGTGGTGGTTGTGCGTTCAATTTCAAAATTTAAGATAAATTTGGATATGGAGGGCTATGGTCTGGGTGCAGGTCAATGGGACCAGCCAGCTTAATAGGTATGGACTAGATGGGCTGAAGGGCTGCTCTCTGTGCTGTAGTGTTCTATGACTCTGTGACTAACCTTACGTCTGGATCTCCTGAGTGCTCGATCTTTATCTCATCACGATACATTAAGCCCGGACTGCCATGTTTTATATATATATGTAGATAGTTACAGAAAGGAGAATTACAAAATAAAAGAGTGCTGAACTACTTCTCAACCAGAATGAATAATGATGTGATTTTGTGCTCTCTTAAGCATTGTCATTGTGTCTGTCCCCACCACTTCCCCTTGGAACCGGTTCCAGGCCCCAAACACTCTCCTTGTAAATGAAAAAGTGCTTGCCTCGCAAGTTCCTTTTAAACTTTTCCCTTCTCTCCTTTAACTCATGCTGTCCGGTTTTTGAGATTCCACCGGTGGGGGGCGGGGGAGAAAAGATTCAGCTACTCTGACTATGGGCATCGCCTCTCCACCACTCCACAGAAAGCATGCAACACCGCACACAGTTCAACTTTTCAGCCGACAATGCTGTGCTGATCTCTAAAATCAATCTAACCCTCCCTTCCCACATAGCCCTCCATTTCTCTTTAATCCGTGTGCCTATGAGTCTCTCAAACGTCCCTAGTGTTTGAAACGAGAGAGCAGATTGGGAGCTCGGGTTGTTGTGTGCTTGTTGGGTTGTTCACTGAGCTTGGAGGTCGGTCGCAAGCTTCTCATCGCGAGTTGATGACGCCACCCCAACTGGCGACCAAACAACCCTACAAATATGTCCCTAGTGCATCTGGTTCTACCAGCACCCCGGCAGGCTGTTCTGCACACTTCCTACTCTCTGCGTAAAAAAAGACAAACTTAGCTCTGACATCCCAGTTTGTATTTCCAACCTCCCCTCATAGATCCTACCTGGAGTCCTGGCGAATCTCTTCTCGGAGTTCAACCTGAGATTCATTTTCTTGCAGGCATTTACCTAAGAACAAAGAAATTCAAAAGAATCAGTGAAAAAAGCTACAAAGACTGGCAAACCAATGTGCAAAAGAAGACAAACTGTAAATACAACCCAAACAAGCAAATAAATGACCCAAGCACACGAGCTGCAGAGTTCCTGAAAGTGAGGACATGGGTTGTGGAATCAGCTCATTATTGTGGAGAGTGAAGTTATCCACCTTGGTTCAGGAGCCTAATGGTTGAAGGGTAATAACTGTTCCTGAACCTGGTGGTGTGGGACCTGATGCTCCTGTGCCTCCTTCCCGATGGCAGCAACGAGGAGAGAGCGCGGCCTGGCTGGTGAGGGAATTAATGATGGATGGTGCCTTCATGTAAATGTGATCAGTGGTGGTGGGAGAGGGGGCTTTTCCTGTGATAGGCTGGGCTGTTCCACCACTTTCTGATCTTTCCCTTCTTTGGCATTGGTGTTTCCGTATCAGGTTTTGGAAAGAGTCAGGATACTCTGCACCATGCATCTATAGAAGTTTGTCAAAGTTTTAGATAGTATGCGGAATCCATGCACATTTCTAAGAAAGTAGTTTCTCCGAAACCACCATGTCCTTCCTGTAAGAATGGAGCAATCAGAACTTCACATAGTTTTCTAACTGTGGCCAAACCAAAGCAGTGACAACTGTGATATGAACTCCCATTGTTTATTCTCAACATCCCCAGCAAATGTGCCTTTTCTGCCATCTGGTGACTTACATTGGCACTTTGAGGGGGAGGTAGAAGAGGATATCTTTCAAAGACAATGCCTCAAGAAGGCGGCATCCATCACTATGGACCCTCACCATACAAGACATGCCCTCTCCTCATTAATATCTTCCAAAGATCTTCATTTCTCACATTGGAGAGTTCTGTGGGTTCCCGAGAGTGATTCTGTCTGGAGTTCAGCCAACCATTGGTGATGTCACTCATGGCAGTAAGGTCAAGGGGAGGTTCTAGACAAAGAGTGATCTAGAGTAACACACAACGTGCTTGTGGTACCGCCATGATGAGGCGAAACATCGGTTGGAGGAGCAACATCTCATATACTGTCTGGGTAGTCTCCAGCCCCTTGGTATGAACTTTGAATTCTCCAACTTTAGTTAATTCCTTCCCTCTCGCTTCCCCCATCCCACCTTCTCTCTGTCTCCTCTTCTAGCTGCCTATCACCTCTCTCATGACTCTGCCTTCTTCTACTACCCATAGTGCTTTCCCCTTAGATTCCTTCTTCACCTCTCCTCCCCCACCCCTTGATCTTTCCTCTGATTGGTTTTCCACCCACCCTCCCCCCCACCTTCTTTATAGGACCCATGCGCCCTCCTTCCTTAGTCCTGATGAAGGGTCTCGGCCCGAAACGTTGACTGCTCCTTTCAACTGATGCTGCCCAACCTGCTGAGTTCATCCAGCTTGTTTGTACGTCTTGATTTGACCACAGCATCTGCAGTGCACTTTGTGTTTGCTTGTGGAACTCACCGGGTCAAGGAGCATCTTTGGAAATGAATAACCAGTTGACATTTTAGGCTGAGACCCTTCATCAGGACTGGAAAGGAAGGGGGAAGATGCCAGAATATAAGGGTGGGGGGAGTGGACTACCTGGAAGGTGATAGGTGAAGCCAGATGGGTGGGAAAGGTAAAGGGCTGGAGAGGAAGGAATCTTACTGGAGAGGAGGAGGGGCTCCGGGGTGAGGTGAGGAGGCAAGAGGCCAGAGTAGGGGATAGAAGAGGAGGAAAGGGGGAGGGGAAATAGTTTAAGGAGAAATCGATGTTCATGCCATCAGGTTGGAGGCTACCCAGATGGAATATGAGGTGTTGCTCCTCCAACCTGAGAGTGACTTCATCATGACAAATGAGGCCGTGGACCAACATGTCGGGATGGGGATGAGGATAGAATTAAAATGGTTGGTCACTGGGAAATTCCATTTTTGGTGGACGGAGCAGAGGTGCCCGACAAGCCGGTCCCCCAACAGGTCTGACCAATGGAGAGGAGGCTGCGTCGAGAGCACCGGACAAGAGGAACTCTATCCCTGTTAAGGTGGCGGGAAGATGGGGTGACCATGGATACCCTGGAAGTGGAGAAGATGCAGGTGAGGACAGCATCAATGGTGGGGAAAGGGAAACCCTGTTCTTTAAAGAAGGAAGATATCACTAGTGTCAAGGGGAAAAAAGCCAGATCTTGCGCACAGATGCAGCGGAGAAGGAACTGAGAAAAGGGACTGGCATTTTTACAGGAGACAGGGTGGGAATCAGCAGCTTTATTAAAGATGTCGACAGACAGTTTGTCTCCAGAGATGGAGACAGACAGACTGAAAAGGGGGAGAGGTGTCGGAAATGGACCAAGTGAATTCAAGGGCAGGGTGGAAGTTGGAGGCAAAGTTGATGAAATTGACAAACTCAGCACTGATGTGTGAAACAGCACTGCCCCTCCCCCCCCCCAGTTTCACCTATGACCTTGAGCTTCTTCCTCCCCTCCTCCCACCTTCTAACTCTGACTCCTCATCCAGTCCTGCCGGAGGGTCTCGCCCCAAAACATCGACTGTACTCTTTTCCATGGATGCTGCCCAGTCTAATGAGTTCCTCCAGCATTTTGTGTGTGTTGCTTGGATTTCCAGCGTCTGTGGAAATCTCTTGTGAGTGATTTGCTTACTTCCCCCAACTTCTCCTGATGCACCAGTGACTGACTTACGGGAGCAAACAAACTCTACCGGTGTAGTAGAAAATTGGAGGGAAATTTTCATTTTAGAGACAGTCCAGAGAGGTGATTTTTGAAGAGGAGGTGTGAGGTAGAAGAGGAGGATTCTGATCCTAGGCCTACAGACAATTCTGATAAGGTTAATGATGAAGAATTACAACCTTCAGAGTCATTTCACTGAAATAGTGCAACAGCAGGCACAAAAATGCCTATCTTTACAATGAATGGTGTTTATCAATAGGTTTTACATGGACTGGTATTCCAAATTGTGCCCAGTGGTATTCCATTGTGCCTAGTCTGTGGCAAACAACAAGCACAGGTTTCGCATGCTAGGCCTGTATTTGAGCCTGATCATGTCACTTAGTAATGAAATGTTTTTTCAAAGTCTTGTATAAAATTGTGTCTTAGGCTATATTTTATTCATATTGCTTTGGCTTATGGCTTTTAGTAACTTTACCATTCAACATTGTCAATAAATTTTCATTTTGTAGATAGCATTAATTAAAATCAATTTACAACCTTTACTTAAATTAAATCTACCGAGCCTACCATTAGAAAAATTAATCCCATTTTGGCTTAAGCCAATTATTTTACAGGTTTATTATGTTTTCCTTATGAGTTTTTAAAATTTATGAAAGGGAAAGAAATAGATTAATTTCAAGAAAGGTAAGCTAATCTTAAGTATCTTTTCAAGAAAGATTAGCTAAAATTCATTCTCTATTCAATAGAGGATTGACAATACTTTTTGGATTTTTATATCTATAACTTACTGATCACACTAACTGTGAGCTATAGGTGTAATAATTTTTATGCAGAGGTTCCCTGAGACCTGAAAATTATTTCAAGGGTTCCTCCAGGGCAAAAGGTTTGAGGGAGACTGGTATAAGGACTGGACATCCCCTCCTCTCCCCCCACCTTTCAAATCTACTCCTCAGCTTTCTTTCTCCAGTCCTGCCGAAGGGTTTCAGCCCGAAATATTGACTGTACTCTTTTCCATAGGTGTTGCCTGGCCTGCTGAGTTCCTCCAGCATTTTGTGTGTGTTGCTTGGACCTCCAGCATCTGCAGGTTTTCTCTTGTCCAAGGTGAAAGTAAGGCGGTCAGGGCCAGAGAACTGACAGTTGTCGAGATTGATACTGTGTGAGTTGTCACGGAAGTACATTGGTGGGAAGGGACTGAGCCAAAGAGGATACAATGGAGTTGGGCTATGCAGACACAAGTTCAGTGGGGCAGGAGTAGGCAGAGACAGTGGGTCAAACACAGTCAGATTTGTGGATCTTGGGTAGGGGGGGGGTAGAAACAAGCAGTACATGGTAAGGGAACTATGAATTTGGTGGCTGTGGATGGGAGATCTCCAGGCTTGATGAGGTCAGTGATAGTTGGAGTGGGGTCCTCTTTGAGGGGTAGGTTTGAGGAGCTGTCTCAGAATTGCCACCTGGCCTCAGCAAGGTAGAGGGCATTTCCACCACACTGCAACAGCCCCCTCTGTTGATAGTGAGTTTGAGATTGGTGCGGGGAGAGTAGAGGGCATTTCCACCACACTGCAACAGCCCCCTCTGTTGATAGTGAGTTTGAGATGCGGGGAGAGTAGAGGGCATTTCCACCACACTGCAACAGCCCCCTCTGTTGATAGTGAGTTTGAGATGCGGGGAGAGTAGAGGGCAATTCCGCCACACTATAACAGCACCCTCTGTTGATAGTGAGTTTGAGATGCGGGGAGAGTAGAGGGCAATTCCGCCACACTATAACAGCACCCTCTGTTGATAGTGAGTTTGAGATGCGGGGAGAGTAGAGGGCATTTCCGCCACACTACAACAGCACCCTCTGTTGATAGTGAGTTTGAGATGCAGGGAGAGTAGAGGGCAATTCCGCCACACTATAACAGCACCCTCTGTTGATAGTGAGTTTGAGATGCGGGGAGAGTAGAGGGCATTTCCGCCACACTACAACAGCACCCTCTGTTGATAGTGAGTTTGAGATGCGGGGAGAGTAGAGGGCAATTCCGCCACACTACCGCAGCACCCTCTGTTGATAGTGAGTTTGAGATGCGGGGAGAGTAGGGGGCATTTCCTCCACACTACAACAGCCCCCCTGTGCTGTGGGTTTGAGATTGGTGCGGAGACAGTAGAGGGCAGTGCGTTCAGAGAGGTTAAGTTTCAAGGAGGAGTTTTTATAAATCAAGTCCACCTGTACATTCAGTGAGGTGGACCTCATTGTATACACAAAGTACACTGCAGATGCTGTGGTCAAATCAAGACATACAAAAAAGCTGGATGAACTCAGCAGGTCTTCTTGACTAAGGGTTTCGACCCGAAACGTTGACTGCTCCTTTCAACGGATGCTGCCCGACCTGCTGAGTTCATTCAGCTTTTCTGTACGACCTCATTGTATACAGTTTATGATTATTTGCACTATTGTTTTGTTTGCTTTTAATTCTGTACAGAGAGAGCTCAGGGAAACCGGCATCAAATTCCCTGTATGTGTCCCCATACTTGGTGATAATAAAGAATTCTGATTCTAAGAGAGGAGTACTGGAGTTGAGCTGGTTGATGTCTTGTTGACAATTGGAGATGAAAAGATTCAGAGCAGGTGGAGAACCAGAGTGAAGTGTCCAAGAAGAAGAGGAGGGTTGGAGACAGGGGAAGGGGTCATTGGTGTGGGGTGGGGGGGGGGGGTATCATGCCAAAGAAGTGGGCCCAGAGACAGAGGCAGTGGAAGAAGAGCTCAGTGCCGTGGCGGGTGCGTAATTCACTGAGGTGTGGGCACAGGGGGGCAAAGGTGAGGTCCTTACTGAGGACAGAGCGATCTGCCTCAGAGAGGGGAAGGCTGAAGACAGGGCAGGGATTGGAACTGGGAGAAGAGTTAGTGGCATTAGAAGAGGGGAAGGCCTCTGAGGGCCCAAGAGGTGACAGGGAAGCTGACATACCCTGGGGTTGGAGAACGGTGGTAGGGAAGGGGCCCAGTGGCAGCGAGGAAGGTCTCAGCCTGGAGGTGGCGGAGCTGAGCTGTGGGCTCGAGCCAGAGCTGGAGGCCGTGTAATTTGCAGGCTGAAGTCATCTGTAGTAGTTGTAGCCGGAGTTGGCAGTGATTGTATCCTCAGTCTGGAGGCTTCCACAGCCGTCGGAACCAGAGTTGGAATTAGCGGGATCCACAGACTGAATCCACCCGGGATCGCTGGAGCCGGAGTTGGCGATGATGGTATCCATGGTTTAGTGGTGCCCAGGGCAATCAGAATCAGGGTTGGAGGCTATGGGATCCATGGTCTGGGGGCGTCCAACAGATCTGAGGTCCGCGTGGGAGGCAGCAGGGACTACCGTCCAGAGGGGTCCAGCGCCATCGGAACTGGAGCTGGAGACTGACAATCTTCTGATCCTTCCCAGGTGTGAGGAAGGCAAAGAACTGGCGGTTGAAGGTGTGGATCTGGCGGAAGATGAAGTGTCAGAGAGATTCATGGCGGGTGGAAGAGAGAGAGGCCCGGAGCTGTGGCAAGTGACCGAGACAGGACTCGCAGGGCAGAGAAGGTGTCAAATAGAATTCAGAGGGAGAAGTAGCCAATCAAAGGGTTCAAACTGGGAGGCCTGAAAATGAAACTGGAAGCCATGTTGGTACAAGATGGCAGTGAAGACAAGGTCCCAGGAAGGATATGTGACTGTGGTAGCGAGTCTGGGTGAGGACATGGTCAAAGAGTTAGAGGAGGGCAGCAGAGATGTCAGAGGGGGAGCTGTGAGAGAGGGTCTCGCTGAACTCCCAGTGAAGAGAAGATTTTAACTTCTTCAGGGAAGGCATCCCTCAAAGAGACCTCGCAATGGAGCAGCAAATCATAAAACAGAAGGTGGTCTGCAGTTGTTGGAAATCCAGAGCAACACATACAAAATGGTGGCGGAACTCAGCAAGTCAGGCAGCGTCTATGAAGAGAAATGAACACTCGATATTTCGGGCCGAGACCCTTCATCAGGACTGGAAAGGAAGGGGGAAGATGCCAGAATAAGAAGATGGAGGGAGGGGAAGGAGGATAGCTAGAAGGTGATAGCTGAAGCCAGTTGAGTGGGAAAGGTAAAGAGCTGGAGAAGGAGGAATCTGATAGGAGATGAGAGTGGGCTACAGGAGGAAGGGAAGAGGAAAGTGATAGGCAGGTGAGGAGAGGAGTGGCCATGTAAAACATGTGAAGGAAAAATCGATGTTCATGCCATCAGGTTGGAGGCTAACCAGATGGAATATCCATGGCCTCCTACAACCTGAGAGAAGCCTCATTGTGGCAGTAGAGGAGGCCATAAGTGGACATGTCGGAATGGGATTGGAGATAGGAATTACAATGTTTGGCCACTAAGAAATTCCACTTTCGGCAGACTGAACGGAGGTTCTTGACAAAGTGGTCCCCTAATTTATGTCAGAGCTCAACAATGTAGAGGAGGCCCTATCAGGAGCTCCAGATACAATAAGGTAATCCAAACAAGACCTCAGTGGTGGAGGTGGCGGAAGATGATGACACACCTCAATGATAGTGAAGGTGGAGGACGGCTGCAGCAGTGAGGATCCCCGGTCATCTTGCGTTCCGTGCCTCTGGACCCTGACTCCGATCAGTTAAGAACTGTGCAGTGGCTACCATGAATCAGCTTTCCCACGTTAAACTAACACCCTAAAATCCCCTGGTGAGGAGAGCACAGGTGTTCTCAATGAAAGCAATCCAGCCAAACACCTCAGATTAAGTGCCATGCTGAAGTGGCAGCGTCCAGAAGCCCCCAGTCTTGAGCAGAATGTGTGGGTCGCAGATCAGCCTCGACAACCTTCTGAGCATCCATGCAGGCAACATGGGGCAGGGGTTGCCACCCTGGTGTTGGTCCACAGCATTAAAAACCTCTGCCTTAGGAGAACATCATACTCACACTATGAGGACAGGACACACTCAACATTTTAGGAACAGATTCTTCCCCTCTGCCATCAGATTTCTGAACAGTTCATGAACTCAGTCTCGACAAACTACCTGTCGGGCGTACCCACGTCCGAACCCCTCTACACCCGTGCACTGAGCGGCCAGCCATGTAGTAAATCAGCTTATTAACCGTGAAGCAGAGTACAGCACGGGAACAGGCCCTTTGGCCCACCATTTTTGTGCTGAACATGACCCCAAATTAAATTAATCCCTTCTGTCTGCACATGATCCGTTACCGGCATATTCATGTGACTGTGTAATAGCTGTTTAAACGCCTCTGTCCTTTCTGCTTCTGCTCCACGTTTAGGAAACCCAAGTGTCAGACAGAACATAAAGCATAGAACCATGACATTGTGCTTTTTAATCCCCTGTTAACCCTTTCATCACACGTACACACTCCATTTTTGCATCATCCGTGTGCCTATCTAAGATAAATGTTCCGAATATCTGCTTTTATTGCCATCCTGGCAACGTGTCCCATGCTCCCACCACCCTCTACGTAAAAATACCTCCCTCTGTCATCCCCCTCATAGTTTCCTCTGATCACCTCTTGTACTAGCCATTTCTACCCTGGGGAAAAGTCTCTGGCTATCCACTATCTATGCCTCTAATCATGTTATATACCTCGAGCAAGTCACCTCTCATTTTCCTTCGCTCTGAAGAGAAAAGCCCGAGCTCAGTCAGCCGATCCTCATAAGCCATGCTCTCTAATCCAGGCAGATCCCCTCTGCAACCGCCCTGAAGTTTCCACATCCGTTCTATAATACAGCGACCAGAAATGAGCACAATACTCCAGATGTGACCTAATCAGGGTTTTACCGAGCTGTAACATTATCTCTTGGCTCTTGAACTCAACCCCATGACTGTTGAAGGGCAACAAACCATAACGACCCCATCAGCCTCAGCTGGTTGTGGAGTCTGGTTCAGGAACCGCATATTCTGGTGCAGTGTGGACCACGAGTAAGTTCCGATGAAGATTTCTTGGCCGAAAGAGTCAACTGTTCATTCTCACCCATTGACCTACTGCACTCCTCGAGCACATTGTTTGTGTCTATCTAGATTTCCATCACCTGCAGTGAGTGGTGCCTGTGGTTAGTGGTTGGATCTTCTGGTTGTTCACTCTCTTGTTTTGCAGCTGCACATCTTCTTGGCGGAACAGCGGAGGTTGCTCTCGTGTACCGCAGTCCCTCTTTGAACAGATTTGCTCCAGGTGTAGCTATTGTGTGCAATCTCTTCCCAGTTTTTAGATGTTACGTTGGATTCCTTAAGGCTGATTTTGATGTTATCTTTGAAACGTTTCTTTCGTCCAGCAGGGGTTCGCTGACCTTCTGTCAACTGGTAGTCACCTTCAGTATCGTTACGAGCTGTGTCGTATGAGGTGGGTGATCAGGGTCTCTCCATGGCCATGATTGCTCTTGGCAAATTTATCCACGGAAGTGGTTTGCCACTACTTTCTTCTAGGCCGTGTCTTTACGAGACGGGTGACTCCAGCCATTGTCAACACTCTTCAGAGATTGTCTGCCTGGGGTCAGTGGTCACGTAAACAGGACTTGTGACATGCACCAGCTGCTCTCGTGGCTTCACGTGATCCTGATCGGGGGTGGGGGGGGGGTAAGCAGGTGCTACACCTTGCCCAAGTGTGACCTGCAGGCTCACGGAGGGAAGGAGCTCCTTACACCTCCTTTGGTGGAGACATATCTCCACCCCACCACCCGCTGGGATTAAAGGATCTGTTTGGGGAGACGTGAGTTCAGCATCTGGATGACATGACCTGTCCATCGGAGTCGGTGTTGCTTTATCAATGTGGAGATGTTAATGTTGGCGTCCTCCAGTACACTGGTGTTAGTACATCTTTCCTTCCCGCTGATCCTCAAGATCCCTCCGCATTATCCACAACTCTACCAAGACAGGAAGAGTGTTTTCTCTGATGTTGGGCTGCAGAATTACTTCCAAAGACAACAGAACAGCCCAGATCACAGGGTCACCTGACATCGCAGGCTGTGTTTTCATTGTTACTAACACTTCAGCAGTTTTGGAACCCAGTGTAAACCAACACTGAGTGGGCAGGGGGACAGTTTCTTAGAAGCAAATTCTTTCCTTTGACAACTTGAGAAAGGAAGTTTGTGCTTCCCTGAAGGTCATGGTCAGATCTGGGTCTAACTTCAGAAATCCAGGCAGGTCAGGATTGAGGAAGATTTACCTGGAGCATTCTGTTGACAGTGTGACCCTCCCTCAGTACCTCCCCTCCCTCAGTGTGACCCTCCATCAGTACCACCCTTACCACAGTGACCCTCCTTCAGTGCCACCCCTCCCACAGTGTGACCCTCCCTCAGTACCCCCCACAGTGTGACCCTTCCTCAGTCACACCCCTCCCACAATGTGACCCTCCCTCAGTACCCCCCACAGTGTGACCCTCCCTCAGTACCTGCCCTCCCACCCCATGATGCTCCCTCAGTACCAACCGTCCCACAGTGTGACCCTTTCTCAGTACCATCCTTCACACAGTGTGGCCCTCCCTCAGTACCTGCCCTCCCACCCCACGATGCTCCCTCAGTACCAACCCTCCCACAGTGTGACCCTTCCTCAGTACCATCCTTCACTCAGTGTGACCCTCAGTACCACCCGTCACAGAGTGTGACCCTCCCACAGTGTGACCCCCCTCAGTACTACCCCTCCCACAGTGTGATCCTCCCTCAGTACCACCCCTCTCTCAGTTCCTCCCCCCACAGTGTGACCCTCCCTCAGTACCTCCCCTCCCACAATATGACCCTCCCTCAGTACCACCCCTCCCACAATGTGACCCTCCCTCAGTACCTCCCCCCCACAGTGTGACCCTCCCTCAGTACCACCCCTCCCAGTGTGATCCTCCCTCAGTACCTCCCCCCCACAGTGTGACCCTCCCTCAGTACCACCCCTCCCACAGTGACCCTCCCTCAGTACCACCCACAGTGTGACCCTCCCTCAGTATCACCCCTCCCACAGTGTGACCCTCCCTCAGTACCACCCCTCCCACAGTGTGACCCTCGCTCAGTATCACCCTCCCACAGTGTGACCCTCCCTCAGTACCACCCCTCCCACAGTGTGACCCTCCCTCAGTACCACCCCTCCCACAGTGTGACCCTCCCTCAGTACCACCCCTCACAGTGTGACCCTCCCTCAGTACCACCCCTCCCACAGTGACCCTCCCTCAGCACCAGCTCTCCCACAGTGTGACCCTCCCTCAGTACCACCCCTCCCACAGTGTGACCCTCCCTCAGTACCGCCCCTCCCACAGTGTGACCCTCCCTCAGTACCTGCTCTCCCACAGTGCGGTGGACGCTGATACTTTAGTTTGCATTGTTCTGAACTTTCCTGGCTAAGTCCTTATTTGGCACAGGTGGGGGTTTTGGAATTGTCCCATTCCTGTGCCCTGCAATTTAGCACTGCAGCTGTGATTGCACAGAGTCGATGGGCTGAAGAGTCTCTTCCCTGTGTCACCCCCTTGTCCCTGTAATACTACAGATTTCAAAGATTCATAGTACATTTGTTCTCAAAGTATGTATGAAGCATACAATCCTAAGATTCATCTCCCCATGGACAGTCACGGAACAAAGAAAAACATCAAACCCCACCCTCACATGCAAAAAACACACATCACACAAAAGGCAAAAAAAACAAGGAAAGAGCACAGAATAGAAGACACAAAATTGAAAGAGTCTCGGCATATTCAGTTCAGTTTCATCTCACGCAGTGTCGTTCGTTATTTGCAATTCGCCCCGATCAAAATCCCACAAAATAGCAACAGAAGAAGGAGTGACCAGGGATCATAATGTGAACTAGAGAGCAGTCCACACACCGTGTTGATGAAACCCTGCCCAAGACCCAGGACTCTGCCACCATCTCACATGGTCAGCTTCCTGCAGCAGAGCGAGCAAGGGGCCAGTAGATGGCGCCGAGCACCGGCTCACCTTCCGCTCTCGCCTCAATGATTTCAATCTCCCTCGACTCTTTAATCGGCGAGATTAACGAGAAACGGAATCCATCACGGGCTTGTGCCCTGCCTCCAGGCTTCTTGGCCTTGAGGCCGCTCGCTTCACTTGAAACCTCCCCGAACTCCAGCAGAGCAGCAGATCACTGAATCAGCCTGAAATCACACCAAAATGTGGATCACAGACTCCAACAACGGCAACACCACATTCAAAAGAAAAAGAAGTTGCAAAAGAAGTAGTTTTGTGAACGGTCTGGAGGAGGTCACCCTTGGTCGTGTTGTTTGCTGGTTCTGTCTTCTTCCCATTCCCATTCCAACATGTTGGCCCATGGCCTCCTCACTGCAGTGATAAGGCCACATTCCGGTCGGAGGGGCAACATGTCATACTCCGCTGGAATAGCCTCCAACCTGATGGCATGGACCTCAATTTCTCTAACTCCTAGTAATTTCTCTCTCCTTCCCTCCCCCCCCCTCCCACCTTCTTTTTCCAATCCACATTCAACATTTCTCCTCTTCTGCCCAACACCTCCCTCTGGGTCCCCTCCTCCTTCCCTTTCTCCCATGGTCCACTTTCCTACCTTATCAGATTCCTTTTTGAACCCTTTACCCCCTCCACCTATCATCTCCCAGCTTCTCACTTCATTCCCTCTCCCCGACACGGCCACCTGCCCCCTCACCCTGGTCTCACCAATCACCCGCCAGTTTGTACTCCTTCCCCTCCTCCCCCCCCCCACCTTCTTCGCCCTTCCTTTCCAGTCCTGATGAAAGTTCCCCTCCACAGACGGGATATTCTGCCAACGTTGGAAATCAAGAGTAAGACCTGCAGAATTCCGGCAGAACTCAGCATGTCAGGCAGCGTCGACGGAGAGGAATAAACGGGGATCTTTTGGTCGAAACTCTTCTTCAGGGCTGGCCATTGATATTGGAGATATTGGAGCTGGTTGATGCAGGGAGGTGTGAGGATAGTAAATTGAGACTGGACATTGGACAAGATTGTTTCATGTCATTTCCATACACAAGTGTAAAGGAGAACAAAATCATTGTTACTCCGGATCCAATGCAGCACAAAAAGGTAAAAACACAATAATCAAAAACATGATGAATACTGTATAAATACATATTTGGGGCGCCCTGGTAGTGTAATGGTTAGCTTGACACCAATACAGGTCAGGGTGTCGGAGTTCAGAGTTCAATTCCGGCGTCCTCTGCAATGTTTCATCGATGTTTTTACAGCTGCGCAGACCAAGCATTGCTGGGATTTTTACCCGGCCTGAAAACTGTGCGGCACTTTATATTAACACTTTTTGAAAGATAATTCCAGCCGTGCAGTAACAAAGGCGACGTGCATGGGAGCATTTCAGGTACTGCGTGGTCACACAGTGGTGTATCTCACAGGGAACTGTAGTCCTCTGCAAGAAGGTTTGTACGTTCCTTTCCCTGTGCATGTGGGCTTTCACTGGCCTCTCTGGTTTCCTCCCACAGTCCAAAGACATACCAGCTCGGAGGTTAATTGGTCATTGTAAATTGTACTGTGATTAGTCTAGGGTTAAATAGATGGGTTGCTGGGCAGTGTGGCTTGGTGGGCCAGAGAGGTCTGTTCTGTGTTGTTTTTCTCAAATAGAAACTTTTAAAAAATTATATATGTAGGTTGATTGCATGTCCATAGAGTGATGTTAAAACCTGGAGAGGGATGGGCTCCGCAAGGTTTCAGATGCCCAAGACGAAGAGCAATCACCAAAAGGATCGGTGCAAAAAGCTTGTCATGACGGTGCCCCGACAACTCCACCAGGAGTTACGGACACACACACGCACGCGCGCGCGCACACACACACACACTCATGCACATGCATACACACACACTCACGCACACACATTCATGCATGCACATGTACACACACGTGCGCACGCACACACACACGTACACACACGCACACATACACACGCATGCATACACACACACACACACACACACACACACATGTACACACACGCATGCATACACACACTCACTCACACACACACGCAGATGCACGCATGCACAGAGTGATGTTAGGCACAGGAGTGTCCGACATGAAATGATAAAGTGGTGGTGGGGGGTGGTGTGGAGGGGTAAAGGTGTTGATCAGCCTCCAACTTGACAACAGACCACTTTGGGACAGGCCGTGGGCAGCGCCAGTAAGGGATGAACGTGTCGGTTCGCAGCATGGACTGTGGCGCCTCACCCGTGGGTCCAGGAACCCAAGAGAGCAGTGAACAACACCGTCTGAGTCAAATGCAAATGATTGCCCGAGCCTTGAAAAGATTCCTCATTACGTCTGTTTGTTTAGGCAGTGAATACATGGCTGGTGTCCAGCCACAGGCTCTGACACACCAGCCTTTGAAAGCACCATGCACCGTACCATCTCAACCCAAATTCCCTGCCTTCACCTGGTCCTTGAATCACACACTGACTCTTAAAGGTGCATGTCAATAAGTTCAAGTTCACATTTAATTATCGTTCAGCCATACACATGAATACAGCCAAAGGAAGCCGTGATCCTCGCAGGCCATGGTGCAAAACACAGTACATACAGACACACTTACAGTTACGACAGCAGAAAAGATACAGTCACAAAATACTAATATAGCCCGAGTCCCTGGGTGAAGGCTTTGTGTGTCAATGCGAGGAGCATTCGTACCAAGGTGGATGAAATGAATGTGCAGATAGTCATTAATGAATATGATATAGTTGGGATCCCAGAGACATGGCTCCAGGGTGACCAAGGATGGGAGCTCAACATCCAGGGATATTCAATATTCAGGAGGGATAGACAGGAAAGAAAAGGAGGTGGGGTAGCATTGCTGGTTAGAGAGGAGATTAATGCAATAGAAAGGAAGGACATTATCCTGGAGGATGTGGAATTGATATGGGTCGAGCTGCATAACACTAAAGGGCAGAAAATGCTGGTGGGAGTTGTGTACAGGCCACCTAACAGTAGTAGTGAGGTTGGGGATGGCATTAAACAGGAAATTGGAAATGTGTGCAATAAAGGAACAGTAGTTATAATGGGTGACTTCAATCTACATATAGATTGGGTGAACCAAATTGGTAAGGGTGCTGAGGAAGAGGATTTCTCAGAATGTTGGTTTTCTGAACCAACATGTCGAGGAACCAACTAGAGAGCAGGCCATTCTGGATTGGGTATTGAGCAATGAGGAAGGGTTACTTAGCAATCTTGTCGTGCGAAGCCCCTTGGGTAAGAGTGACCATAATATGGTGGAATTCTTCATTAAGATGGAGAGTGACATAGTTAATTCAGAAACAAAGGTTCTGAATTTAAAGAAGAGTAACTTTGAAGGTATGAGACATGAATTAACTAAGATAGATTGGCAAATGATGCTTAAAGGGTATACAATGGCAAGCATTTAAAGATCGCATGGATGAACCACAACAATTGTTCATCCCAGTTTGGCTAAAGAATAAACCAGGAAAGGTAGTACACCCGTGGCTGACAAGGGATAGTATCAAGTCCAAAGAAGAAACATACAAATTAGCCAGAAAAAGCGGCACACCTGAGGACTGGGAGAAATTCAGAGACCAGCAGAGGAGGACAAAGGGCTTAATTAGGAAAGGGAAAAAAGATTATGAAAGAAAGCTGGCAGGGAACATAAAAACTGACTGTAAAAGCTTTTATACATATGTGAAAAGAAAAAGATTGGTCAAGACAAATGTAGGTCCCTTACAGTCAGAAACAGGTGAATTGATCATTGGGAACAAGGACATGGCAGACCAATTGAATAACTACTTTGGTTCTGTCTTCACTAAGGAGGACATAAATAATCTTCCGGAAATAGTAGGGGACCGAGGCTCTAGTGAAATGGAGGAACTGAGGGAAATACATGCTAGTAGGGAAGTGGTGTTAGGTAAATTGAAGGGATTAAAGGCAGATAAATCCCCAGGGCCAGATGGTCTGCATCCCAGAGTGCTTAAGGAAGTAGCCCAAGAAATAGTGGATGCATTAGTGACAATTTTTCAAAACTCCTTAGATTCTGGATTAGTTCCTGAGCATTGGAGGGTGGCTAATGTAACCCCACTTTTTAAAAAAGGAGGGAGAGAGAAACTGGGATATTATAGACGGGGCAGCCTGACATCAGTGGTGGGGAAAATGCTAGAGTCGGTTATCAAGGATGTGATAACAGCACATTTGGAAAGAGGTGAAATCATCGGACAAAGTCAGCATGGATTTGTGAAAGGAAAATCATGTTTGACGAATCTTATAGAATTTTTTGAGGATGTAACTAGTAGAGTGGATAGGGGAGAACCAGTGGATGTGGTATATTTGGATTTTCAAAAGGCTTTTGACAAGGTCCCACACAGGAGATTAGTGTGCAAACTTAAAGCACACGGTATTGGGGGTATGGCATTGATGTGGATAGAGAATTGGTTGGCAGACAGGAAACAAAGAGTGGGAATAAACGGGATCTTTTCGGTATGGCAGGCAGTTACTAGTGGGGTACCGCAAGGCTCAGTGCTGGAACCCCAGTTGTTTACAATATATATTAATGATTTAGACAAGAGAATTAAATGCAGCATCTCCAAGTTTGCGGATGACATGAAGCTGGGCGGCGGTGTTAGCTGTGAGGAGGATGCTAAGAGGATGCAGGGTGACTTGGATAGGTTAGGTGAGTGGGCAAATTCATGGCAGATGCAATTTAATGTGGATAAATGTGAGGTTATCCTCTTTGGTTGCAAGAACAGGAAAACAGATTATTATCTGAATGGTGGCCGATTAGGAAAAGGGAAAGTGCAACGAGACCTGGGTGTCATTGTACACCAGTCACTGAAGGTGGGCATGCAGGTACAGCAGGCGGTGAAAAAGGCAAATGGTATGTTGGCATTCATAGCAAAAGGATTCGAGTACAGGAGCAGGGAGGTTCTACTGCAGTTGTAAAAGGCCTTGGTGAGACTGCACCTAGAATATTGTGTGCAGTTTTGGTCCCCTAATCTGAGGAAAGACATTCTTGCCATAGAGGGAGTACAGAGAAGGTTCACCAGATTGATTCCTGGGATGGCAGGACTTTCATATGAAGAAAGACTGGATTGACTAGGCTTACACTCACTGGAATTTAGAAGATTGAGGGGGGGATCTTATTGAAATGTATAAAATTCTAAGGGGATTGGACAGGCTAGGTGCAGGAAGATTGTTTCCGATGTTGGGGAAGTCCAGAATGAGGGGTCACAGTTTAAAGATAAAGGGGAGACTTTTAGGACCGAGATGAAGAAAAAATTCTTCACACAGGGAGTGGTGAGTCTGTGGAATTCTCTGCCACAGAAAACAGTTGAGGCCGGTTCATTGGGTATATTTAAGAGGAGGTTAGATATGGCCCTTGTGGCTAAAGGGATCAGGGGGTATGGAGAGAAAGCAGGTACAGGGTTCTGAGTTGGATGATCAGCCATGATCATACTGAATGGCGGCGCAGGCTCGAAGGGCCAAATGGCCTACTCCTGCACCTATTTGCTATGTTTCTATGTCATGGCCTGTAGGTTGATGGTGCATGGGATGTTGTCCTGGAGCCATGTTTCTGCAAGAACAAGCACGCAGCAGTTCCTCATCACACACCAGTGCAGCCACAGGTGAATGCAATACAGCTTGTCTTCCACTGAGCGAACACCAGAGGGCAGCACCCAGCCCAGCACTGACCGCAACCCATCCACCGCGGCTCTACACTCCGCCTCTGGCAACTACTCCCCTGGGTGGCTAAGACAGCGCTCTGTGGCAATGCGGGATTGGTCTGTGCCGTGGGGGTTATTGCTGCTGGAATTCAACACAACAGCAGAGAACTCTGGGTCAATGTCTTCATAGAGTCATTAAGCATTACAGCACAGAAACAGGCCCTTCAGCCCATCTAGTTCATCCTGAACTATTATCGACCCACACCAAGACCATAGCCCTCCATACCCCTCCCATCCATGTACCTATCTAAATTTCTCTTAGTGTTTCAATTGAACTCACATTTACCATTTCCACTGGCAGCTCATTCCACTCTCACCACCGTCTGAGGGAAGAAGTTCCCCCTCAGGTTCCCTTTAAATATTTCACCTTTGACCCTGAACCTTTATCTTTTTTTGGAGTTCTTCTGTTGACCTTAACTGTCTAAAGTTTCCACACCCTTCCTCTAATGAGATAACCAGAGATGAATACAATTCACCAAGTATGGTCTCACTGGGGATTCATGGAGTTTTGATATTAAGTTTGCTGGTCTTGAACTCAATTCCCCCAACTAATGAACACCAACAGACCATATCCCTCGTTAATCTGACGGATCTGTGGACATGGACCCCGAATTCCCTCTGTCCCTCCACACTGCTGAGAATCCTGCCAATGACCCTGTTCTCAGCTTTCAGGTTCGCCCTCCCAAAGTGAATCACTTCACACTTTTCCAGGTTTGAACTGCATCTGCCACTTCAGAGCCCAGCTCTGTATCCCGTCAATGTCCCATTGTAACCTACAACAACCTTCTAGACTATCCACAGTACCACCAAGCTTTGTGTCACCAGCAAACTTACTAACCCACCCTTCCACTTCCTCATCCAGGTCATTTATAAAAATCACAAAGAGGAGGGGGTCCCAGAACAGACCCCCGAGGAACACCACTGGTCACCGACCTCCAGGCAGAAAACGCTCCATCTGCAGTCACACTCTAGCTTCTGAGGGCAAGCCAGTTCTGAATCCACACAGCCAAGTTTCCTATGCCTCTTGACTATTTGAATGAAGCTACTGTGGGGAAACTTATCAAATGCCTACTGAAATCCATATACACCACATCCACTGCTCTACCTTCATCAGTGTGATTCATCACATCCTCAAAGAATTCAATCAGGCTTGTGAGGCAAGGCTTGCCTCTCGCAAAGCCACATTGACTATCCGGGAGGGTTTAAACAAATTTGCAAGGGGGATGGGATCTGGAGCGATAGAGCAGTGAAAGAAGTGCATGGAGTAAAGCCAGATGTAACATATAGAGAGGCTTTGAGGAAAGAGAAGCAGAATAAATGGTGTAAAGGTAGTAAGGTAGAAGGGCTAAAGTGCGCGTACTTCAATGCAAGAAGCATCAGGAACAAAGGTGATGAACTGAGAGCTTGGATACATAGATGGAATTATGATGTAGTGGCCATTACAGAGACTTGGCTGGCACCAGGGCAGGAATGGATTCTCAATATTCCTGGATTTCAGTGCTTTAAAAGGGATAGAGAGGGGGGAAAAGAGGAGGAGGGTGGCATTACTAGTCAGGGATACTATTACAGCTGCAGAAAGGGTGGATAATGTAGCAGGATCCTCTTTTGAGTCAGTATGGGTAGAAGTCAGGAACAGGAAGGGAGCAGTTACTCTACTGTGGGTATTCTATAAGCCCCCTGGTAGCAGCAGAGATACCGAGGAGCAGATTGGGAGGCAGATTTTGGAAAAGTGCAAAAATAACAGGGTTGTTGTCATGGGTGACTTTAACTTGATCGGCACCTGATTAGTTCCAAGGTTTTAGATGGGACAGAGTTTGTTAAGTGCGTCCAGGATGGATTCCTGTCACAGTATGTTGACAGGCCGACTAGGGGGAATGCCATACTAGATCTAGTATTAGGTAACGAACCGGGTCAGGTCACAGATCTGTCAGTGGGTGAGCATCTGGGGGACAGTGATCACCGCTCCCTGACCTTTAGCATTATCATGAAAAAGGATAGAATCAGAGAGGACAGGAAAATTTTTAATTGGGGAAGGGCAAATTATGAAGCTATAAGGCTAGAACTTGCGGGTGTGAATTGGGATGATGTTTTCACAGGGAAATGTACTATGGACATGTGGTCGATGTTTAAGGATCTTTAGCAGGATGTTAGGGATAAATTTGTCCCAGTGAGGAAGATAAAGAGTGGTAGGATGAAGGAACCATGGGTGACAAGTGAAGTGGAAAATCTAGTCAGGTGGAAGAAGGCAGCATACATGAGGTTTAGGAAGCAAGGATCAGATGGGTCTATTGAGGAATATAAGGTAGCAAGAAAGGAGCTTAAGAAGGGGCTGAGAAGAGCAGGAAGGGGGCATGAGAAGGCCTTGGCGAGTAGGGTAAAGGAAAACCCCAAGGCATTCTTCAATTATGTGAAGATCAAAAGGATGACAGGAATGAAGATAGGACCAATTAGAGATAAAAGTGGGAAGATGTGCCTGGAGGCTGTGGAGGTGAGCGAGGTCCTCAATGAATACTTCTCTTCGGTATTCACCACTGAGAGGGAACTTGATGACGGTGAGGACAATATGAGTGAGGTTGATGTTCTGGAGCATGTTGATATTAAGGGAGAGGAGGTGTTGGAGTTGTTAAAATACATTAGGACGGATAAGTCCCTGGAGTCTGATGGAATATTCCCCAGGCTGCTCCATGAGGCGAGGGAAGAGATTGCTAGGATCTCTGGCTAGGATCTTCATGTCCTCGTTGTCCTCAGGAATGGTACCCGAGGATTGGAGGGAGGCGAATGTTGTCCCCTTGTTCAAAAAAGGTAGCAGGGATAATCCGGGTAATTATAGACCAGTGAGCCCTACATCTGTGGTGGGAAAGCTGTTGGAAAAGATTCTTAGAGAGAGGATCTATGGGCATTTAGAGAATCATGGTCTGATCAGGGACAGTCAGCATGGCTTTGTGAAGGGCAGATCGTGTCTAACAAGCCTGATAGAGTTATTTGAGGAGGTGACCAGGCATATAGATGAGGGTAGTGCAGTGGATGTGAACTACATGGATTTTAGTAAGGCATTTGACAAGGTTCCACATGGTAGGCTTATTCAGAAAGTCAGAAGGCATGGGATCCAGGGAAGTTTGACCAGGTGGATTCAGAATTGGCTTGCCTGCAGAGGGTTGTGGTGGAGGGAGTACATTCAGATTGGAGGGTTGTGACTAGTGGTGTCCCACAAGGATCTGTTCTGGGACCTCTGCTTTTTGTGATTTTTATTAATGACCTGGATGTGTTGAACCTTTGAACCTTTGTTTGATTTTGAGAAGAGATGGGGCTCATTTGCTCATTACTATCATTTCAGTTAACTGACAGATTTCCTCCACAATCTAAGTGTAAATTTTGTTTTGATATATTTTTTCTTCTTGTTGGCGGTTTGATGTTTATTTTTAGAAGCTTTCTATATGATGCATGGCTTCGGGGTTGTACCCTCAATGGGTTCTTTTTCTCACCTTTCTTGGTGAGTAGGGGTTTTTTATTCACAAAAATTTTCAATCTTTAAGACAATTTTTTGAGGCATTGTAAGTGTTGCTACTTCGATGTACCTGTGTATTTTTGAATAATAATAATAATTTTAAAAAGATTTTAAAAGAAAGAACGACCTGGATGTGGAGGTAGAAGGGTGGGTTGACAAGTTTGCAGACGACACAAAGATTGGTGGTGTTGTAGATAGCGTAGAGGATTGTCGAAGATTGCAGAGAGACATTGATAGGATGCAGAAGTGGGCTGAGAAATGGCAGATGGAGTTCAACCCGGAGAAATGTGAGGTGGTACACTTTGGAAGGACAAACTCCAAGGCAGAGTACCAAGTAAATGGCAGGATACTTGGTAGTGTGGAGGAGCAGAGGGATCTGGGGGTACATGTCCACAGATCCCTGAAAGTTGCCTCACAGGTAGATAGGGTAGTTAAGAAAGCTTATGGAGTGTTAGCTTTCATAAGTCGAGGGATAGAGTTTAAGAGTCATGGGGTGATGATGCAGCTCTATAAAACTCTGGTTAGGCCACACTTGTCCAGTTCTGGTCGCCTCACTATAGGAAGGATGTGGAAGCATTGGAAAGGGTACAGGGGAGATTTACCAGGATGCTGCCTGGTTTAGAGAGTATGCATTATGATCAGAGATTAAGGGAGCTGGGGCTTTACTCTTTGGAGAGGAGGAGGATGAGAGGAGACATGATAGAGGTATACAAGATATTAAGGGGAATGGAGTGGACAGCCAGTGCCTCTTCCCCAGGGCACCACTGCTCAGTACAAGAGGACACGACTTTAAGTTAAGGGGAGGGAAGTTCAAGGGGGATATTAGAGGAAGGTTTTTCACTCAGAGAGTGGTTGGTGCGTGGAATGCACTGCCTGAGTCAGTGGTGGAGGCAGATACACTAGTGAAGTTTAAGAGACCACTAGACAGGTATATGGAAGAATTTAAGATGGGGGGTTATATGGGAGGCAGGGTTTGAGGGTCAGCACAACATTGTGGGCTGAAGGGCCTGTAATGTGCTGTACTATTCTATGTTCTATGTTATGTTCTATCCCAAATGTCACAACCAGGGGTCATAAAAAAAGAGTTAGTGTGTGGATTGAGCATCTCCTTGTGGGCATGCAGTCTTCTCTGGATTGTTCACCTTTTACGTCTAATTGTTTGGCTCCGGGTTTTCACTTTGTGTTGCAGATTTGGGATCGGGGGTTTGTTAAACTCTCTTTGTGTTTGTTGCCTTTATTCAATTTGGGGTAATCGAATCAGCACAGGATTTTCAATGTCTTGTATCGTAGTTGTTGTCTTCGCGGGTTATTGCTTCATCTGGACACTGGGGCTGTCTGATTGGTGCTAAATTCCGACGTACTCCAGGGTGTATTTCAGGGAGGCTTGGCAATCCCACTTTGCTCAGTGAAACTATGACCAAGTTCTGTGAATAATGAGCGATTTCACTTCAAGATTCTGTATAGCTTGCCTGAGTTTTTGTTAGTTTTGCTGGTTAATTAAGTCTTTTGTTGTTTGAATTGCCAAAGTCTCTGTGATTCCTACACTAGTGATCCTGATACCTAATCAGACTGTTTCTCCAAATGCTTGTAAAGCCTGTCTCTATGAATCTTCTAATTGTCTGATCATTGCTTAATATAGCAACAGCGTGACCACTGAGCTCTACAAAGGAATTTTTTGTTCCAATTGTGTCTTTTCTTGTATAATTTATGTATAATTAATATTTTGCTTGTGAATCGGTTTTGGAATTGGTTAATTATTGCCACATGTTCCGAGATACAGTGGAAAGCTTGTCTTGCAACCTGTTCATCCAGATCAGATCATTACACAGTGCATTGAGGTAGAACAGGTAGACGATAGCAATGCAGAATGAAGTGTAAAAGCCACTGAGAAGGTGCAGTGCAGGTGAACGATAAAGTGTAAGATCAGACCGAGGTATTGAGAGGCTGAGAGTCCATCTTATCGTATAAGAGTTCTATTCAACAGTCTGAAAACAGCGACTCAAGAATAGAAGCTGTCCTTGAACATGGTGGTGGGTATTTTCAGATTTTTGTATCGTCTGCCTGATGGGAGAGGGAAGAAGAAAGAATGTTCGGGGTGGGGCGGATTGTTGAGTACGCTGGCTGGTTATTTTACTTTATTGTCACCAAACAACTGATACTAGAGCGTAGAGTCAACACAGCGATATTTGATTCTGTGCTTCGCGCTCCCTGAAGTACAAATCGAAGTAAATATAATAAAAATTTAAATTATAAATCATAATTAGAAAATAGAAAAGGGAAAGTACGGTAGTGCAAGTCAGGTCCGGATATTTGGAAGGTACAGTCCAGATCCGGGTCAGGATCCGTTCAACAGTCTTATCACAGTTGGAAAGAAGCTGTTCCCAAATCTGGCCATACGAATCTTCAAGCTCCTGAACCTTCTCCCGGAGGGAAGAGGGACAAAAAGTGTGTTGGCTGGGTGGGTCGTGTCCTTGATTATCCTGGCAGCACTGCTCTGACAGCGTGCGGTGTGAAGTGCGTCCAAGGATGGAAGATTGGTTTGTGTGATGTGCTGGGCTAGGTTCACGATCTTCTGCAGCTTCTTTCGGTCTTGGACAGGACAACTTCCATACCAGGTTGTGATGCACCCTAGAAGAATGCTTTCTACGGTGCACCTATAAAAATTAGTGAGGGTTTTAGGGGACAGGCCAAATTTCTTCAGCTTTCTCAGGAAGTAAAGGCACTGGTGGGTCTTCTTGGCAGTGGACTCTGCTTGGTTAGACCAAGTCAGGTCATTTGTGATATCCACCCCAAGGAACTTAAAGCTTTTGACCTGTTCCACCTGCGCACCAGGTGGTTAACTGGGGCAGGGAGAAGTGAAGAGCTGGTTTCAGTGATGTGCTGAGCTGTATCCACAACTCTCTGCAGTTCCCTGTGGTCTTGGGTAGAGTAGTTGCTGTACCAAGCTGTGATGCATCCAGATGCTTCTGAGGCATGCCAACTTTCTTTAGCCTCCTGAGGAAGTAGAGGACTGGTGAGTTTTCTTGACCACGGCAGCTATGCGTTTGACCCAGACCAGGTGATGGTTCCTCTTAGAAGCCTGAAACTCTCAAATTTCTTGTTAGCATGCAACACATTCAAGATGCTGGAGGAACTCAGCAGGTCAGGCAGCATCAACTGAAGAATTGACCAGACTGCATTTTGGGTTGAGATCCCTCATCAGGTCTGTAAAGAAAACGGGCAGAAGCTAAAATAAAAGACAAAGGGGCTGAATTCAGCCATTCGGCACATCGACTGGCTTGCCATTCCATCACGGCTGATTTTCTTCCCTCTTAACTCCATCTCCTGCCTGTTTGTGTCAAGAGGGTTCGGAGGAGGGGCATGTGCTGTAAGGTGATGGGTGGATCAGATGAGAGGTGGAATGCAAAATGGGGGAGAGGCGAGTCATAGAATAGTACAGCTCTTCAACCCATTTAATCCATGCCGAACAATTTAATCTGCCAGTTCCCATCGACCTGCACCTGGACCATGGCCGTCCATACCCCTCCCATCCATGTAACCATCCAAATTTCTCTTAAACGTTGAAATTGAAATTGCATCCTCTACCTGCGCTGGCAGCTCGTCCCACACTCTCACCACCCTCTGAGTGAAGAAGTCTTCCCTCAGTTTCCCCTTAAACCTTTCACCTTTAACCCATGACATCTAATTGTAGTCACATCCAACCTCAGTGGAAAAGGCCTGCTTGTATTTACCCTGTCTATACCCCTCACAATTTTGTATATCTCTATCAAATCTCCCCTCAGTCTTCTACATTCTAGGGAATTAAGTGCAAATCTGTTCAATTTTTCCTTACAACTCAGGTCCTGCAGTCCCGGCAATGACCTTGTAAGTTTTCTTTCTACCCTTTCAATCTTATTTACATCTTTCCTGTAGGTAGGTGAACAATTCTGCACACAATACTCCAAATTTGGCCTCACCATCATCTTATAGAACTTCAACATAACATTCCATCTCCTGTACTAAATATATTGATTTATGAAGGCCAATATGCCAAAAGCTTTCTTTATGACCCTGTCTACCTGTGCCACCACTTTCAATGATTATGGATCTGTATTCCCAGATCCCTTTGTTCTACCACACTCCTCAGTGCCCCACTGTTCACTGTATTATACCTACACTGGTTGGTCCTACTGATGCAAAACCTCACACTTGTCTGCATTAAATTCCATCTGATACTTCTTAGCCCATTTTTCCAGCAGGTCCATATCCTGTTGCAAGCATTGATAGCCGTCTCACTGTCCACTACACCCCCACTCTGGAGGAACTCAGCAGGTCGGGCAGCATCTGTGGAAACGAGCAGTCAACGTTTCGGGCCGAGACCCTTCGTCAGGACTGCAGTGGGAGGGGGCAGGGGCCCTATAAAGAAGGTGGGGGGGGGAGGGTGGAAGGTGCCAGGTGAAAAACCAATCAGAGGAAAGATCAAGGGTGGAGGAGGGGATATAGGCAGGAGAAGTGAAGAAGGAATGTAAGGGGAAAGCACTATGGGTTGTAGAAGAAGGCAGAGTCATGAGAGTGGTGATAGGCAGTATAGATTTGGAGCATAGACTGTTCCACATAACCCACGGAGAGGCAGGCATAGCTAGGGCCCATGCGAGTATGCATAGCTATACTCTTGATCTAAAGAAAGTGGGAAGAGCCAAAAGAGAAGTTATTAAGTGTGAGTACCAGTTCCGCCAACCAGAGGAGTGTGGTGGTGTTGGGGAACTGGTGAGGTCTACTTTGTGTTTACACCCCCAGTCTTGTTGTCATTCACATATTTGCTGATCCAGTTAACTACATTATAATCCTGATTTTTGATATAGCTGACTAACAACAACCAACCCAGCACCGATCCCTGTGGCACACCACAAGTCACAGTCTTCCAGTCAGAGAGGCAACCCTCTACTACCACTCTCCGGCTTCTCCCACTAAGCCAATGCCTAATCCAATTTATTACGTCATCTTGAATGCTAAGCAATTGAACATTCTTGACCAGCCTCCCAAGTGGGACCTTGTCAAATGCCTTGCTAGAGTCCATGTAGATAACACCAAATCCTTGGCTTCATCAACTTTCCTGGTTACTTCCACCAAAAACCCTGAGATTGGTTAGAAATGACCTAGCCATGTTGACAGTCCCTAATCAGTCCACATCTATCCAAATTCTCATATATCCAGACCCTTGGAATACCTTCCAATAACTTTCCCACTACTGACATCAGACTCACCAGCCTGTAATTGCCTGGTTTATTCTTTGAGCCTTTCTTAAACAGCGGAACAACATTGGCTGTCCTCCAATTCTCTGGTACATCACCTGTCACAGGATGATTTAAATATCTCTACTAGGGCCCCAGCAATTTCTGCACTTGCCTCCCACAGGGACTGAAGGTGACACGTTGTCAAGTACTGGGGATTTAAATAAATGAGTTTCCAGCTGCTGCTTAGAGCAGTCAACTGGGTCTGCACCGCTTATAGTTGTAGACATTGAATCCCACACTTTAGGACTGTGGCTTGCAGAACATGCTCTCTTCTTGCTGCTGCCATCAGAACGAGGGTACAGAACTGTGGAGAACTACATATACCTGTCTGGACAAGCCCCCTAATGACTGCCCCTGTAGCTCCTCCCACAGACTCCTGTATAAAGGCGATCAAGGCCTGAGCCCGGCCCTCAGTCTCCAGGATGTAGTATGGTGGTCACTCACTGCTTGTTCTTTCTTCCAGTCAATAAAAACCGATATCTCGCCTTCACGTCTCAGAGAGAGTTATTGATGGTGCATCAAGAACATCTTCAACAAGCATTGTCTCGGAAAGGCAGCGTCCATTATTAAGGACCTCCAGCACCCGGGGCAGCCCTTTTCTCACTGTTACCATCAGGTAGGAGGTACAGAAGCCTGAAGGCTCACACTCAGCGATTCAGGAACAGCGTCTTCCCCTCTGCCATCCGACTCCTAAATGGACATTGAACCCGTGAACACTAGCTCACTTTTTGAATTTATATTATTTCTGGTTTTTTGCATGATTTTTTAATCTATTCAATATATGTATACTGTAATTGATTTATTTATTATTTTTTTTCTTCTTCTTCTTCTGTATCATGTATCGCATTGAACTGCTGCTGCTAAGTTAACAAATTTCACATCACATGCCGGTGATAATAAACCTGATTCTGATTCAGGAACAGTTATTACCCTTCAACCATCAGGCTCTTGAACCAGAAGGGATAACTTCACTCACCCCATCACTAATATGTTCCCACTACCCATGGACTAACTTTCAAGGACTCTTCATTCATCTCATGTTCTCAACATTTATTGTTTGTTTATTTATTATTATTATTATTATTTCTTCTTTTTGTATTTGCACAGTTTGTTGTCTCCTGCATTCTGGTTGAATGCCCTTGTGGGACATTCCTTCATTAATTCTGTTATGGTTGTTGTTATCGACTATTTGAGTATGCCCACAAGAAATTGAATCTCAGGGTTGTATATGGTGACATACATATACTTTAAAAATAAATCTACTTTGAACTTTATTTCTAAAGAGCTGCCAATTATCCTTTGGGGTGTCAGGCCATTGAGAGCTTTAAAAATATGCAACAGAATTTTAAGCTCAATTGTAAAAACTACAGGAAGCCAATGCAGAGTAGCTAGTACAGGAGTGAGATGTTGCCTCCTCCTGGTGTTAGTTAAAAGTTTAGCAGCTTTGCTAATAAGCTATGCATTTGTGATACTTTAAGATTTTATAGACAATAGGTGCAGGAGTAGGCCATTCGGTCTTTCGAGCCAGCACCGCCATTCACTGTGATCATGGCTGATCATACACAATCAGTACCCCGTTCCTGCCTTCTCCCCATATCCCTTGACTCCGCTATCTTTAAGAGCTCTATCTAACTCTTTCTTGAAAGCATTCAGAGATTTGGCCTCCAATGCCTTCCGAGGCAGAGCATTCCATAGATCCACAACTCTCTGGGTGAAAAAGTTTTTCCTCAACTCCGTTCTAAATGGCCTACCCCTTATTCTTAAACTGTGGCCTCTGGTTCTGGACTCTCCCAACATCAGGAACATGTTTCCTGCCTCTAGCATGTCCAATCCCTTAATAATCTTATATGTTTCAATCAGATCCCCTCTCATCCTACTAAATTCCAGTGTATACAAACCCAGTCGCTCCAATCTTTCAACATATGACAGTCCCCCCCATCCCGGGAATTAACCTCATGAACCTACGCTGCACTCCCTCAATAGCAAGAATGTCCTTCCTCAAATTTGGAGACCAAAACTGCACACAATACTCCAGGTGTGATCTCACCAGGGCCCTGTACAACTGCAGAAGGACCTCTTTGCTCCTATACTCAACTCTCTCTGTTATGAAGGCCAACATGTCATTAGCTTTCTTCACTGCCTGTTGTACCTGCATGCTTGCTTTCATTGACTGATGTACAAGAACACCTAGATCTCGTTGTACTTCCCCTTGTCCTAACTTGACACCATTCAGATAGTAATCTGCCTTCCTGTTCTTGCCACCAAAGTGGATAACCTCACATTTATCCACATTAAACTGCTTCAGCCCACTTACCCAACCTGTCCAAGTCACTCTGCATTCTCATAACATCCTCCTCATATTTCACACTGCCACCCAGCTTTGTGTCATCTGCAAATTTGCTAATGTTACTTTTAATCCTTTCACCTAAATCATTAATTTATATTGTAAATATCTGTGGTCCCAGCACCGAACCTTGCGGTACCCCACTAGTCACTGCCTGCCATTCTGAAAGGGACCCGTTAATCCCTACTCTTTGTTTCCTGTCTGCCAACCAGTTTTCTATCCATGTTAGTACCCTACCCCCAATACCATGTGCTCTAATTTTGCCCGCTATTCTCCTATGTGGGACCTTATCAAAGGCTTTCTGAAAGTCCAGGTACATCGAAGGTACATCCAGGTACATTTTCACTGCACCTGTGCATACATGTATAATAACCATGTGACAATCAACTTGAGGTTTGACTTTCTTGAGAAGTGCCAACTGACATTATTCCTCTCTTTGTATCTGGACAGTTTGTTGTCTTTTGCAACACACACAAAATGCTGGAGAAACTCATTAGGCCAGACAGCATCAATGGAAAAGAGAAGTCAACGTTTTGAGCTGAGACCCTTCATCACGACTGGAAAGGAGGGGAAGGGAGAGGGGCACCAGAGGGAGGTAATTGGCAGGTAAGAAGAGGAGTGAGAGAGAAACATGAATGGTGAGGGAGAGCCCCCTCCTCTCCTTCACTATTTCCCCATTGGTGCTTCCCTCTCTCACCTCACCTGGCCATCATCTCCCTGTGGGGCTCGTCTCCCTTCCCTTTCTTCCATGGCTTTCCGTCCTCTCCTATCAGATTCCCTCTTCCCTTTATCTCTTTCACTGATCAACTTCCCAGCTTCCCCTTCCAGTTTCACCTCTCACCTGCCACCTGGTACTTCTTCCTCCCCTCCCCACATTCTTACTTTGACTTCTCACCTATGTTCCAGTCCTGATGTGGAGTCTTGGCTGGACTATTTACTCGTTTCCACAGATGCTGCCTGGCCTGTGGAATTCCTCCATTTTGAGTGCGTCATCTGCAGGTTTTGTTCTTTGCACATTGGTTGTTTGTCGACTTTTGTGTGCGGTTTTTCATTGATTCCATCTTGTTTCTTTGTATTTACTGTGAATGCCCGCAAGAAAATAAATCTCAGGTTTGTAAGTGGTGACTGACATATGTGTATTTTGATAATTTGATTTTCACCTGTTGAGTGTTTTTTTTAAAAAAAAATATCTTGGAAAGACGACAGTTTTTTTTTTCAAATGTTCTGATCTCTGTGAGAATTGGCTGTCGGGCTTGGTAGGGGCGGGAGAGATTTGGCCTGTCCACCCCTCTCTGCGGTTCGGAGTCGGACTCCGATCCCAAACTCCGGAAAGAACCGAAACTAGCCGAAAGTCGGTCCGAGTGCAGCGCGGTCACGTGCTCCTGAACCGAGGAGCTTGCGGTGAGAGAGAGAGAGAGAGAGAGAGAAATAGTTGTAACCTAAACTTTGTTCGTTACCAGAAGCTGGACGAACACACGCCAACCCCCCCCCCCCCACCACCACCAAGTTGTTCAGCCACTACTCGTCAGTTTTACCAGCCGGGGACATTCGCAAGAGGGGCGGCTGAAGTGATTGGGACCAGGAGCGGACTAAACGAGGTTAGAAACTTTCCCGTAACGCTTTAATTTAAAATCTCTCGGGTACACGCGTTTCGTGCCGGGTCCGAGCACGGCTGAAGCTAACAATGAGGCATTTCACCGGGTTTCACCCACTCTCCGTAGTGAGAATGCAAGAAAAGCGAGAGTGTCAGCGGGCAAAAGCGAGTGTTGTAAGGGACAGCTGCCCGGGAAACTGACAGTAGATCGGTCACCTGGACCAGATTCACTGCAACACAGGGTGACTGAACAAGAGGTGACTGAAGAGACTGTGGAGGCACTAGTAATGATCTTTCAAAAAGTCACTATATTCTGCAATCGTTCTGGAGGACTGGAAGAATGCAAATGTCACTCCACACTTCAAGAAGGGAGAGAGGCAGGAGAAAGGAAATTATAGACCTCAGTGGCCAGGAAGATGCTGGAGTTGATTATTAAGCTTAAGATTTCCTGGTACTTGGAGGCACGTGATAGAAGTAGGCCAAAGACAACAAGGGAAAATCCTGCCTGACAAATCTGTTGTAATTATTCGAGGAAATAACACGTAGGATAGACAAAGTAGAATCGGTTGATGTTGTGTACGTGGATTTTCGGAAGGCCTTTGACAAGGTGCTGCACAAGGCTGCTTAATAAGTTACAAGCCCGTGTTATTACAGGAAAGATTCTAGCATAGATAAAGCAGTGGCTGATTGGCAGGAGGCAAAGAGTGGGAATAAAGGGATCCTTTTCTGGTTGGCTGCCGGTGACTAGTGGTATTCCACAGGGGTCTGTGGTGGGACCACTGATTTTTAGGTTATATGTCAATGACTTGGATGATGGAATTGATGGCTGTGCAGCCAGCTTAGCAGATGGGTGGAGGGGTAGGTAACGTTGAGGAAACAGGGAGGCTACAAAAGTTCTTAGACTGGCAGAATGGACAAAGGAGTGTATGGTCATGCACTTTGGCTGGAGGAACAAGGATGTCAACTATTTTCTGAATGGGGAGAAAATTCAAAAATCCAAGGTGCCAAGGGACTTGGGAGTCCTTGTGCAGGATTTACTAAAGGTTAATTTGCATGTTGAGTCGGTGGTGAGGAAGGCAAATGCCATGTTTGCATTCATTTCAAGCGGTCTAGAATACAAGAGCAAGGATGTGATGCTGAGGCTTCATAAAACACACTTGGAGTATTGTAAACAAGAGAAAATCTGCAGATGCTGGAAATCCGAGCAGCACACACAAAATGCTGGAGGAACTCAGCAGACAAGCAGCATCTGTGGGAAATGGTACAGTCGACATTTTGGGCTGAAATGTCAAGTTCTGCTGAAGGGTTTTGGCTTGAAACATCGACTGTTTACTCTTTCCCATAGATGCTGCCTGGCCTGCTGAGTTCCTCCAGCATTTTGTGTGTGTGTGTGTGTGTGTGTGTGTGTGTGTGTTGCTTGGAGTATTGTGAGCAGTTTTGGCCGCGTATCTAAGAAAAGATGTGCTGGCATTGGAGAGAGTCCAAAGGAAGTTTGTGAGAATGATTCAGGGAATGAAAGGGTTAATGTATGATGAGTGATTGCTGGCTGTGGGCCAGTACAGGCGGAGTTTGATAGTTCTTGATTAGTCAGGCATCAGTGGTTATCATAAGACTATAAGATATAGGAGTAGAATTCGGCTATTTGGCCCATTGAGTCTGCTCCGCCGTTTCATCACAGCCCCAGTTTCCTGCCTTTCCCACATATTCCTTCATTCCCTGACCAATCAGGAACCTATCAACCTCTGCTTTAAATGTACATAATGACTTGGCCTCCACAGCTGTCTGTGGCAGTGAATTCAACAGATTTGCCACCCCCTGGCTGAAGAAATTCCTCCTCTTCATTCGAAAAGGACGCCCCTCTACTCTGAGACTATGACTTCTGTTCTTAGACTCACCCACCACAGGAAACATCCTCTCCGCATCCACTCCGTCAAGGCCTTTCACCATTTGCAAGGTTAAGGGCAGAAGGCAGGAGAATGGGGTTGAGGAGGTGATAAATCGGACGTGGTGGAATGGCTGAGGATTCTCAATGGGCCTGATTCTGCTCCCGTGTCTCAGTCTTCTGGGGTTCTGTTTAAGGAAACCCTGGTTAGCAAAGTGTTATTCTGAGCTGTTATTTGGGCGCTTGATCTAGCCTCTGAGAGTGTGCTGATTTGAAAGACTGCAAAGTGCAAAATGGATTCTCAACAAGTTCAAAGTAAGTTTATTACCAAAGTACATATGTCACAGTACACATCCCTGCGATTCAATTTCTAGTGCCATTCACAGTAAAGACAATAGAGCCAATGGACGATAAGATGGACAAACAACCAAAAAACAACAAACAGTGCAAATACAAACAGAGAATATAATATTAAATAAATGAGCAGTCAATACCCAGAACGAGATGAATAATTGTTGAAAGTGAGGCCACAGGTTGTGGGAGCAGTTCAGTGTTGGGGTGAGTGAAGTTATTCCCTCTGGTTCAAGAGCCTGATGGTTGAGGGGTAATAACTGTTCCTGAAGCTGGTGGTGCGAGTCCTGTGGCTCCTGTACTATCTTCCTCACAGTACCATTTAAATGAACTTTTCTCCAAGACATGATCTGTTTGGCAGTGCTTGTTTTAAACAGGCTCTCTCTAAACTCTTTGAGTATGTGTCAATATGGAGAGAGGATTTCAACAGCCCTGGCTCCCCACCGAGATACCCCACTATCCTTCCCTGCACCCATCAGGAGTACTTGTCAGTGATGAATCGTTTATTCTATGCTGTTGGGACTGGTTTGTACAATAATTATTTAAAAGTGTGTGTGTGTGTAACTGGTGACAGAGACTGTGTGTAACTAGTGACAGTGACTCTGTTTTTGTGTGTGTGTGTAAGTGGTGACGGAGACTGTGTGTGTAACTAGTGACAGTGACTGTGTGTGTAACTGGTGACAGAGGTGGTGTGTGTGTTTGTGAGTGTGGGAGAGAGGGATTTTAAAAACAATGAACTATGAATTCCAATAATAAATATATTAAAAGATTAAGTAGTGCAAAATGGGAGCAGAAAAGCACAGTGAAGTAGTGACCATGGATTTATCGTCTGTTCAGAAATCTGATGGCAGAGGGGAAGAAGCTGTTCCTGAAATGATGAGTGTGTACCTCCTCCCTGATGAGGGTCTTTAATGATGGGTGCTGCCTTTTTGAGGCATCACTTTTTGAGGATGCCCTCGATGCTGGGGAGGCCAGTGCCCACGATGAAGCTGGCTGGGTTTACAACTTTCTGGGGCTTTCGGGATGTGTTGGCATTTGGGAAGTTCACGAGAATGATCCTGGGAATGTGTGAGGAGCGTTTGATGGCTCTGGGCCTGTACTCGCTGGAGTTGAGAAGAATGAGAAGGGGCTCAATGAAACCTATCGAATATTGCAAGGCCTCGAATGAGTGGACATGGAGAGGATGTTCCCAATAGTGGGAGAGTCTAGGTCCAGAGGACACAGCCTCAGAATAGAAGGACATCTCTTTAGAACAGAGATGAGGAGCAACTTCTTTAGCCAGAGGATGGCGAATACGTGGAATTACTCATCACAGACAGCTGTGGAGGCCAAGTCATTGGGTACATTTAAAGTGGAGATGAAGAGTTTCTTCATTAGTCAAGGTGTCAAAGGTTATGGGGAGAAGGTAGGGGAAGGTAAGGGATAATAAATCAGCCTGGATGGAATGGTTATGCAGAATGGATGGGCCGAATGGCCCAGTTCTGCTCCAATGTGTGATGGTTTAAAAGAGAGGCGAGCTTGTTCAATGTACATGAGGGACTTTGACAGGAGGTGCCTCCCTTGCTACTGATATCTAGTTCCGGGATGGGGGTTGTCCATTTCAGGCTGGAGAACGATCTCAGTGTGGTGAATCCTGGAAAGCGATGAGGAAGAGGCAGGAGAGTGCAGTTGAGGCTGAGATCTCATTGGCCGGTGGAACACCTACGTCTGAGATGGTCAGTGGGTCAGGTGAAACTGACCAATGGTCAGGCTGTGCTGTGCTTTCTGCTGGGGCCGGTCTCTACCCCTTCCTGTCACCCCATCTCACTGCCACCGTGGAAAGCACCTTCCCCAGATCCCTCAGGGCTCGGCCCGTGACCGCAAGAGACTGCAGAGAGTTGTGGACGCAGCTCAGCACGTCGCAGAAACCAGCCTCCTCTCCATGGCCCCTGTCATCACTCCTCTCTGCCTTGGTCAAGCAGTCAGCAATCAAAGACCCCACCCACCCCAGACATTCTCTCTTCTCCACCCCCACGTCCCACCAGGCTCAGGGACAGCTTCTGCCCCTCTGATATTGGGCTCTTGTACGATAAGAAGGACTCTTGGTCTCACAATCTACTTCGTTATGATTTACCATCTATCTACACTGTACTTTCTCTGTAACTAACACTTTATTCTGGGTTTAACAGCGCACTGTGTAATGATCTGATCTTTATGAACAGTTTGCAAGATAATCTTTTCACTGTATCCCGGTACAATGATGATAAAAACCAATATCTTTAGACAATAAGTGAATAGATTGAATGGGGAGTCTCGATAGGAAAGTTGAAGGGGAAGTTTTGGAGACTTGTTTGACTGCAGTATATGGAGAAATGTTTTTTGCAGAGAGGGGTGAGTACCTCGAGTGCCCTGGCAGGGGTGGTGGGAGAGGCAGATCCCTTAGGAACAGTTAAGAGACTCTTAGATAGGCACAAGGATGACAGAAAAATAGAGGGTTATGTGGGAGGGAAGGGTTAGATCGATCTTGGAGTAGGTTAAAGGGTAGCACAATATTGTGGGCTGAAGGGGCTGTCCTGTGCTGTAATGTTGCTGTAGATCATGTAGCCTAATCCAGGCAGCATGCTGTTAGACCTCCCACTCCTTTTTGAAAGCTCCACACTCTTCCTATGATGGCACTTAGAAAAATGGAGGGTTATGGTCAGTGTAGAAAGGAAGGGTTTTGACTTACGAGGGGTGATTGATAAGTTCGTGGCCTAAGGTAGAAGGAGTCAATTTTAGAAAACCTAGCACATTTATTTTTCAACATCGTCCCCTCCTACATTTACACACTTAGTCCAGCGGTCGTAGAACATACAGATCTTGGACTTCCAGAAAGTGTCCACAGCAGGGGTAATTGATAAGTTCGTGGCCTAAGGTGGAAGGAGATGAGTTATACAGCTCTCGTTACATGCACATGCAGTTCAACTCTTTGAGTGAGTATGCAGGAAGTTTGAAGTTAATAACTCATCTCCTTCTAGGCCATAAACTTATCAATCACCTCGATGAGTTATTAACCAGACTTTCTGCATAATAACTCAGAGTTGAACTGCATGTGCATGTAACGAGAGCTGTATAACTCATCTCCTTCCACCTTAGGCCACAAACTTATCAATCACCCCTCGTGTTATCAGAGAACAGATATTTATTCATTGGGATACATCCGGCCTGTTGAGCCATGGTGCCCAGCAACCCCCGATTTAACCCTGGCCTAATCACGGGACAATTTGTAAAGCCTGATTAACTGACCAGCCGGTTTGTCTGTTTGGGCTATTGGAGGAAACCAGAGCACCCAGAGGAAACCCACAGTCACGGGGAGAACGTACAAACTCCACACAGGCAGAGATGGGATTTGAACCCGGGTCACTGGTTCTGTAAAGCGTTGTGCTAATCACTACGCTACCATCATATATATACCATATATATCACCATGTACAACCCCAAGATCCATTTTCCTGTGGGCATACACAATAAACCCATAATAGAATAATAACCATAACAGAATCAAAGAAAGACCACACCAACTTGGGTGCAAAAGACACCAAACTGTGCAAATACAAAAAGAAAAAAAAGAATGAGGAGTCTGTGAAAGTGAATTGGTAGGTTGTGGGAACAGTTCAGTGTCGCAGTGAGTGAAGTTGTCCCCTTTGATTCAAGAGCCTGATGGCTGAGGCGTAACAGCTGCTCCTGAACCTGGTGGTGAGAGTCCTGAGGCTGAACAGGGTGGGCCTCCCACGTGGGCACCAGAGTCTGTGGCGACACTCGTGGGCTGCCCTTCTGGAGACTGAGTTCAAGAGCCGTGAGGTAATGTTTCAGCTCTATAAAACCCTGGTTGGACCACACTGTGTTTCATTCTGGTCACCTCATTGTCAGAAGCATGTGGCAGCTTTAGAGAGGGTGCAGAAGAGATTTACCAGGATGCTGCCTTGATTAGAGAGCATGTCTTATGAGGAGAGGCTGAGCGAGCTGGGGCTTTTCTCTCTGGAGTGGAGGAGGATGAGAGGTGATAGAGACGTACAAGATGCATAGATAGTGGGCAGCCAGAGACTTTTTCCTGGGGTGGAAATGGCTAATACAAGGGGGCATAATTTTAAGGTGATTGGCGGTAAGTATGGGGGGGGGGGGAATGTCAGAGTTAAGTCTTTTACACAGAGATAACTTCTCTCTCTCTGTCATTGATCTGTTCCCCCAACCTATTGACTCACCTTCCAGGATTTACTGTGTATGCCTGCAAGGAAGTGAATCTTGGGGTTATATATGGAGACATATCTGAACTTTGAACATAGCAACTTTAAACCTTATGACTCATAATCTTAATCATTTCTATAAGTTCACCCCTCATTCTCCTACGTCCCAAGGAATAAAGGCCATCCTCTTCCTGTAACTGTGCATTGGTTTCATTTCTAGTTTAGTTCAGCACAACATCATGGCTGAAGAACCTGTTCCTGTCCTGTGCTTTTCACTGTTCCATGTACAATGATAAATCAATCCAAAAAAAAACCTCAGCTGAATAAATATGGACAGTACATCAAACAAACTTCCCTGAAAAATGACCGAGTGAGCTGGGGATTTTCTCTTTGGAGTGAAGGAGATGAGAGATGACTTGACAGAGGTGTACAAGATGATAAGAGGCATGGATTCAGTGGACAGTCAGAGACTTTTTCCCAGGATAATAAGAGGGGAGATCATTTTAAGGTGATTGGAGGTAAGTATAGGAGGGATGTTGGAGGTGAGATTTATTACACACAGAGCTTAAAAACGCAAACACGAGGAAATCTGCAGACGCTGAAAATTCAAGCAGCACGCACAAAATGCTGGTGGAACACAGCAGGCCAGGCAGCATCTATAGGAAGAAGCACTGTCAACGTTTCAGGCCGAGACCCTTTGTCAGGACTAACTGAAAGAAAAGGGTCCTGACAAAGGGTCTCGGCCCGAAACGTCGACAGTGCTTCTCCCGATAGATGCTGCCTGGCCTGCTGCGTTCCACCAGCATTTTGTGTGCGTTACACACAGAGTGTTGGGTTTGTGGAAAGCACTGCAGATGTGATGATAGAGGCAGAGACATTTGGGACTGAAGGACCTGCACTGATCCATTTTTTTGCAAATTCGGAAATATTTGAGGGGGAAAGAAACTGAGCAAAGCTGACAGGATCTGAGGAAAGAAAAGCATTAATGTAATAAATTATTCATTTTGCTCATCACTATACAGATGTATAGACTTTAAAAGTTTG
Source organism: Hypanus sabinus (assembly GCF_030144855.1). Taxonomy (NCBI): domain Eukaryota; kingdom Metazoa; phylum Chordata; class Chondrichthyes; order Myliobatiformes; family Dasyatidae; genus Hypanus; species Hypanus sabinus. The sequence goes on from NC_082708.1 coordinate 6,241,490, forward strand.
CTTCTCAGGATGTGGCTGGTGGTGAAAAGTGTTTTACTGGTAACGCCGCTCTGAATCGTTTCTGTTTTCTAATGCTGACACTCTCTCGAAGAGTTTGGGAAGTGCTCAGGGCTTGAGGTGCTATCTAAATGCGAGTTTAATACCTCCCTGCTTTCAATGCTGGAGGCAGGGGACGTGGGAGATAGTTGTTCTTGCCAGGGCACAGATGGAAAGGCTTTCCTCTGTACATTGTGATCTAACTGAAACGATTAATGTCGAGTTGCAGCTGTAAGGTGAGATCATATGACACAGGGGCAGGGTTAGGCCACTCGGCCCATCGGGACTGCTCCACCATTCCGTCATGGCTGATTTATCGTCCTGCTCGTCCCCGTTCTCCTGTCTTCTCCCTGCAACCTTTGATGCCCTGATATAAAGAACCTGTCAATCTCCACTTTAAATATACCCAATGACTTGGCCTCCACTGCTGTCTGTGACAATGAATTCCACAGATTGACCGTCTGGCTAAAGAAATTCCTCTTCACCTCAGTTCCAAATGGACATCCTCCTATTCTGAAGCTGTGCCCTCTGGTCCTAGACTCCCCCAGTATTGAAAACATCCTCTCTGTCTAGGCCTTTCAATATTTGATAGGTTCCAATTCTTCTAAACTCCAGCGAGTATAGGCTCGGAGCCACCAAATGTTCCTTGTGTCTTAACCCTTTCATTCCCAGAAACCTCCTTGGACCCCCTCTAATGTCAGTGCATCCTTTCTAAGATGAGGGACCCAAAACTACTCACAATACTCCAAGTGAGGCCTCACCAGTGCTTTATAAAGTCTCAACATTACATCTATGCTTTAGTTGCACTGTAGTCTTCTCGAAAGGCTGGAGAAACTCAGATGGTTTTCTGTGAAGTGTCAGAGGCGGAGGGGAAACCTGATGAAAGTTTACAAAACTGTGAGATATGTAGATAAGATACAGTCAGTCTTTGTACCTTACTGTCTATGTGCAGTGCAATTTCCCAGTAACTACGTATTTTTTTATTCTGCATGCTGTTATCATTCTTCCCTGGCGATCAGTCAAATCGAGTATGATGTTCTCCTAAGGGATTGTTGAAATAATGGAGGACACCCGTGTGTAACTTTGTTTAACGTGGAGAGGCTGATGCACGGGCGGCCACCACATGGTCCTTGACTGATCAGGGTCAGGGACCAGGGCACGGAATTCAAGATAACTGAGGACCCTTCACAATCGGGTTCATTATCACTGGCATGTGACATTGAATTTGTTAATTTAGCAGCAGCAGTTCAATGCAACACATAATATAGCAGAGAGAAAAAAATAATAAAATAGTAATAATAATAAAAACAAGTAAATCAATTACATGTATTGAATAGATTAAAAAATGTGCATAAACAGAGATACTGTATATTTTTTTAAAAAGTGAGGTAGTGTCCAAGGGTTCAATGTCCATTTAGGAATCGAATGGCAAAGGAGAAGAAGCTGTACCTGAATCACTGAGTGTGTGCCTTCAGGGTCCTGTACTTCCTACCTGATGGTAACAGTGAGAAAAGGGCGTGCCCTGGGTGCTGGAGGTCCTTAATAATGGACACTGCCTTTCTGAGACACCGGTCTCTGAAGATGTCCTGAGACACCGGTCTCTGAAGATGTCCTGGGACACCGGTCTCTGAAGATGTCCTGGGACACCGGTCTCTGAAGATGTCTGGGACACCGGTCTCTGAAGATGTCCTGGGACACCGGTCTCTGAAGATGTCCTGGGACACCGGTCTGAAGATGTCCTGGGACACCGGTCTCTGAAGATGTCCTGGGACACCGGTCTGAAGATGTCCTGGGACACCGGTCTCTGAAGATGTCCTGGGACACCGGTCTCTGAAGATGTCCTGGGACACCGGTCTGAAGATGTCCTGGGACACCGGTCTCTGAAGATGTCCTGGGACACCGGTCTCTGAAGATGTCCTGAGACACCGGTCTCTGAAGATGTCCTGGGACACCGGTCTGAAGATGTCCTGGGACACCGGTCTGAAGATGTCCTGGGACACCGGTCTCTGAAGATGTCCTGGGACACCGGTCTCTGAAGATGTCCTGGGACACCGGTCTGAAGATGTCCTGGGACACCGGTCTGAAGATGTCCTGGGACACCGGTCTCTGAAGATGTCCTGGGACACCGGTCTCTGAAGATGTCCTGGGACACCGGTCTGAAGATGTCCTGGGACACCGGTCTCTGAAGATGTCCTGGGACACCGGTCTCTGAAGATGTCCTGGGACACCGGTCTCTGAAGATGTCCTGAGACACCGGTCTCTGAAGATGTCCTGAGACACCGGTCTCTGAAGATGTCCTGGGACACCGGTCTGAAGATGTCCTGGGACACCGGTCTCTGAAGATGTCCTGGGACACCGGTCTCTGAAGATGTCCTGGGACACCGGTCTCTGAAGATGTCCTGAGACACCGGTCTCTGAAGATGTCCTGAGACACCGGTCTCTGAAGATGTCCTGAGACACCGGTCTCTGAAGATGTCCTGGGACACCGGTCTCTGAAGATGTCCCGGGTACTTTGTAGGCTGGTACCCTGCTGCAGCTTTCCTCTGCCAGCTCCACCACTGAGTTCTTGGTTGGATTGCTCTTTGTGTGTGACCTTCCCCTTCATTTTACTGTCACAGGTGACCTATCAGGAACTAAATGCCAGACAGTGTGGCTCTCGGGATCCCAGGAATTCACAAGCCTCTCAACGCGACAAGGTGATGCCCCTTGGGAGGCTTTGCCTGGTACTATCTCACTGATTGCTCTGACAATGATGAATCCAATCAGCCAATTAAACTTTAAAAACTCTCCGGCACAGGTTTAATTGACTGATTGATTCAGTCTTTTATTTCCATATTCATTGAATTGTCCGGCTGCTGTAAAGTTAACAAATTTCACGTCCTATGCCGGCAATATTAAACCTGATTCTGACAACCCAGATTGGTTAAAAATAGTCAGGAAACATTTAGTTTTTAATTCCCCTTTTCTACCTGTCATGTGTACATAGCATTCACTCAGCGGCCGCTTTATTATGCACCTACCGTACCTAATAGAGTGGCCATTGAGTGTATGTTCGCGGTCTTCTGCTGCTGTGGCCCGTCCACTTCAAGGTTTGACTTGTTGTGCATTTAGAGATGCTCTTCGGCACACCACTGTTGTAACACATGGTTACTTTAGTTCCTGTTGCCAGTGTGAAACAGTCTGTCCATTCTCCTCTGACCTCTCATTAACAAGGCATTTTTTTGTCCAGTCAGTGGATTTTATTTTTCTCATAATTCTCTGTAAACTCTAGAGACTGTTGTGTGTGAAAATCCCAGGAGATCAGCAGTGTCTGAGATACTCAAACCACCCCATCTGACACCAACAATCATCCAGTGCGTCAAAGTCAGTTGGATCTTATTTCTTCCCTATTCTGATGTTAGGTCTGAACAACAACTGAACCTCTTAACCATGTCTGCATGCTTTTATGCACTGAATACCTGCCACATGATTGGCAGATTAGATATTTGCATTAATGAGCAGGTGTTCAGATGTACCTAATAAAGTGGCCACTGAGCATAGTTTCCTGCGTTGACAGAGACAGAGTTTGAGGAGCCAGGTTATCCTTAGGTGAAACAGCAGGGAATTTGTGTTTCAGTGTCTCCCTTGTGTACAGCACAGTACAGGCCCTTCGGCCCACTATGTTTTGCCTATCTTTTAACCCACTGTAATATTTTTTTTAAAAAGGTGCCAGGAAAGGGCTCAGTAACATCATGAAAGGTCCCACCCATCCTGCTCATAGACTGTTCGTCCAATGTTTCACACTAACAAGAAGACGACAGGAACTAAAGTAACTATGTGTTACAACAGTGGTGTGCAGAAGAGCATCTCTAAATGCATCCATGCCAGGACCACCAGACTCAAAAACAGTTACTTTCCCCAAGCAGTGAGGCTGATCAACCCCTCCACCCACTAACCCACCCCTCCACACCCCCAACCACCACTACTTTATCATTTCCTGCCAGAATCACCTTATGTACAGACACTCCTGTGCCTAGTGTCATTTTATGGACATAGAATCAATCAACAATATAAGTAGGTTAAAATCTATGTATATAAGCTATCTTATGTATTTATATTTATTGTGTTTTTATTCTTGTGTTCTTGTTGTGTTTTTTTTTGTTCTACATCGAATCCTGAGCAACGATTATTTAGTTCTCCTTTACACTTGTGTACAGGAAATGACATTAAACAATCTTGAATCAATCTTCCCTCCCACTTCCCAACAGTACAATGCAATCCATAAAAATTGTATACAACATATAGAACATAAACATGAGCACATTATAGGTTCTTTGGCCCATGATGTTGTGCTGATCTTTTAACTTCCTCTTTCTAACTCTTCCCTCCCACATAACCCTACATTTTTTCTATTGTTTATGTGCCTATCTAAGAGTCTCTTAAATGACCCTAATGTATCTCCCTCCACCATGACCTCTGGCAGGGCGTTCCACACACTCACCACTCTGTTAAAAAAAAAACCCACAAATAACTTGCTTCTGACATTCCCCTACACTTCCCTCCAGTAACCTTAAAAGTGGGTCCCATCGAGTTAGCCACTGACAAAATCTCAAAGTCTCAACTGACAAAATCAGAGGGTTCTGTGCTGCACCCAGAGAACGTCACTATGGTACCATGAAATCTGAGAACACACTCTCAACCTTTTAGGGACAGTTTCTCATCTGCCATCAGATTTCTGAACGGTCCATGAACACCACTATTTTGTTCACTTTTTGCACTAATTATATTTAATATACAAATAGATGTGCAAAAATATAACTACCACACAATCTATAGATCGATAGTGGAGAGTGTGTTGACTGGCTGCTAAACGGCCTGGTAGGAAAATCCTACAAGTAGTAGTGGATTTGGCCCAGTACGTCACGGGTAAAGCCCTCCCAACTATTGAGCACATCTGCATGAAACGCTGTTCCAGGAAAGCAACATCCATCATCAGGGACCGCCATCATCCAGGCCATCCTCTCTTCTCGCTGCTGCCATCAGGTAGAAGGTACAGGAGCCTCATGACTTGCACCACCAAATTCAAAAACAGTTACTACTCCTTAACCATCAGCCTCTTGAACAAAAGGACTAACTACACTCACTTGTCCGTCCAATGAGATGTTCCCACAATCAAAGATCTCACTTTAAGGACTCTATCTCATCTCATGTTCTTGTTATTTTTTGCTATTTATTTATATTTGCATTTTTACAGTTTATTACCTTCTGCACTTTGGTTGATCTTTCACTGATCCTGTTCTGTAGCTTTGAGTATGCCCGCAAGAAAATGAATCTCGGGGCTGACAGAAATGCACTTTGATAATAAAGTTACTTTGAACTTTGTGCATGCGATTATGCAGATGCTGGAAATCCAGAGCAACACGCACAAAACACTGGGGGAACTCAGCAGGCCAGGCAGCATCTATGGAGGGGAATGAACGATTGACATTTCGGTTCCTGAAAGCTTTCTTCGGGACTTACTGTAACTGTTTTACGTATCGCACTGTACAGACATTTGTCAGCGATAATACACCTGGTTCTGATTCTGAAGTTTGCTTGCTTGGTTAACAGAGTGAATACACAGTTGGGACATCATGTTACAGTAAGAGGAGATGTTGGTTAGGCCGCACTTGTCTACGGATCTTGTTGCCACATCAGAGGAAGGATGTGAGTCAGAGAGGGTGCAGAAATCTGACTGGGCTGTACAAAACGATGAGACCGATATTTGATGATTAAATGAAGACAAATGATTAAAACGATGTTTGGCCGATGTAAGTGACGAACCAGAGAGTAAAAAGATTTAGGCTCTGAGGCCGAGGGCGATGGATGAACCGGTGTCCTGCGCGTTACTCTGTGAGGCTGCGCTGCCCTCAGCATTGAACTGGCCCTGGACTCACTTTCAGGAACTCTGCAGTTCATGTTCTCTGTGATATTTTTTACTGTTTGCTCTATTTGTTCTTTTTTTCGTACATTGTGTGTTTGACGGTTTTTGTTGTGGAGGGGGATTCTCGTGGGTTCTATTGTGTTTCTTCATTTTGTGGCTGTCTACAAGATGACGAATCTCGGTTGCAGACGGTGTACAAACTTTGATAATAAATGTACTTTGAGTCATGTGGATCAAGGTACTTTTATTTATGAATTGTGTGGAATAGGCCCTTCCGGGTCTTTGAGCCATGCCACCCAAAAATACCCCGATTTGATCCTACCTAATCACAAGACAATTTACAGTGACCGATTAGCCTACTAATCGGTACGTCTTTGGACTGTGGGAGGAAACCAGAGCACCCGGAGGAAACCCACGCGGTCACAGGGAAAATGTGCAAACTCCTTGCAGGCAGTGGTGGAAACTGAAACTGGTTCACTGATACTGTAAAGCGTTGTGCTAACCACTCCACTGCCGTGTGATGGGAATTGAAACCGGTTCACCGGTACTGTAAAGCGTTGTGCTAACCACTATGCTACCGTTCCTAGGATGAAAAAAGTCAAATACTAGAGGGTAAAAGTTTATAGGAGATGTGAGGAGCAGTGTTTTTACAGAGTGGCTGATGTCTGGAATGTGCTGCCTGAGGAGGGGGTGGTGAAATCAGATACGATGTCAATGGAATCTAGCGTTTTCCCAGCTTTTATGATGAATAAGCTTTTCTTGGGTTTCCAGCTGGGTCTAGGTATTGATTGTAACTGGCATTTTGATGACAAACTCTGCCATCTTCATCTGGGATGATGTCTAGTCCGGTGGTATTTATACCCCCGTAGTCCATCCCTCCTGATTGGTTAATCATCATCCAATCAAGTTTCCACCATCCCACCATGTTTACAATCAAATTCTAGTTCCTACTTAGAGCAAGACCTTCATCTTTGTTAAAATTCATTCCCTCTGGTTTTATTTCAATGGCTTCCTTTACCAGGGGGTCCCAAAAGCCATTGGCGCGCCACAGTAGTTTTGTTCTGTTGAAGTCAATCCTATGGCCATTGTGAATGCAGTGTTCTGCTACTGCGGATTTCTCCGGGCAACCCAAACGGATATGGCTCCCGTGCTCCTTGATGCGGGTTTCCACCTTGTCTGGCTGATAGGTACTTTCAGACGTTTGTACCTTCTGCCCATTAGAGAGGAGAGGATGTCCAGGGTGGGTAGGGTCTTTGACTAAGTGGACTGCTGTACAGAAGCTGTGGGAAGTGTAGACAGAGTCCATGGAGGGGAGGCTGATTCCTGTGATGTACTGGGCTGTGTTCACAACTTACTCACTCCATCCTGACTAACATCAGAATCACATCTAATACCACGAGCAGATGTCACGAAATTTGATGCTTTCTGGCAGCAGTTCATTGCAATACATCATAATACAAAATATAAATCACAAAAATAAATAATATATGAAATAAAATTAAATAAATAGTGCAAAAAGAGAGCAACAAAAAAAAACCCCAGAGAAATATATTGAGGTGGTGTTCATGGGTTCAATGTCCATTCAGAAATCTGCCAGTGGAGGGGAAGAAGCTGTTCATGAATCATTGAGTGTGTGTCTTCAGGCTCCGTAGTATCCAGGACGTTTTCAAGGAACAATGCCTCAAAAAGGTACATCCACCATGACCTCATCACACAGGTCATGCCTTGTTCTCATTGCTACCATCAGGAAGGAGGTACAGGAGCCTGAAGACACACACTCAACAATTCAGGAACAGCTTCTTCCCCTCTGCCATCTGATTTCTGGACGGACATTGAACCCACCTCATTACTTCATTATTTCCATTTCTGCACTACTTATTTACTTATATATATACTTTTTTTTAAATTTGTGTTTTTTTTCCCCATTATTATGTATTGCATTGTACTGCTTTGGCAAAGGCAACAAGTTTCATGACCTAATGCCGTGATTCTGATACCTGTATCACCTCCTTGATGGTAGCAATGAGAAGAGGCAGAATGAGCTGGTGGAAGCTGTTCTTGAACCTGGTGGTCCTTGCATTCAGATGTTTGTATCTCCTGTTTAATAGGGGAGGGGAGAAGAGGAGTGGACTCACTGGGGTGGGAGGAGTCTTGGATTCTGTTGGCTGCTTTACCGAGATGCTGCTGTGGTTTAAATAATTAAAAACATAGAGCTTGTCTTTAGTCATCCTGACCTTGGAGTTTTAGGGAAGGAAATATCCCTGGTCTGGTCTGTAAATGAGTCCAGAACCCCCAGTTCCAGTCTGGCAAAGCAACCTCGTGGTTTTGGCAAAGATATCACCAGCTTCTTGAGGGCAGTTGGGGCTGGGTATTGAATATGGCACCCTTCCCAAGGAGGCAGGAGCAGGGCGATAAACGTGAGTATTTGCAGCACTGTGTTCTTTGGGAACTGGACAACATCCGCTGAAAGCAAGAACAGGAACCGTTAGTCAGAAAAAGAGAACTTGGAGGACCACTTAGTTCTCCCTTCTGTCCTAACAAAGACTTGAACTCCCCTCAACATCGCCACTGTTGTACTGTGGGTTGGGGGCGAGCTGAATAATCAAAGACCCCACCGACCCTGGACATTCTCTTCTCTCCCCTCCCACCCCCTACATCGGGCAGAAGATACAGAGACTTGAAAGATGTACCACCGGGCTCAAGGACAGCTTCTATCCTGCTGTAAGTGCCCCCTTCTACAAATGGATTCTTGACTTCTTGAGTAACAGCCTTCAATCAGTAGGGTGGGCACAGCTGAGAACACCATGGAGACCAGCCGTGGACTCTGTTACATCTCTCCCTGCCTCAGTGAAGCAGCCAGCATAAGCAAAAACCCCACTCACCCCGGAAGTTCTCCCTTCTCCCCCTCCCGTTGGGCAGAAGGTACAAAAGCCTGAGAGCATGTTCCAGCAGGCTCAAGGACAGTACCTACCCCGCTGTTAAACTATTGGGCAGTTCCCTGATACAAGAAGATGGATGCTTGACCTCACAACCTACTTCTAATGGTCTTGCACTTTATTGTCTACCTGCACTGTGCCTTCTCTGTAGCTGCGGCACTTTATTCTGCATTGTGCTTCCTCAATGCGCTATTGTAAGGCACATTTCATCCTCAGTGAATATGTGGGCACCGCCGTATTGCAGCTATTAGCGCAGCTTGGGGTGCTCGGGAATTTGGAGTTCAATTCTGGTGCTGTCTGTAAGGAGTTTGTACGTTCTCCCTGTGATCAGACCCCAATCACCCACAAAGCGTTTCTACACCACTTTTTGTCGGTTATTAAGATTCTCGCAGCTAATCAAGTGCATTTTTGTTTAAACACACACTCAATGTTCTAGGAACAGTTTCCCCACTGCCATCAGAGTTCAGAATGGACCATGAAAACTACCTCACTATTTTGCCCTCTTTTTGCAGGACTTACTCTTTTTTTAATTTCTTATTGTAACTTGGAGTAAATTTAAATGTATTGCACTCTACTGCTGCCACAAAACAACAATTTCATGACCTATATCAAGATTCAACATTCAAGATCCACTTACTATCAAAGAATGCACAAATTATACAACCTTGAGGTCTGCTTGCTCACAGGAAGCCACAAAGCACGGAACCTGAAAGAACCCAATTAAAGAAAAAAAGAGTAAAAATAAAAATAAAGACCAACACTCGAAGTGCAAGCGAAAGAAAACACGAATCATGCAGACAACTGAAGCCAACAGTAGCGTTCCGAAACGAGACTGAGCCCTGGAGCAGGCCCAAAGCCTGGCTTATCGGTTCATCATATTAGCGGGCCTGGGGCATCAGTGATAGTAAACCTGATCCTGATTCTGTGACCTTTACTCGACTCTGCACCCTGCAACTGTCTTCTGAAACAAACTTGGCTAAGTGAAGCCGTGGTCATCAAAGGAAGGGTTGAGAGGCGAAGTGTAACTCGGGGGGGGGGGTGTTACCCAGTCCCTGCTCCCCTCGGAGCCGGCAGCAGAGGTGGCAGATGGAGTTTGATGAGGGTAAGTGTTTACTGTTGCACGAAGGAAGAAAGAGCTAGTAATGCCAAACTGAGGTGGTGGTGTTGACAGTGAGGAGAGTTGCACAGGGTGAGGAGAGTTGTCGGCGAGGAGAGTTGCCGGGGAGGAGAGTTGCACGGGGTGATACTGATCAGTTAGTAGATGAGAGAATGGAATTTTGTTCTGAGAAGTGTGACGTGATGTACTTCAGAACTTAATGCTGAGACTTTGTAAGGCATTAATCAGATTGAGTATTGTGACCCGCTTTCATTGTCAGAAACAGACCCTTCGGCCCATCGTCTCAAAGCTGAAACCATTTAACCTGCCTGCTCCCAATGACCTGCAGTGCGACCATAACCCTTCATTTCCCTACTACCCATGTACCGGACCAAACATCTCTGAAGGGTTGAAATTGAGCTCACATGGACCACTTGTGCAGGCAGTTCATTCCGCACTCTCACCACCCTCTGAGTGAAGAAGTTTCCCCTCAGGTTCCCCTTAAACTTCTCGCCTTTCACTCTTAACCCATGATCCCTGGTTGTAGTCTCACCCAAGCCCTGGAAGTTTTGGGCCCCTTTTCTGAGAAAAGATGTGCTGGCACGGAGAGGGTCCAGAGCGGGTTCGCGAGAACGGTGCCAGGAATGAAAGGGTAGGACTGGGCCGAACGCACTACTCTTGTAGGCTTCTCTATTCAAGGGCTGTGGTGCTTCCCTGCCGAGCCGTGAGGCAGTCAGGGTCTGAAAGAAAGGAGGTGGGGAAGGGGGAGGAGAATGGAGGTGGCTAGCTTGCCCCCACACAGTGACTGTACCAATTCAGTGGGCAGGATTGCCTCTTTCACAAGAGTTACCAGTCAGTATTTGTGGTGCAGAAGTGGGACTGACTGCATTGTTGGAACACAGAGGTAGTGCTTACTAGACAGGCTGAGTGGCCTCCCCCCCCCCCCCCCACCAGACTGTATCTGTTTGCCATTTTAGAGTGCCTCGCTCCCATGGCAAACGTAGAGTGGACAGCCAGAGACTACTCCCTGGGGGGAGGGTTAATGGCTAATCTGAGGGAGTATGACTTTATGGTGATTGGAAGAAAATAGCTGGGAGGGAAATGTCAGAGCTCGGTTTTTTTTATACACAGACTGGTGAGTGTGTGGAAAACACTGCCAGGGATTGTGGCAGGTACATTAGGGATTGAGGCAGCATTAAGAAGAGGGACGCCTCACGTCTTAATAAGCTGGTAAGGAAGGCGGGCTCTGTCGTGGGCACAGAACTGGAGAGTATGACATCGGTGGCAGAGCGGAGGGCGCTGAGTCGGCTACAGTCAATCATGGAAAACCCTGAACATCCTCTGCACAGCACCATCCAGAGACAGAGAAGCAGCTTCAGCGGCAGGTTGCTGTCAATGCAATGCTCCTCAGACAGGATGAAGAGATCATTACTCCCCAACGCCATTCGGCTCTACAATTCAACCACCAGGGGCAAGACATGTTAAAGTGCTGGGGTTAGGACTGAGCTTAAGTTACCACTTAATGCACTTTAGTAAACTATTTAAGAACCTTTTAAAAGCTATTTATTAATGCTTTTTGGGAGGGTGATTTTAGATGCATATCATATTTATACTGAGTTAAATACTGTATGTAATTAGTTTTGCTACAATAAGTATATGGGACACTGGAAAAATGTTGAATTTCCCCTTGGGGATGAATAAAGTATCTATCTATCTATCTATCTAGAGACATTTCAGAAATTCTTAGATAGACAACATGGATGAAAGAAAAATAAAGACTATGTGGGGGTGGGGAGAGTTAGATTGATCTTGGAGTAGGTTAAAAGGACAACACCACATCGTGGGCCGAAAGGGCCTGTACTGTGCTGTAGTGTTCTGTCTTCTAACCTTTTCTGCTTGTTCACCGATACTGACTATCTCCCCTGAGCTCACCGTGTCTTAGATGAAATGCTTTAAATTTTGTTCAAAGTTGAAAGGAAATTTATTAACAAAGTACATACAAGTCACCATATATAACCCTGAGATTCATTTTCTTGCGGGCATTGATGGTTAGTACAAGATGCACCGTAGAATCAATGACAGACTGCTCCCAACAAGATGGACAAACAACTGACGTGCAAAAGGCAACAAACTGTGCAAATACAAAAGGAAAAATAATAATAAATAAATAAGCAAGAAATATTCAGAACGTGAGATGAACAGTCCCTGAAAGTGGGAACAATTCAGTGAAGGGTTAGTAAAGTTATCCACTTTGGTTCAAGAACCTGACGGTTGAGGGGCAGTAACTGTCCCTGAACCTGGTGGTGCAGGTCCCGAGGCTCCTGTACTTCCTTCCCGATGGCAGCAGTGAGAAGAGAGCGTGACCTGGATTGTGGTGGAGGTCCCAATGATGGATGCTGCTTTCCTGTGGCATCATTTCATGTAGATGTGCTCAGTGATGGGAAGGGTTTTACTTGTGATTGACTCAGTTGTGTCCACTACTTTTTGGAGGATTTTCCGTTCAAGGGCACTAGTGTTTCCATACTAGGCTGTGATGCAAACAATCAATATACTGTCTGCCACACGTTTGTGGAAGTTTGTCAAAAAGCTTTAGATGAGATGTCAAGTCTTTGCAAGATTCTAAAAAAGTAGGGGCACTGCCTTACTTTCTCTGTAATGGCACTTTTGTGATGGACCTCGGGCAGATCCTCTGAAATGATAGCTCCAACGAATTTAAAGTTGCTGATCCTCTCCACCTCTAGACTGGCCCATGGACCACTGGCTTCCTCTTCCCGAAGTCAATAATCAGCTGCTTGGTCTTGGTGACATTGAGTTGTTGTTGTGATACCACTCGGCTGGATTTTCAGTCTCCCTCCTACATGCTGATTCATCACAATCTCTGATTCAGTCAGTGACAGCGGTGTCGTTAGCAAACTTGAAAATGCCATTGGAGCTGTGCTTAGTCATAAGTGTAAAGAGAGTCGAGCAGGGGACGAAGCACACAGCCTTGTGGGGCACCTGTGCCGATGGACATTGTGCAGGAGATGTTGTTGCCAATCCGAACTGACTGCGTTTTGCAAGTGAGGAAATCGAGGATCCAGTTGCACAATGAGGTATTGAGGCCAAGGTCTTGAAGCTTATTGATTAGTTTTGAGGGGATGATGATATTGAATTCTGAGCTGTAATCGATGGACAACATCCTGATGTGTGCTCTCCAGATGTTCCAGGGTTGAGTGAAGAGCCAATGAACTTGTATCTGCTGTGGACCTGTTACTCTGGTAGTATAACTGGAGTGGATCCAAGTCACTTCTCAGTTAGGAATTATATGTTTCATCAGCAGCCTCTCAAAACACTACATTGCAGTGGATGAGGGCTACTAGACCTTCGTCGTTGAGACAGGTTACCACGTTCTTCTTCAGCACCAGTGTAATTGAAGCTTACAGGAAGCAGTTAGGTACCTCAGACTGCTGAATCAAGAGGTTAAAGGTGACCACTCCATTCAGTTGATCAACACAGGTCTTTAGTACTCGGCCAGGTACCCTGTCTGGGCTGGGTCCTTTCCAGCCTCAGAGACCAGAATCACAGGGTCATAGGGGGCTATGGGAGTTGGCGATTATCTGTGTCGGTGATGTAGTCATTATCTCAAGGTGCTTGGACAGAGTCCAGGCCCAGTTTGCAGATCTGTGGCTCTTGTCAGATTTCGAGCAGCTGGGTAAAGGTGGGAGATGATAGTGTGGGGCAGCGGTTGGATCGTGATCTCTTGCCCCCCCACCCAAATATTCACTCCTTCACTGTAAAACACAGCCACTCAGTTGAGGGATGGTTGGTCACTCCCTGTAGTGTTCATCATTTCAATGGTTCCATTTAATATTGGGGAGTGTATCCAACCTGAAATTCTCTCTCTTTGCAGATATCCACGAAACGGGAAAGTACCCCAAAAATGAATGACAGTAAAAACGTCAGAACCCCAAAGCCCTTCAGCCCTTCAGCTGGCTTGTCACTAAATCAGAACAGCAAAACTGACCCCGTTGATGGCATTGTACTCAAATGGATTTTAAAAACTTCTGATTCTCCTTGTAAAAATGTGTCCAAGTTACGTTAATATGTTTAACTGCTCCTGTGTACCTATGGCCAATCATGAATTTTCCCTTTAGTTGCAAGTTACTCCCTGCCATTGTGGGGATGTGGGGAGTGTTGAAGACCAGCAGTTACAAGTTTAATCGCATTGCTCTAAAATGGATTTTTTTTTGTTTCTTTTTGTTCTAATTCTGTTTATTCGTAAAAGTTATGTATAACTTGGATTTTTTCCTTGTGAATGCTGCTTATCTGTGCCTCACGTACGTGAAAGGTTGTCGCAGGAAAGCAGCTTCTGATGCCGTATTCAAGTTTGCTGTGACACCGCTGTCGTTGGCTGAATCGAAGGTGGTGACGAATCAGCATACAGGAGGGAGACTGAAAATCTGGCTGAGTGGCGCCACAACAACCTCTCACTCAGTGTCGGCAACACCCAAGGAGCTGACTGTTGACTTCAGGAGGAGGAAATGAGAGGTGGAGAGTGCCAGTAACTTTAAATCCCTCGGTGCTGTCAATTCAGAGGGCCTGTCCTGGGCCCAGCAGGCAAGTGCTATTATGAAGAAAGCACAGCAGTGCCTCTACTTCCTTTGGAGTTTGTGACAATTCAGCATGACATCTAAAAGTCTGAGAAAGCTCTATAGATGGGAGGTGGAGATTATTTTGACTGGTTGCATCACAGTCTGATATGGAAACATCAATGCCTTTGAACAGAAAATCCTACAAAAAGTAGTGCACCGTGACCCAGTCCTTCATGGGTAAAGCCCCCCCCCCACCATTGAGTGTTGTCACAGGAAAGCAGCATCCACTGTCAGGAACCCCCACCACCCAGGCCGTGCTCTCTTCTCACTGCTGTCATCAGGAAGAAGGTACAGGAGCCTCAGGAACGGTTATTACCCCTCAACTGTCAGGCTCTTGAACCAGAGGGGATAACTTCACTCACCCCATCACTGACTTATCTGTACTTTGACAGTACGTTTACTTTGAACTTTATCTGATGCTCTGTGATTGTGATGTTGCTGTAAGTAAGGTTTTCATCACACCTTGTGGATATGCTGGCATTGGTTTAGAGTCCAGAGGAGATTCGTGAGGATGATCACAGGTATGAAGGGTTGGTGTAGGAGGAGTGTTTGATGGCTTTGGGGCTGCACTTGCTGGAGTTTAGAATGAGGGGCGGCCTCATTAAAACCTATTGAACATTGAAAGGCCTTGACAGAGATGACGTGGAGAGGATGTTTCCTATGGTGAGAAAGTCTTGGACCAGCGGGCACAGCCTCAGAATAGAAGGACGTCCATTTAGAATGGAGATGAGGAGGAATTTCTTTAGCCAGAGGGTGGTGAATCATTGCCACAGATGATTGTGGAGGCCAAATCATTGGGTATATTTAAAGCAGAGGTTGATAGTTTCTTGATTAGTCAGGGTTTTAGAAGGTTACGAGGCGACGACAGGAGAATGGGGTTGAGAAGGGAAATAAATCAACCATGATGGAACGATAGAGCAGATGGGCAAATTCTGATCCTGTGTCTTATGGGCTGTGTTTCTAAGGTAGCCAAAGTGAGCGGCTGGGCTGCTGAAGGCTGTGAGTGTAACAGGTTCTGGAATGTTTGCTAAATTATTGAGTTTGGATCTTAATCAGCTCCCACCCACTGCAGTCGCAGGTTAATAGAATCGCAGCTTCCTGTTCTGAGCTACGTGCAGCCTGATAGTTAGGAGAGTGATCTAATCTCTTCAGGGCCATATCTTCCTCCTGGGTGATGTGACGCGAGGCTCATCTTGCTTCAGGTGAGGATGTTTGGTGTCGAGGCCTCTCTTCAGCAGCAGGTCAGGGCTTCTCGGAGCCCCGCCAAGCCGGCGCAGGGTGTCTAACTTGTCGCACCAGCCGTCCTGTGCACAGCGAGCTCTCAACAACAGTGCTTTGATCATTCGATAAGATAGCTTGATGCGCGAGGAAGAGACGTTGCTCTGGGTAGCCCTGACCTGGGGATTAACTCATAATTTATTCAGATTTATTTATTTATCACAGAGGGATATTGGGGTCTAAGTCCCAGAACTTGGGGGCTAATGTGTCTGTTAGTGTGACACTATTATAGCTTGGGGAGTCAGAGTTTGGAGTTCAATCCCAACATCCTCTCCCTGTTGTACCTTCTCCCCTGACTGTGTGAGTTTCCTTCAGGTGCTCTGGTTTCCTCCTACAGTGCAAAGACGTACTAGTTAGTAGGTTAATCTGTGATTGTAAGTTGTCTTGTGACTAGGCTGGGATTAAATCAGTGAGTTCCTGGGTGGTGTGGCTTGTTGGGCTGGAAGTGCCTGTTCTGCACTGAACTATGGACTTACTTTGAGATTGTGGAAAAATAAGACCTCAGACACAACCAGAGAGAATCTGTGGTAGTGCAAGAGGTGGTCTGTAGTGATCCGGTGCTGAGGTAGAGTTAGGATTGTGCTGGTCAGTTCAAGAGCCTGTTGGCTGAAGGGAAACAGTGTACTTGAACATGGCGATGTGGGTCCTCCTGCCTACAGTGGCAGTGAGTAGACAGCACGGCTCGGATGGTGTGATCGTTGATAGGCGGCACTTTCATGAGGCAGCACCCCTCGTGGTGCTGACTGGTGGTCAGGGCTGTGTTACAGCCACAGAACACTACAGCACAGTACAGGCCCTTTAGCCCTCCATGTTGTGCTGACCCATAATCCCTAAAAAAAAAAGTACTAAACCCACACTACTCCATAACCCTCTATTTTTCTTTAATCCATGTGCCTGTTCAAGAGGCTTTTAAATAACCCTAATGTTTTAGCCTCCACCACCATCCTTGGCAAGTCATTCCAGGCACTCACAACCCTCTGTGTAAAAAAACTTACCTCTGATGTCTCCCCTAAACTTCCCTCCTTTAATTTTGTACATATGCCCTCTGGTGTTTGGTATTGGTGCCCTGGGAAACAGGCACTGACTATCCACCCCATCTATGCCTCTCATAATCTTGTAGACCTCTATCAAGTCCCCTCTCATTCTTCTACGCTCCAAAGAGAAAAGCCCCAGCTCTGCTAACCTTGCTTTATGTGACTTGTTCTCCAAACCAGGCTACATCCTGGTAAATCTCCTCTGCACCCTCTCCATAGCTTCCACATCCTTCCTATAATGAGGTGACCAGAATTGAGCACAATACTCTAAGTGCAGTCTCACCAGAGATTTGTAGAGTTGCAACATGACCTCTCTACTCTTGAACTCAATCCCCCTGTTAATGAAGCCTAGCATCCCATAGGCCTTCTTAACTACCCTATCAACCTGTGCAGCGACCTTGAGGGATGTATGGATTTGAACCCCAAGGTCCCTTTGTTCATCCACACTCTTTGTAACTGACCATTAATCCTGTACTCAGTCTTCTGGTTTGTCCTTCCAAAATGCATCACCTCACACTTGTCCGGATTGAACTCCAATCTGCCATTTTTCTGCCCAACTCTGCAGCCTGTCTATATCTTCTTGTAACCTTTGACAACCTATAGCTCCATCCACAACTCCTCCAATCTTCGTGTCATCCGCAAACTTACTCACCCATCCTTCCGCCTCTACATCCAGGTCATTTATAAAGATCACAAATAGCAGGGGTCCCAGGACAGATCCCTGCGGCACTCCACTAGTCACTGACCTCCAGGCAGAACACTTTCCTTCCACAACTACCCTCTGCTTTCTTACTTTAAGCCAATTTTTTATCCAAACAGCCAGGGTTCCACTTATCCCATGCCTCATGACTTTCTGGATGAGTCTCTCGTGAGGGACCTTGTCAAATGCTTTGCTAGAGTCCATGTAGACCACATCCACTGCCCTACCCTCATCAATGCCGTGTAGACTTTGGCAATGTGGGAGAGAAGGAGACAAAGAAAAACAAAATCTCCATCCCGTCCCGTTTCTCTGTTGTAGATTTATTTGTCACATGTATATCGAGACATGCGGGCCACCCCCAGCATCTGGGACTGTTTCAATGTACGTGTGTCAAATTGAGAGCACCACGTGCAAAATGTCAGAGGAACTCAGCAGGTCAGTCAGCATCTATGGAGGGGAATAAATAGTCGACATTTCGTGCTGAGACCCTTCATCAGGACTGGAAAGGAAGGGGAAGATGCCAGAATAAGAAGGTTGGATGAAGGGAAGCAGTACTGGTTGGCGGGTGATGGGTGAAGCCATGTGAGGAGGCAAGCGAGGTGGGAAACGTACAGTGAAATACGTTGTTTATGTCTGTGACACCATCCAGAGAGGTGCTGGGAGAAGCCCACAAGCATCACCACACTTCTAGCATTAACGTAGCATACCCACAATTTACTGACCCCGACCCGTACACCTTTGGAAAGTGCGAGGAAACCAGAGCACCTGGAAGAAACACGTGGTCATGGGGAAAACAGACAAACTCCTCACAGACAGCGGGGGGAATTGAACCCTTACCATTCCGAACGCAGGCACTGAAAGCCACTACCCTACCGCATGCCCCCTCTCACATGACTGGAACATGTCCCCCAGTGTCATTCGGAAAGGTTACCCCAACAAGCTGTGTCACTGCACGGTACAGAAACTGCACTACGGTGGACAGAAAAGCTCTGCAAACGGAAAGCCAAAACTGCCCAAGGTATCACTGGCACCAGCCTACCCACCCCCGAGGACATCTGTACAGAAAGGTGCCAGGAAAGGCCATTAACATCGTGCAGGATCCCATCCACCCTGCTCATGGACTGTTTGTCCCACTCCCATCAGGGATGAGGCTACGTAGCATCCACACCAGGACCACCAGACTCAAAATCAGTTACTTTCATAGAAAAATAGAAAACCTACAGCACAATACAGGCTCTTTGGCCCACAAAGTTGTGCAGAACACGTCCCTACCTTAGAAATTACTAGGCTTACCCATAGCCCTCTATTTTACTAAGTTCCATGTACCTATCTAAAAGCCTCTTAAAAGACCCTATTGTATCTGCCTCCACCACTGTTGCCGGCAGCCCATTCCACACACTCACTACTCTCTGAGTAAAAAACTTACCCCTGACATCTCCTCTGTACCTACTCCCCAGCACCTTAAACCTGTGTCCTCTTGTGGCAACCATTTCAGCCCAGGGAAAAAGCCTCTGACTATCCACATGATCAATGCCTCTCATCATCTTATACACCTCTATCAGGTCACCTCTCATCCTCTGTAGCTCCAAGGAGAAAAGGCTGAGTTCACTCAACCTGTTTTCATAAGGCATGCTCCCAAATCCAGGCAACATCCTTGTAAATTTCCTCTGCACCCTTTCTATGGCTTCCACATCCTTCCTGTAGTGAGGCGACCAGAACTGAACACAGTACTCCAAGTGGGGTCTGACCAGGGTCCTATATAGCTGCAACATAACCTCTCGGCTCCTAAATTCAATTCCACGGTTGATGAAGGCCAATACACCGTAAGCCTCCTTAACCACAGAGTCAACCTGCGCAGCTGCTTTGAGTGTCCTATGGACTCGGACCCCAAGATCCCACCGATCCTCCACACTGGCAAGAATCTTGCCATTAATACTATATTCTGCCATCATACTTGACCTACCAAAATGACCACCTCACAATTATCTGGGTTGAACTTCATTTGCCACTTCTCAGCCCAATTTTGCATCCTATCAATGTCCCACTGTAACCTCTGACAGCCCTCCACACTGTCCACCACAACTCCAACCTTTGTGTCATCAGCAAACTTACTAACCCATCCCTCCACTTCCTCATCCAGATCATTTATAAAAATCATGTAGAGAAGAGGTCCCAGAACAGATCCCTGAGGCACTCCACTGGTCACTGACCTCCATGCAGAATATGACCCATCTACAACCACTCTTTGCCTTCTGTGGGCAAGCCAGTTCTGGATCCACAAAGCAATGTCCCCTTGGATCCCATACCTCCTTATTTTCTCAATAAGCCTTGCATGGGATACCTTATCAAATGCTTTGCTGAAATCCATGTACACTTCATTGACTGCTGTTCCGTCAATGTGTTTAGTCACATCCTCAAAAAATTCAATCAGGCTCATAAGGCACGACCTGCCCTTGACAAAGCCATGCTGACTATTCCTAATCATATTACACCTTTCCAAATGTTCATAAATCCCGCCTCTCAGGATCTTCTCCATCAACTTACCAATCAGTGGTCGATAATTTCCTGGGCTATCCCTACTCCCTTTCTTGAATAAGGGAACAACATCTCCAATCCTCCGGAACCTCTCCCATCCCCATTGATATGCAAAGATCATCACCAGAGGCTCAGCAATCTCCTCCCTCGCCTCCCACAGTAGCCTGGGGTACATCTCGTCCAGTCCTGGTGACTTATCCAACTTGATGCTTTCCAAAAGCTCCAGCACATCCTCTTTCTTAATATCTACATGCTCAAGCTTTTCAGTCTGCTGCAAGTCATCACTACAATCTCCAAGATCCTTTTCCGTAGTGAATACTGAAGTAAAGTATTCATTAAGTAGCTCTGCTATTTCCTCCAGTTCCATACACACTTTCCCACAGTTACACTTGATAGGTCCTATTCTTTCACGTTTTATCCTCTTGCTCTTCACAGACTTGTAGAATGCCTTGGAGTTTTTTTTAATCCTGTCCACCAAGGCCTTTTCATGGCCCCTTCTGGCTCTCCTAATTTCCTTCTTAAACTCCTTCCTGTTAGTCTTATAATCTTCTAGATCTCTAACTAGCTCTTTGAACCTTTTGTAAGCTTTTCTTCTTAACTAGATTTACTACAGCCTTTGTACACCACAGTTCCTGTACCCTACCATAACTCCCTGTCTCATTGGAACATACCTATGCAGAACTCCACACAAATATCTCCTGAACATTTGCCACATTTCTTCCGTACCTTTCCCTAAGAACATCTGTTCCCAATTTTAGCATCCAAGTTCCTTACTTTAATTAAATGCTTTTCTAACTTGTCTGTTCCTATCTCTCTCCAATGCTATTGTAAAGGAGATAAAATTATGATCACTATCTCCAAAATGCACTCCCACTGAGAGATCTGACACCTGACCAGGTTTATATCCCAATACTAAATCAAGTACAGTCTCTACAGTTTCTCCAAGCAGTAAAGCTGATCAACACCTCCACCCACTAACCCACCCCTCCACACCCCCAACCACCACAACTTTATCATTTCCTGTCAGAGTCACCTTATGTACAGACAGTCCTGTGCCTAGTGACACATTATGGAATGTATGTATATATAAGATATCCTACCTATATTTATTGTGTCACTTATCTTTTGTGATCTGGATTAACCATTATTTTGTTCTCCCTTTACTCTTCTGTCCTGGAAATAATGTTAAAGTTCAAAGTAAAATTTATTATCAGAGTACATACGTGATACCACATACAACACTGAGATGCTTTTCTGTGGGCAGACTTAGCAAATCTATAGAACAGTAACTGTAAACAGGGTCAATGGACATCAAACTGCATCATAAGTTAACAGCAATAAATAATGAGTATGAAATAATGCAACAGAGTCCTTAAATGAGTGTAGTTCTCCCCTTTTGTTCAAGAGCCTGATGGTTGGGGGTTTTTGAACCTGGTGTTGCGAACCCTGAGGCTCCTGTACCTTCTGCCTGGTGGCAGCAGTGAGAAGACAGCATGTCCTGGGTGGTGGGGATTCCCGATGATGGCTGCTGCTTTTCCACAGCAATGTTTCATGTAGATGTGCTCAATGGTTGGAAGGGTTTTACCAGTGATGTACTGGGCAGAATCCACTACATTAAACAATCTGGAATTTTCAGTGGAACGTTTCAAACATTTCCAGAGGGAGTTTGATGTCTGATGGTGCCTGTGGGCCTTTGATATCAGTGATGAAGGCAGGAACGCCTTCTGATGCAAACTCTGGTAATTCTTGTTTGCAGTGGTGAAAAGTGGGAATGAACAAATCAACAGCATCTTGCTTCAGCATATTAATGAGGAAAATTAGGCAACCAATTTCCTGCATCTGGCATCCTGTGGGCACGCTCAGATTACTCAACTGGAATCTAGTTTACCTAACAAGGAAATGGGTTGTAGTGTGCCTAACGGAAGGAGGGAGAAGAGAGGAGAGGAGGAGGGAGGGAGAAGGAGAGACATGGAAGGGAGGGAGGGAGGAACACAGAGATGGAGGGTGTGGGGGAGGGACACAGAGCAGGAGGAAGAGAGGGGGAGACATGGAAAGTGAGGGAGAGAATCAGAGAGACATGGGAGGGAAGGAGGAAACGGAGAAGGAGGGTGTGAGGGAGATACACAGAGCGGGAGGAAAAGAGGGAGATGTGGAGAGTGAGGGAGAGACGTGGGGAGGGAAGGAAGGAGAAGGAGAGACGAGGAGAGGGGTGGAAGAAGAGAGACGCGGGGAGAGAGGGAGAGATGGAGTGCATGGGGGAGAGAGAGGGAGGGACATGGAGATTTTTTTTATCTCAGCCCACTTCCCTGTGTGTTAATGCTTTCATTCTGTTAACATTCAAAACTCTTTAACTCCGTCATGAGCAGACTCATCGACTGAGACTTCTCAGCCTTCAGGAAAGGGAATTCCGAAGATCTGCCATCTCCGGGTGTCTCTCCACTCTGTCCTGAAGGACTGGCTGACCCTTTTAGATAGAGACTGTGACCCCTGGAAGGAGGCAAGAGGCAGTTCTGGCACGTTAGCTCAGCTTTACAGGGCTGGCCACACATGGTCAATACCCAGCTCTGCCTGTAAGGAGGTCGCGCATTCTCCCTGTCAGCGAGCAGGCCTCCTCCGACGTTTCAAGGTACAAGTTGGGGTTGGTAAGTGTGGGCGGCTATGCTGGTAATGGAAGCTTGGCAATGCTTGTGGGCTGCCCCCAGCAACACATTTCACTGTTTTGATGTATCGGTGACAAACAAACCTATTATTAAGCTTGAGAAATTAAAACTCAATCACCTTGACATTCATTAGAAGGAAAATCTGAGAAGCTATTATTAAAAGCTTGAATACTAGCCATCAATTAAGGTGTCTACACAGGCATTAATTAAGGTAATAAGGCCAAGTCGATGTGAATTTCTGAAATGGAAATGCTTTTAATTGAATTAATGGAGTTACCTGAAGCTGTTATCAGCCCTACAACACAGAAACAGGCCCTTCGGCCCATCTCATTTGTGCCGACTGCAATGCCGGGGAGTTAGTCTCATCTGCCTGTGTTTGGCCCTCTGCTGGTTGGGATTGACGTTACATCCTAGCTGCCCATGTTGTTGCTGCAGCACCACAGGATGATAAGCAAGCCGGGGCAGTACGGCATGGAGAGCAAGCTGTCGTCCACGTAACTGATGAACCCACAGGGACTGCGGAGACCAATACAGTCCGGTACCAGCAGCATCGCACGAGTTGCCAGTCAGCGTTGGAACTCAATGTAGGACTGCCTTAGGGACTCCAGCTCTGGACCTTTACTGGGGTTCAGTCCCAAAGCCCTTCTTCCCCGTGAGTGGGTATGTCCGCAAGGCAGCGGAGGTTTGAGATCAGGGTTTTCCTTCTCCTAGACAAGCTGCCAACCGTGGTTGACGGGCCCCATCTGCCTGAAGTGACTGGTTTAAGGAGCCCCTAACCCACCTTTGCCCCTTCTCCTGTCAGTAGAAACTGTTCTGCCGGGCTTGGTAGCTAAGCCACACCCGAAGGCCGGGAACTGGTTGTCAGAGACTGTTTGAGACACGTGCCCTTGGGAGCTTATCCCCATTACCTCCCCCTCCCCAGCAATGATAACCTTAATGAAGCTGTTAAGAAGTTTAGCCTTCTAAACCTCTCATCCATGTATTTATTTAGATGGATTTTAAATGTTGCTAATGTGCCCACATTAACCACTGTTTCTGATAGTTCATTTCAAATACACACTACCCTCTGTGGAAAAAGCTGCCTCCCCCGATGTCCCTTTTAAATCTCTCACCTCTGATCTGCTCTCTTGTTTTTAGCATCCTTTCCCCTCCCTACAAGAAAGACTATGGTTTTCACCTTACTTACCTCTTTCAGGTGAGCCCTCAATCTCCTATTCATCAGGAAATCAAGTCCCAGTCTACGCAACCTCTCCTCGTATCTCAGGTCCCCAAGTCCAGGCAACGTCCCAGTGAATCTTTCTGCACCCTTTCTAGTTTAATGCCGTCTCTCCTGTGACAGAGTGACCAGGATGGTTAAGAATGTGTATGGTGTGTTGGGATTGAGCTCAAGAGCTGTGAGGTGATGTTGCAGCTCGATAAAACCCAGGTTAGAGGATAGACCACACTTGGAGCATTGTGTTCCGTCCTGGTCACCTCATTATAGAGAGGATGTGGAAGCTTCAGAGAGGGTGTAGAGGAGATTCACCAGGATGCTGCCTGGATCAGAGAGGGTGCAGAGGGGATTCACCAGGATGCTGCCTGGATCAGAGAGGGTGCAGAGGGGATTCACCAGGATGCTGCCTGGATCAGAGAGGGTGCAGAGGAGATTCACCAGGATGCTGCCTGGATCAGAGAGGGTGCAGAGGAGATTCACCAGGATGCTGTCTGGATCAGAGAGGGTGCAGAGGAGATTCACCACAATACTGCCTGGATTAGAGAGGGTGCAGAGGAGATTTACCAGGATGCTGTCTGGATTAGAGAGGATGCAGAGGAGATTCACCAGATTGCTGTCTGGATTAGAGAGGGTGCAGAGGGGATTCACCAGATTGCTGTCTGGATCAGAGAGGGTGCAGAGGAGATTCACCAGGATGCTGCCTGGATTAGAGAGGGTGCAGAGGAGATTTACCAGGATGCTGCCTGGATTAGAGAGGGTGAAGAGGAGATTTACCAGGATGCTGCCTGGATTAGAGAGGGTGCAGAGGAGATTCACCAGGATGCTGTCTGGATTAGAGAGGGTGCAGAGGAGATTCACCAGGATGCTGCCTGGATTAGAGAGGGTGCAGAGGAGATTTACCAGGATGCTGCCTGGATTAGAGAGGGTGCAGAGGAGATTTACCAGGATGCTGCCTGGATTAGAGAGGGTGCAGAGGAGATTTACCAGGATGCTGCCTGGATTAGAGAGGGTGAAGAGGAGATTTACCAGGATGCTGCCTGGATTAGAGAGGGTGCAGAGGAGATTCACCAGGATGCTGTCTGGATCAGAGAGGGTGCAGAGGAGATTTACCAGGACGCTGCCTGGATTAGAGAGGGTGCAGAGGAGATTTACCAGGATGCTGCCTGGATTAGAGAGGGTGAAGAGGAGATTTACCAGGATGCTGCCTGGATTAGAGAGGGTGCAGAGGAGATTCACCAGGATGCTGTCTGGATCAGAGAGGGTGCAGAGGAGATTTACCAGGATGCTGCTTGGATTAGAGAGGGTGCAGAGGAGATTCACCAGGACGCTGCCTGGATTAGAGAGGGTGCAGAGGAGATTCACCAGGATGCTGTCTGGATCAGAGAGGGTGCAGAGGAGATTCGCCAGGATGCTGCCTGGATTAGAGAGGGTGCAGAGGAGATTTACCAGGATGCTGCCTGGATTAGAGAGGGTGCAGAGGAGATGCTGCCTGGATTAGAGAGGGTGCAGAGGAGATTCACCAGGATGCTGCCTGGATTAGAGAGGGTGCAGAGGAGATTCACCAGGATGCTGTCTGGATCAGAGAGGGTGCAGAGGAGATTCACCAGGATGCTGCCTGGATTAGAGAGGGTGCAGAAGAGATTCACCAGGATGCTGCCTGGATCAGAGAGGGTGCAGAGGAGATTCACCAGGATGCTGCCTGGATTAGAGAGGGTGCAGAGGAGATTTACCAGGATGCTGCCTGGATTAGAGAGGGTGCAGAGGAGATTTACCAGGATGCTGCCTGGATTAGAGAGGGTGCAGAGGAGATTCGCCAGGATGCTGCCTGGATTAGAGAGGGTGCAGAGGAGATTCGCCAGGATGCTGCCTGGATTAGAGAGGGTGCAGAGGAGATTCGCCAGGATGCTGCCTGGATTAGAGAGGGTGCAGAGGAGATTCGCCAGGATGCTGCCTGGATTAGAGAGGGTGCAGAGGAGATTCACCAGGACGCTGCCTGGATTAGAGAGGGTGTAGAGGAGATTCACCAGGACGCTGCCTGGATTAGAGAGGGTGCAGTGGAGATTCACCAGGACGCTGCCTGGATTAGAGAGGGTGCAGAGGAGATTTACCAGGATGCTGCCTGGATCAGAGAGGGTGCAGAGGGGGTTTACCAGGATGCTGCCTGGATTAGAGAGGGTGCAGAGGAGATTCACCAGGATGCTGCCTGGATTAGAGAGGGTGCAGAGGAGATTCACCAGGATGCTGCCTGGATCAGAGAGTGTGTAGAGGAGATTCACCAGGATGCTGCCTGGATTAGAGAGGGTGCAGAGGAGATTCACCGGGATGCTGCCTGGATTGGAGAGGGTGAAGAGGAGATTCACCAGGATGCTGCCTGGTTTGGAGAGCATGTCTTATGAGGAAAGGTTGAGTGAGGTCAAGCTTTTCTCTTTGCAGTGAAGGAGGACGAGAGGTGACTTAATAGAGGTGTACAAGATGATGAGTGGACAGCCAGAGACTGTTTTCCAGGGTGGAAATATCTCATACGAGGGGGCATAATTTTAAGGTGATTTTAGGTGAGGATGTCAGAGATAAGTTCTTTACACAGAGAATGATGGGTGTGTGGAATATGCTGCCAGGGGTAGAGTGGCTCTCAGAGAGGCAGATGGAAGATAGACAAATGGAGGGCTACAATGGAAAGGTTTGATTGATCTTGAGTAAAAGAAAATCTATAGATGCTGGAGATACAATCAACACACGCATACTGCTGGAGAATCTCAGCAGGCCAGGCAGCATCTATGGAAAAGAGTAAACAGTCGACGTTTCGGGCCAAGACCCTTCGTCATTGATCTTGTGTTAGTTGGCATTGTGGGCTAAAAGTGCAGCCTGAATGACTGCAGTGCAACTTCCCAACTCCCAGCCCTGACTGATGAAGGCCAGTGTGCTGAACGCCACTGTCTACCTGAGACGCTGCTGCCAACTTGCAATTGCTAATGCGTGCTTTGGATAGAGGAGGACTGGTGGGAGATGCTGTCGGATAAAAGCCTCTGCGCAGGCATTTGATGTTACATGTCATGCAGGACTGCACGTGTGGACGTGGATGCGTGGTTTCTGTGGTGATGGGAAACAAAGGCATTTACTGTCTGGCAAACTACGTAAAGCTTCAGTTAGGCTGTGTCAGCGGTATTGTGTGCTGTTCCAACATAACGCCTCAACTCCTGAACTTTGATTTATGATTCATACTTTAATTCATTTACTAATTATGTCATCTCGCAGGCTATGGAGGCTGTTTACTAAGATGCCATCTTGATTGAAGAGTATTTATAAAGAGAGGTTCGACAGACTTGGACTGTTTTCTCTGGAGCGTCAGACAGAAGTTTAAAAAATATGAGAGGTATAGATAGAGTAGCCAGTGTTTTTCCCAAGGTTGAAATGCCTGATACTAGAGGGCAGAGCTTTAAAGAGAGTCAAAGTAAATTTATTATCAAAGTATACATCTCCATACATTACCTTGAGATTCATTTTCTTGTGGGCATTTACAGGAAAATAACGAAATGCAATAGAATCTATGAGAAACTATACACAGTGGATTCCAGTTAATTGGGACACATCGGGATTAATACATACTGGCTCAATTAAGCGGCTGCCAAAGTTTCATGGAAATTGTTAAAAAGATTTAGAAAAGACAAACTACCATTTAATTGAGAAACAAATTATGTATTTAAATGAAATACAGAACAAGTTGAAACACTACAATACTATAAATGTAAATTATATACTAATAGTTATCGATGGAGGAACACATCCTGTGTACGCTGCTGTGTTCTTTTGATTGTAAATGAACAAAGTCAGTGCAGACACCTGGAGCAGATAATGCCTTCAATGTATTGCCTTAGATGACTTCATCCTCCAAATCTTCATTTTCATTGTAACATTCAAGATGATTGTTGTTACCTTCAAATTCTTAGTAGATCCTAGCTTGTTGAAGTACTGAAATGGTTTCATTTTCACTCGCAGCTCTTTCTGACATCTCCAAGCCTGAATGCTTAAACCACAGGGAGCAAAACAGTTCTAAATTGTCTTGCTGCTTATTCCTTGCCAACCATCAGTGACAAAAATCACTGGTTTTGGAACACAAACACTCACAACTGATGCTGTTTAAAAACTGATTGCTCTATGCATGCTGTAGTGTCCAACAGCCACTGCACGTAACTAATGCTGATTAGAACCTGTTTGGTAACATTCTCCTGTCCCAATTAAGTGGCACAGTGTTTCAGATAAACGAAAGGAATCCCAGCTATCTTCTCTGTCGGATTTTGTTCTTTAAGAGTTGTCCCAAATAAACGGCTGTCCGAATAACAGGAATCCAGTGTTTAAAGAAAGACTGACAAACAACCAACATGCAAAAGAAGACAAATTATGCAAATAGAATTAATAAATAATACCGATAACATGAGCTGCAGAGTCCTTGAAAGTGAGTCAATAGGTTGTGGAATCTGTTATCCGT
The DNA here is from genome assembly GCF_030144855.1 of Hypanus sabinus. Taxonomy (NCBI): domain Eukaryota; kingdom Metazoa; phylum Chordata; class Chondrichthyes; order Myliobatiformes; family Dasyatidae; genus Hypanus; species Hypanus sabinus. The sequence goes on from NC_082708.1 coordinate 6,269,994, forward strand.
GCTGGTTCAGGAGCCTGATGGTTGAAGTGTCCCTGAACCTGGTGATGTGGGGCCTAAAGGCTGACTTATACTTATGCGTCAAATGAACGCCATAGGTATGGCGTAGCCACGTAACCTATGCCCTACCCCACACCATAGCCTGACGCGCATCTCTCCGAAAATGTAACTGCACGTCACAGCGATGCAGACCACAACTGTGATTGGTTGGCTTGGTAGCATCGCATTTCCTCCTGTCTACAGGCATACTGTGCGTACACTGATGCAAAATAAATGGTTGGAGACGATGAGCCAAATTGTCAAATCTACCAGCCGACATCCGAAAGTGTTTGAAATGCATTTCCTCGTCCGTGTCTCTCAGTGGCCGGACAAGCACAGAAAATTCACCCTCCTTCTGTCTCAATCTGTTCAATGGTCGTACACACCATCTCCTCTGACGTCTTCTCTATTGTCTGCATTGCTGTAATTTCAATAAAAGTAACCCTTGTTCAAACACGAGGAAATCTGCAGATGCTGGAAATTCAAACAACACACACAAAATGCCGGTGGAACACAGCAGGCCAGGCAGCATCTATAGGGAGAAGTGCTGTCGACGTTTCGGGCTGAGACCCTTCGTCAGGACTAACTGAAAGGAAAGATAGTAAGAGATTTGAAAGTAGTGGGGGGAGGGGGAAATGTGAAATGATAGGAGTAGACCGGAGGGGGTGGGATGAAGCTAGGAGCTGGAAAGGTGATTGGCGAAAGTGATACAGAGCTGGAGAAGGGAAAGGATCATGGGATGGGAGGCCTAGGGAGAAAGAAAGGAGGGGGGGAGCACCAGAGGGAGATGGAGAACAGGCAAACAACTAAATATGTCAGGGACGGGGTAAGAAGGGGAGGAGGGGCATTAACGGAAGTTAGAGAAGTCAATGTTCATGCCATCAGGTTGGAGGCTACCCAGCCGGTATATAAGGTGTTGTTCCTCCAACCTGAGCTTGGATTCATTTTGACAATAGAGGCGGTCAAGGATAGACATATCAGAATGGGAATGGGACGTGGAATTAAAATGTGTGGCCACTGGGAGATCCTGCTTTCTCTGGCGGACCGAGCGTAGGTGTTCCGCGGGACTCGGGTTGGAGGAACCACCTGAGTTGGAATGAGAATGAGAACCTGAGAATGGGAATGGGTAGATGCTCAGAGAAGCGGTCTCCCAATCTACGTCGGGTCTCACCAATATACAGAAGGCCACACTGGAAACAGTAGATGATCCCAACAGACTCACAGGTGAAGTGTGGCCTCACATGGAAGGAGGGTTTGGGGCCCTGAATGGTGGTGAGGGAGGAGGTGTAGGGACAGGTGTAGCACTTGTTCCGCTTGCAAGGATAAGTGCCAGGAGGGAGATCAGTGGGGAGGGATGAATGGGCAAGGGAGTCTCCTAGGGAGTGATCCCTGCGGAAAGCAGTAAGTTGGGGGAGGGGAGGAGGGAAAGATGTGCTTGGTGGTGGGATCCCGTTGGAGGTGGAGATTTAAAAGACACATTTTCTCCCCCATACACAAAGAATAGGGGCCTGGAACGGGCTGCTAGGTGAAGTGGTGGAAGAAGATATGATAGTGGGGTTTAAGGGAATGTAGGACAGACACGTGAACAGATGAAGGGACACGTAGAATGCAGATGCAGGATCTGGATAAAGAAAAACAGACTGCTGCCAAAGCTCAACAGGTCGAGCAGCATCTGTAGAGGGAAATGACCATCTGGGGCGACACCTTAATCAGGGCTAACTAAAAGTAAATAGGGGCATAATTTGGCCCATTGAGTCTGTTCTGCCATTCCAAAATTACTAATTTATTATCCCTCTCAACCCCATTCTCCTGCCTTCTCCCCGTAACCTTCTGCCCTGACTAATCAAGAACCTGTCAACCTCCACTTTAAATACACCTGATGACTTGGCCTCCACAGGCGTATGTGGTAATGAATTCCACAGATTCACCATCGTCTGGCTGCAGAAATTCCTCCTCATCTCTGTTCTAAAATATCTTGGTTTTTAAAAATAAAAGGGCACTCTCTGTGGGAGAGGAATTTGGCATACACACAATGTGGGGCTTGCTTTTTAGTTAAGCCAAGCCCCTCTTTCTCTCTCTCTCTCTCTCTCTAGATTAAACAGACATCTCAGGAGCACTGTGCGACTCACTGAAACCTCAGTGAAGTAGCGATGTTAATGGGTGGGCGATCACCAGCCCACACCTGAAACAATGCCAGACATTTCCAAGGAATGCTGGGGGCCGAAGTATGCCAGCCACCCAGCCTACAACCAAGTCTCCTGCTCCTGCTGTGGGGAGTTCAGCGGGCTGCCGCCCGTGACCTAACTACACGGTTCCTCTCACCCTTCATTCTTTGCTTCATGCCTTGACTTCCTCAGGAGGCTGAGGAAATTCAGCATTGCCCCATCAAGCCTCTCAAATTTTTATTGACATTCCAGAGAAAGCGTCCTAGGTGGACACACCATGGTTAAAACCATTGCACATTTACAAGGAATGCTGTCGCAGGAAAGCAGGATCCATTATCGATGACCCCCACCATCCAGACCATGCTCTCTTCTTGCTGCTGCCATCAGGCAGTAGGTACAGGAGCCTCAGGTCCCACACTGCCAGATTCAGGAACAGTTTTTACCCTCAAACATCAGGCTCCTGAACCAATGTGGGTAACTTCATTCACCTCAACTCTGAACTGATTCCACAACCTACAACCTTTCAACCTTTGGTAGAAGAAATAAAAAGTAGACTATTTACTAAATGGAGAGAAAATTCATAAATCTGAGGTGCAAAGGGACGTGGGAGTCCTTGTGCAGGTTGTGTCTGTGGTGAGGAAGACAAATGTGACGTTAGCATTCATTTCAAGAGGACTTGAACATAAAAGCACGAATGTAATGTTGAGGCTTTATAAAGCACTGGTGAAGCCTGGCTTGGAGTGTTATAAGCAAGCAGTTTTGGACCCCTTAGAAAAGATGTGCCGACATTGGAGAGGGTTCAAAGGAGGTTCATGAAATTGATTCCAGGATTGAATGGCTTGTCACATGAAGAGTGTTTGATGGCTCTGGGACTGTATTCTCTAGAACATAGAAATCTACAGCACATTACAGGCCCTTCGGCCCACAATGTTGTGTCAACCATTTAACCTATTCTAGAAGGTGCCTAGAATTTCCCTACCGCATAGCCCTCTATTTTTCTCGGCTCCTATCTAAGAGTCTTTTAAAAGACCCTGTTGTATCTGCCTCTACCACTTCACTGGCAAGGCATTCCATGCACCTGCCATTCTCTGTGTGAAAAACTTACCCCTGACATCCCCTCGGTACCTGTTTCCAAGCACCTTAAAACTATGCCCCCTTGTTAGTTATTTCAGCCCTGGGGAAAAAGCCTCTGGCTAACCACACGATCAATGCCTCTCATCATCTTATACACCTCTATCAGGTCACCTCTCATCTTCTGTCACTCCGAGGAGAAAAGGCCGAGTTCACTCAACCTATTCTCATAAGGCACTCCCTCCAATCCAGGCAACATCCTTGTAAATCTCCTCTGCACTCTCTCTATAGTATCCACATCCCTCTTGTAGTGAGGTAACTAGAACTGAACACAGTACTCCAAGTGGGGTCTGACCAAGGTCTTGTATAGATTTAACATTACCTCACGTCTCTTGAACTCAATCCCACGGTTGATTTAGGCCATCACACCATATGCCTTCTTTACAACACTGTCAACCTACACAGCAGCTTTGAGTGTCCTGTGGACATGGACCCCAAGATCTTGCTGATCCTCCGCACTGCCAAGAGTCTTATCATTAATATTATATTCTGTTTTCAAATTTGACCTACCAAAATGAACAACCTCACAATTATCTGGGTTGAAGTCGATCTGCCACTTCTCAGCCCAGTTCTGCATCCTATCAATATCCCACTGTAACCTTTAACAACCCTCCAGACTGTCCACAACACCCCCAACTTTTGTGTCATCAGCAAACTTGCTAACCCACCCTTCTTCCTGATCCAAGTCATTTATAAAAATCACAAAGAGGAGGGATCCCAGAACAGATCCCTGTGGAACAACACTGGTCACCTTCCTCCATGCAGAATACGGACCATCTACAACCACCCTTTGCCTTTTGTGAGCAAGCCAATTCTGGATCCACAAAGCAAGGTCTCCTTGGATCCTATGCCTCCATACTTTCTGAATGATCCTTTCATGGGGAACCTTATCAAATGCCTTACTGAAATCCATATACACTACATCTACAGAATCTGGAAGAATGAGGGGTGACCTCATTGAAACCTATTGAAGGGTGACAGGCCTTGATAGAGTGGACGTGGAGAGGACGTTTCCTGTCATGGGAGTGTCAAAGACCAGAGGACACAGCCTCAGAATAGAAAGGTGTCCTTTTACAATGGAGATTAGGAGGAATTTCTCTAGCCAGAGAGTGGTGAATCTGTGGAATTTGTTGCCACAGATGGCTGTGGAGGCCAAGTCAATGGGTATATTTAAGGCAGAGGTTGATAGATTTTTGATTGGTCAGGGCTGGAGGGGATGCAGGGAGAAGGTAGGGGTGAGAGGAAGATTGGACCAGCTATGTTGAAATGGCATAGCAGACTCGATGGGCCAAATGGCCTAATTCTGCTCTGATATCTTATCGTCTAATGGACTCACTTTCAAGGACCCTACAGCTCATGTTCTTGTCTGTCTGATTTATTGTTTAATTTGCACAGTTTCTCTTTTGCACAGTGGTTGTTTGTCAGTCTTTGTTTATGTATAGATTTTCATAAATTCTATTGTATTCCTTTATTTTCCTGTAAATGCCTGGAGAAAATGAATCTCGTGGTTGTATATAGGGATATCCATGTAGTTTAATAATAAATTTAGTCTGACTTTGATATGCATAGCATCTCGGCACGGCAACTGCTCTGCCCGTGACCACAAGAAACTGCAGAGATGTGGACACAGCTCACACATCACAGAAACCAGCCTCCCCTCCATCGACTCTGTCGACACCTCTCCCTGTCTCAGCAAAGCAACCGGCAAGTTCAAAGACCCCACCTACCCCAAGCATTCTCCTCTCCTGTCCTCCCCTATTGGACAGAAAATAACAAAAATACCAAAGCCTGAAACCACATACCATTGGGCTCAAAGACAGCTTCTATCCCGCTGTTCTACAACTATTGAATGGCTCCCTAGTACGGTAGGATGAACTTGACCTCAGTGAACCTTGTTGTCTGCCTGCACTGCACTTTCTCTGTAACTGTTACACTTCATTCTGCATTGTTACTGTTTTATCTTACTCCAGCTCTCTGCACGGTGTAATGATCTGATCTGTATGAGCAGTCTGCAGGACAAGTTTTTCATGGTATCTTGGCACATGTGACAATATAAACCAATTTAACAATTCACACTTCACCACACACCTTACCCCACCCTCCCCCCCATCTTCGGTCAGATGGGGCTCATCAGCCGTGGTTGGCAGCTCATCCAGGAGAAGGAAAACTCTGATCACAAATCTCCGCTGCCTTGTGGCTTTACCCTCTCATGGGGAAGGCTTCGGGAGTGAACCCCGAGGGAAGAATCTGGAGCTGGAGTCCCTAGGGCAGTCCTACATTGAGTTCAACACTGACTTGGCAACTCCTGCGATGCTGCTCGTACCAAACTGTATCAGTTTCTGCCGTTCCTTTAGATTCATCAGCTCGCTGCAGACAACAGCTCACCTCCGTACCATGCTACCCTGCCTTGCCAATCTACTTGCAAATTCCATGGTCAATCCTGATCAATGGAGGCCCGTACCATTACCGTATACTCCTTACCTCCATGGCCAGCCCATCTTTGTCTCCACCCCACCCCACAGCTCTGCCTCTTGTGCTGGGTGGGGAAGCTCCATGCATTACCTAACACTTTCTCGTTGCGATCCCCCTCATGGCGTGTGATGGGACGCCTCTCCCGATGGTCGCCTCACCTGCCGTCGATGTAGCTCCACGCGTTCTCTGTGTTGACGTCGGAACCAGGGGTATCACCACCGATGTGCCTCACGTGAACATAGAACAAACAAGAGGAAATCTGCAGACGCTGGAAATCCGAGCAACACACACAAAATGCTGGAGGAGCTCAGCAGGCCAGGCAGCATCCATGGAAAAAAGTACAGTCGACATTTCGGGCCGAAACCCTTTGGCAGGACTGGAGAGAAAGGCTGAGGGGTAGATTTGAAAGGTGGGGGGGGGGGTGGGGAGGGAGAAACACCAGGTGATGGGTGAAACAAGGAGGGGCAGGGGTGAAGTAAAGAGCTGGGAAGTCGATTGTGAAAGAGGAACAGGCCTGGTTGAAGGGGGAATCTGAGAGGAGAGGACAGAAGGCCTTAGAATAAAGAAGAAGGGGGAGGAGCACCAGAGGGAGGCGATGGGCAGGTAAGGAGGTGAGGTGAGAGGGGGAAAAAGGGATGGGGAATGGTGAAGGGGGGTGGGGGGGGGGGGTCATTACCGGAAGTTCAAAAGATCAGGTTGGAGGCTACCCAGATGGAATACAAGGTGTTGTTCCTCCAACTTAAATAGTGCAGCACAATTCCTGCTGCTGTCTGTACCACCTTCCTGTGAGTTGTGGGCATGCAGGTGTCCCCCGCTTTACGGATGCTCGCTTTACGCCGCTTCACTTTTACAAAAGACCTGCATCAGCAACCTGTTTTCGCATTACAAAGAGGATTTTCACTTTTACGAAAATTTTTCCCATATAAGTTAGCGGTTCTTTGCTTTACGCCATTTCGGCTTAAGAAAGGTTTCATAGGAATGCTCTACCTTTGTAAAGGGGGGGGGCACCTGTACTATGTTAGTGCCTGAAGCCAGGTGACATTGTGGGCTGCCCCCCTGCACATCCTCAGACTGTGTTGGCCCTTGACACGAGTATTGCATTTCATTGTGTGTTCCGTTGGTGCCAAGAGAGGTTAAAGGACTGTGTATGTGTATGAGTGCGAGGGAGGACTCTTGCCTTCTTTTATTCTGGCATCTTCCCCCTTCCTTTCCAATCCTAATGAAGGGTGTCAGCCTGAAACGTCGACTGTTTATTTCTCTCCATGGATGCTGCCCGACCTGCTGAGTTGCTCCAGCATTTTGTGTGTTGCTCTGGATTTCAGCCTCTGCCGGATCTCTTGTGTTTATTCTTTTTGCTGTTGTTGTTTTATTACATGTTGTATCTGTGTTGTTCTGCCCAGCATTGTGGGTATGCTAAGTTGGCAGCGGATTGTGTGCCCCCAGCACACTGCTAGATTCTGATGCTTTTAATCCAAGGTTCTTTCGGAAGTCAGGGAAGAGGCACAAAATCTGTTGCTTCACGATTGTTTTAATAGACGTTAATAGAACAAAGAACATTGAGGAACAGACAATGATAGAGGTCTAATAAGTAAAGGGAGAGATGCAAAAGATGGTGCACCAGGAGTTCAGCTTTTTATACCCGATAAATAAGAAACATTCCATTCAAATTTGTAGATAAGAGTTAACCAATCAGATAGCCACTATTCAAATAATGCAATGCCAGAGAAGCTTCCAGAGCTTTCTGGAATCATACAAGTGGAGACACCCTGAACAATTGCATATACTTACTGCGACCACTAGGTAATGTGTACTAAACAGTTACATCTCGATGCCAACCTCTTAGATATTATTATAAATATGAACCCTTTGATGAAGGGTTCCATTGGAAGAATTTATAATTTATTATTACAATGGGATAAGCGTCCTTTATTTAAGTTTAAACAAGATTGGGAAAAGGAACTGAATTGGACTTTTATGATGGAGGACTGGATGCAGATTTTGAAGTTGGTTAACTCTTCCTTGATTTGTGCTAGTCATTCACTGATCCAATTTAAAACTGTACATCGTTACTATTTGACGAAGGAGAGATTGTCTAAAGTGTTTCCTGATGTTGATAGTTATTGTGATAGATGTAAAACTGAGACAGCTACACTGACACACACGTTTTGGTCCTGTTCTATACTGGAACAGTTTTGGAAGTCAGTTTTTTCTACAATTTCTAAAACACTTAAAATTAATTTACAATCTAACAAATTAACTGTGCTTTTTAAAATATTTGCGGTATCTCTTTATCTGACCAACACGTTATTGCGTTTGTTACATTGACAGCGAGGAGGGCTGTTCTGGTGAAGTGGAAGGATACGTCGACTCCCACTCTGTCACAACGGTTCTCTCAAGTGATGAGAGAAAATAGTTTGGAGAAAATTAGAAGTCGAACCTTCAAACATACTTTTGATTTTGAGAAAAGATGGGGTTCATTTGCTCGTTACTACCATTTGAGTTAATTGATAATTCCATGATCTAATTGTAAATTTTGGTATAATTTTTTTTGCTAGCGGTTTGATGTTTATCTTTAGAAGCTTTTTGTATGACGCATGGCTCCGGGGTTGAACACCTAACGGGTTATTTTTCTCACTTTGCAATCGGTTTTTTCTTTTCTCTTTCTTTTGTCACCAAATTTTTCAATCTTTAAAACAATGTTTTCTGTTTCCTTGAGACATTGTAAGTGTTACCTCCTTCCGTGTCTTCTTGTTATTTTTGGATAATAATAATAAAAAGATTTGAAAAGAAAGAAAGAACAGTTACATGTATATAGGTAGATATATAAAATACAAGCAGACAATTAAGCTGCAAAGAAAATGACAATGTCTGATCCAACAACATCCTCGGCTGTGTTGGTTGTTAACGGTAATGATACATTTCACTGCTTTGCTGTGCATGTGATAAACTTGAACCTTGATGCTTCAATACGAGAAAAGGGCCAGTGACATCATGCAGGATCCCACCCACCCTGCTCATGGACTGTTTGTTCCACTTCTGTCAGGACCAGGACCACCAGACTCAAAAACAGTTACTTTCCCCAAGCAGCCCCTCCACGCCCCCAACCACCACTACTTTACCGTTTCCTGTCAGAGTCACCTTATGTACAGACACTCCTGTACCCAGCGTCACTTTATGGGCACACAATCAATCTATATACAGCACAGCGCAAAAGCCTTAAGCACATGCAGTATATAGAGCCTGGGTGCCCAAGACTGTTTCACAGGACTGTAGTAATTTTATGTCTTGCACTGTACTGCTGCCACAAAAAGAAACAAATTTCATGACAGCTGTGAGTGTTCATAAACCTGATTCTGATCTGGGTCTCTATTGTGAACTGAGAGTGGGAAGGGGGCAGGGAGAGGGGAGTTGAGGTTGGGAAAGGGGAAGGGAGAGGTGAGGGTGTGGGAAACACCAGCGACACATTCTGTTTGGAATAAAATGATCTTTCTTGGTGTCTTGGGTCTGGGTGCGTTTGCACCTGTACCCCGGCATTCCTCTGGCACCTGTCCCCCACCCCTCCCGCGGCACTCCACCCTCACCATTCCCAACATCCTTTGCTCCCAGCAGATTTACAAATTCACTCTCCGCTCCACGTTGACAAAATACAGTCCTGTACAAAATACTATATATATGTATAAGACTTCTGCATAGTACTGTATGGAAACTATATTTATATCTACTGTATTCTTTTATTATTGTGTTCTTTATCTTGTTGTGTTTTTTTTGTACTGCGTCGGATCCGGAATAACGATGATTTTGTTCTCCTTTACATTTGTGTATGGAAATGACATTAAACAATCTTGAACATTTAACAAATGCAGCTAATCTTTTTTTAAAAAAAAAGCAAATCCCAGATCCTGGGTAACTCCCGTGCTGGCGCTGAGAGACCAGGAGCCTCGTCCCTCCAGATTCTGTAGTGCAGCATCAACTCGCCTGTTCCACCAGGGGATTGGGAAGCAAATTCTGAATGCAGGCTGGTTCGTCTCAACTGTTGGCAGAACCTCAGATGGTGGCGAGGAGGCGTACAGGAGTGAGGTAGATCAGCTGGCTGCGTGGTGTTGAAACAAAAAACTTTGCGTAAACTTGCTGGGCGCCACGGTAGCGTAGCAGTTAGTGTGTCGCTATTACAACTCAGGGCGTTCCGGAGTACGGTATCATCTGTAAGGAGTCTGCACGTTCCTTTCCGCGTATACTTGGGTTTCGTCCAGGTACTCTGGTTTCCTCCCACAGTCTAGAGATAGGTTCGTTGGTTATTGTAAATTGTCCAATCATCAGGCTGGAGTTAAGTTGCTGGGTGGCGCAGTTCATCAGACAGGAAGGGCCTGTTCCATTTAGCATCTCTAAATAGATTAAAAAAACAAATTTTACTCTCTGTCAGAACTGATTGTGGACTTCAAAAAGGGGAAGTCGAGGGAACACACACCAGGCCCTCACTTGACAGATCAGCAGTTAAAGGCGAAGCAATTTCAAGTTCCTGGGTGTCAGCATCTCTGAGGATCTATCCTGGGCACGCCATATTGATGCAGCTACAAAGACAGCACAACAGCGGCAATATTTCACTAGGAGATTTGGTATGTCACCAAAGATACTCGCAAGTTTCTACAGATCTACCATGGAGAGCATTCAAACTGGCTGGATCACCATCTGGTATGGAGAGTGGGCACGGCACAGGGTTGGAAAAAGCTGTGGAAAGTTGTAAACCCAGCCAGCGCCATCACGGGCACTAGCCTCCCCAACATCGAGGGCATCTCCAAACGGTGATCCCTCAAAAAGGCAGCATCCATCATTACGGACCCCCATCACCCAGGACATGCCCTCTCCTCATTGCTACCATCAGGGAGGAGGTACAGGAGCCTGAAGACAAAACACTTAATGAGTCAGGAACAGCTTCTTCCCCTCCCCCATCAGATTTCTGAATGCTCCATGAAGAACACCTCACTATTTTGCTCCTTTTGCACGTTATTTACATTTTTATTTACGTAATAATAAAAAACCGTAAATTACCGTAAGAAATACATAGTAAATTAAATGAGCAGTGCAAAAAAAGAGCATCAGTGTCCATTCAGAGATCTGATGGCAGAGGGGAAGAAACTGTTCCTGAATCATTGAGCATGTGTCTTTAGCTCCTGTATCTCCTCCCTGATGGTGGCAATGAGCAGAGGGCATGTCCTGGGTGATGGGGGTCCTTAATGATGGATGCTGACTTCTTGAGGCATGAGATGAACAAAGTCCTTTATTGATTAAAAGGAGCAGGCAGACGGCCAAGGGCAGCATTCCTAACGTGTGTACTCCCACACATTGAGAACATGTGCCAAGTTTTATTCTGCAGTGCAGTGTTACAGCACAGGACAGCTGACCTTGTACTGCAGTTTTTAAAGTGGCATTGACCAATGTCACAACCCTGCTTAAATAATGCAAAGCAGACTTGCAGAATTTTTCTCGCATGGTGCAAATGCCAGAGGACGTGCATTTAAAATGAGAGGGGATAAGTTCAAAGGATAAACTCGAGATTCTGCAGGTGCTGGGAATCTAGGGCAACAGATGCAAAATGCCGGAAGAGCTCAGCAGGTCAGGCAGCATCAATGGAGGGGAATAAACAGTTGACGTTTCAGGCCGAGAGCCTTTATCAGGGCTGGAAAGGAAAGGGGGAAGAAGCTTGAAGAGCGGAGGCTGAGGGGAGATCTGATAAAGGTTTATGAGATTATACAAGGCATAGACACAGCAGACAGACAGTATCTTAAGACCATGAAACACTGGAGCAGAATTAGGTCATTTGGCTCATTGAGTCTGCTCCGCCGTTCGGTCATGGCCGGTCCTTTTCTCCCTCCTCAGGCCTACTCCCTGGCCTTCTCCCTGCAACCTCTGATGCTGTTTTAAATCAAGAGGCTGTCAAACTCTGCCTTAAATACACCCAGTGACCCTGCCTCCACAGCTGCCTGTGGTAATAAATTCCACAAACTCACCACCCTCTGACTAAAGAAGTTTCTCCACAACTCTGTTTTGAATGGATGCCCCTCTATCCTGAGGCTGCGCCTTCTTGTCCTAAACGCTCCCACGTGGGAACATCCTTTCCACATCTACTCTGTCTAGGCCTTTCAAAATTTGAAAGGTTTCAACAAGATCCCCCTTCATGCTTCTAAATTCCAGTCAGTACAGACCTAGAGCTATCAAATGTTTCTTGTATGATAACCCCTTCATTCCCGGAATCATCCTTGTGAACCTCCCCTGGACCCTCTCCAATGCCAGCACATCTTTTCTAAGATGAGGGGCCCAAAATTGTTCACAATACTCAAGGTGTGTCCTCACCAATGCCCTATAAAGCCTCAGCACCACATCCCTGCTCTTGTATTCTAGATCTCTTGAAATGAATGCTAACATGGCATTTGCCTTCCTCACCACCGACTCAACCTGCAAGTTAACCTTCAGGGTGTTCTACACAAGGACTCTTAAGTCTCTTTGCATCTCAGGCTTTAGGATTTTCTCCCCATTTAGAAATTAGTCGGCACATTTTCTTCTACCAAATTGTATGACAATGACAATGCATTTCATTTGCTACTCTCTTGCCTAATCTCCTAATGTGTCTGTCCTTTTGCATCCTACCTGTTTCCTCAACACTACCTGCCCCTCCTCCAATCTTCGTATCATCTGCAAACGTGGCAACAAAGCCATTTATTCTGTTATCTAAATCACTGATATACAGCATAAAAAGAAGTGGTCCCAACTCCGACCCCTGTGGAACCCCACTAGTCACTGGCTACAGAAAAGGATCCTTTTATTCCCACTCACTGCCTCCTACCAATCAGCCAATGCTCTAACCACCCCAGCAACTTACCTGTAATACCATGGGCTCTTAACTTTCATGTGTGGTAACTTGTCAAAGGCCTTCTGAAAGTCCAAATATACAACATCCACTCCATTTCCTTTATCTATCCTACTTGTAATCTCCTCAAAGAATTCCAGTAGGTTCATCAGGCAGGATTTTCTCTCAAGGAAACCACGCTGACTTTGACTCATCTTGTCCTGTCTCATCCTTAACAATTGACTCGAACATCTTCAGTCAGGCTAAACATTTGAAGTCAGGCTAACTGGTCTATAATTTCCTTTCTGCTGTCTTCCTCCTTTCTTTAAGACTGGAGTGACATTTGCAATTTTCCATTCCTCCAGCTTGCTTTCTTATTTAATCTTTTCCCTCCTAATGGTTCTTTTAGTTGCTCTCTGTTGGGGTTTCAAAGCATCCCAATCCTCTGACTTCCCACAATTTTTGCTTTGTTATGTGCTTTCTATTCTGCACCTTCCTCATTTCCCCAGAAACCCATGTCATTGCTGCTCTGTTATCATCCCTGCCAGCATCTCCTTCCAATCTACTTTGCCCAACTTCTCTCTCATATCACTAATTTCCTTTACTCCGCTGAAATACTGCCACATCAGACTTCATCCCTATCAAATTTCAAGTTGAACCCAATCTACTGCCTCCTAAGGGTCCCTTTACCTTAAGCTCCCTAACACATTACATAACACCCAATCCAGTATTACTGATCCGCAGTAAACTCAATGACAGACTGTTCTAAAAAGCCATCATCTTACTCCCAGGGTTGAAATACCTAATGCCAGAGGGCGTACATTTAAGCTGGGGGGTGTGTGGGGAGGATAATTTCAAAGGAGATGCGAGAGGCAAGTTTTTTTTACAGAGAGGGGTGGGTGCCTGGTATGTGCTGCCTGGGGTGGGGGTAGAGGCAGATATATTAGGGACTTTTAAGAGATGCTTAGATAGGTGCATGAACGTGAGGATGGTGGAGGGATACAGACACTGTGTAGGCAGAAGGGATTAGTTTAATTGGCTGTTTGATTACTAATTTCATTGGTTCAGCACAGCGTTGTGAGCTGAAGGGCTTCTTCTTGTGCTGTACTGTTCTTAGTTCTGCTGAAACTGGTGCACGCAAAGCGAAATTGGATGTGCAGTGCAACTGCCTTATTTTAAGGAAGATTATGAAATGTTCAAAGCAACCATCCAGGGATCTGGTGACACAGTAAAAAGGCTGAGTTAGTTCCTGAAGTAAACTGTAACGACCTCAAGAATCGTGCAATTGTTTTTGATGACACTGTGGTATAGATCTACGTCTACATCGTGCGGTGCTGTTTGTCTCTTCTGCCATGCTGAGGCCACTCTCAGTTGGATGAGTAGCGCCTCATCCTCCATCTCGCTCGCGCTGAACTCTTATTCGACCTAGTCACAATGTGTAAGAACTACCGAGTGGGCCATCGGGGTCTCCACCCCCCCCCCCCCATTTTTGCCTTTTACTGGGTGTTGTACACAAAGGGCCCAAAGCATTGCTAAAGATCCCTACCACCCATCCCACAATCTCTTTGACCCTCGACCGTCAGGAAGGAAGTCCAGGAGCATCAGGACTAGGTCTGCTAGACTGAGTAACAGCTTCTTCCCTCAGGCTGGGAGACTAATGAATACCCCATCACCATCGAGGTCTTGTCACTAGGACAGCGAGCTGTTCACTGATTTCTGTTTGCTTGTACTGCACACTACACGCATTTTGAATTATATTTTATTATCTTACTTTGGGTAGTGTTTTGTTTTACATGCTGTGTTGGTATATTTTGTGTCCAACAATGGTCCAGAGGAACGTTGTTTCATTTGGGTTGTATAGATGTACAGTCAAATGGTGTTAAACTTGAACTTGTAGGTTTGCTGCTGAGTGGGGTGTGTTCTTATGATTGCCCCTCTATTTGTGTCCATTCTACTCCTCCCAAATAAAGGGTCTTGATCCGAAATGCCAGCTGTTTCCCTCCATGGATGCTGCCTGATCTGCTGAGTTTCTCCAGCATTTTTGTGTGTTACTTCAGATTCCAGCATCTGCTGTAAATCACGTGTGCTGTCACAAGTTTCCATTCTTGGAACGTATTTAATGATCTGCCAACGACAGTGGTTGTAGGGTGCCACAGTAGCGTAGCAGTTAACACAACATTATTATGGCTTGCGTCTTGGAGTTTAGAGTTCAGAGTTGAGAGTTCAATTCCGGTGTCCTCTGTAAGAAAGCTTGTACATTCTTCCCAAATGTGCCTGGGTTTCCTCCGGCTGCTTCTACATGTACCAAATAGTCGGTTAATTGTTTGGCACAAGGGTCTGTATTGCGCTCTAGGTTTTCTGTGTTCCCAGTTGGTCTTTGTAAATTGTCCTGTGATTAGCCGAGGGTTGAAGAGGTGAGTTGCTGGGCCGGAAGGACCTGTTCCACGCAGCATCTCAAAACAAAATGAACGTGGTGATATTTACATGCGTTGGTCATAAATATACTTTGATAGAGGCATGTCAGTCATAACCTGCCCACGTTTTCTTCATTTCAGTTCTCTACGCTAAGCGAAACTTACCATCCCATATCCAGTCCCAATATTGATCATCTCCATGGAAGACTTCTCCATCCACTTTCAGAAATGACTAATCTCACTTCCTGAAATGCTTCTGTTACCTTGATGGTGCATGAAATACACTTGTCACAGAGTCTTGAATGGCTTTGTGGCCAAGTTTGTAGCTGATACGAAGGTAGGTGGAGGAGCAGGTAGTGCTGAGGAAGCAGGGACTCTGCAGAAGGGCTTGGACAGATTAGGAGAATGGGCAAGGAAGGGGCAGATGGAATACAGTGTTGGTAAGACTGTGGTCATGCAGTTTGGTAGAAGGAATAATGATATAGACTGTTTTCTAAATGGGGAGAAATTTCAAAACTCAGAGGTGCAAAGGTTCTTGGGAGTCCTCGTGCAGGATTCCATAAATGTAACTTGCTGGTCAGTGGTGAGGAAGGCAAGTGAAATGTCAGCATTCATTTCGAAAGGACAGGATATAAAAACAAGGATGTAATGCTGAGGCTTTATGAGGCACACGGAGTATTGTGAGCAGTTTTGGGTCCCTTATCTGAGAAAAGATGTGCTGGCATTGGAGAGGGTCCAGAGGAGGTTCATGAAAGTGATTCATTGCCACAAATGGCTGTGGGTACTAAGTTATTGGGTATATTTAAAGTGGAGGTTGATAGGTTCTTGGCATCAAAGGTTATGGGGAGAATGCAAAAGAATGGGGTTGAGAGGGATAATAAAACGGCCATCATGGAATGGCAGAGCAGACTAAAGGGCCGAATGGCCTAATTCTGTTTCTATACCTTATGGTGTAATGTTTTTCCAGGGTAGTAACAGGCTCTTCTGTCCACAGTCCATGCCAACTGCCAGCCACCATTTATACTGATGCCATTTCATTCTACCACGTTCCCATCAACTCTGACCGGTTCTACCCCTGACTCACACCCCAGGGGACAAGTACAGCACTCTGACCCCTCATCTCTTTGGGGTGTGGAACAGATTGCTCCACTTCTGCTTCCGTGTCTCACGGCCTACGTAATCTGGGCTGCATGGATCCTCACACCAATGATGAATCTCAGGGTTGTATATGGTGATGCACATGTACTTCAATAATAAATGCACTTTGAACTTTTGAACCCAGGTTCGATCTCCACCTCTGATGTGCGTGTGTGTAATTCTCTCCTTGAAAACATGTGGCTTTTTCTCTGTTTCCTCTAGCATCCCAGTGATGTGTGGGGTTGGTGATTTAGTCGGACTCGAGATTCAAGATTGTTTAATGTCATTTTCAGTCGCAAGTGTAGAGACAAATGAGATCATTGTTACTGTGGTCTGATGCAGCACAGAAAGAGCACAATAAAATAAGGAAGACAATAAATGCAAATACATAAGATAGTTTCTGTACATAGGTTGATTGTACGTCCATAAAATGATGTTCGGCACAAGAATATCTGTACGTAAGGTGGCTGACAGGAAATGATAAAGTAGTGGTGGTTGGGGGTGTGGAGGGGTGGGTTAGTGGAGAGAGGTGTTGATCAGCCTCACTGCTTGGGGAAAGTAACTGTTTTTGAGTCTGGTGGTCCTGGTGAGGGTACTTGTAGCACTGTTAATGGTCCCCTTCACCGTGATGTATTAGGCTTTCTCTCTGGCTCTGGGTATTGTGAGAGGGCATCTGAGACTGGTTAGATTGTGTGCTGTTCCTGGACTGTCCTCTCAGCTCTGAGAACTAGCTGACTCCTGATTATTCTCCCTCCAAACTTCTATTTCCCATCAAGCAAGCCTGTATTTCAAAGAAAAATGTGCTGGCAATCGGAGAGGGTCCAGGGAATCGCAGGGAATCCCAGGAATGAAAGGGTTAAGGTGTGAGGAACATGTAATGTCCCTGGCCCTCTACTCACCGGAGTTCAGAAGAATGAGGGAGGAACCTCATTGAAACCTATCGAATATTGAAAGGCCAAGATGGAGTGAATATGGAGTGGATGTTAGTCCTCTAGGGCTGTGGTCTATGGGGACCATTCAGCCCACGAGGTCTGCCCCACCATTCCATCATGGCTGACTTATTATCCCTCTCAAGCCCAGTCTCCCGATTTCTCCCCAGACTAATTATGTACCTATCAACCTCTGCTTTAAATGTACTCATTGACGTGGCCTCCACAGCCATCTGTGGCAATGAATTCCACAGATTCACCACCCTCTGGCTAGAGAAATTCCTTCTCATCTCTGTTCCAAATGGACTTCCCTCTATTCTGAGACTGTGCCCTCTGGTCCCAGAGTCCCCCTCCACAGGAAACATTCTCTCCACATCCACTCTGTCTAGGTCTTTCAATATTTGGTAGGTTTCAGTGAGATCACCCCCATTGAACATGTAGTACATTATAGCTCAGAAAAGCCCTTTGGCCTACAATGTTGTCCCGACCACTTAATTTACTCTGAGCTCAATCTAACCCTTCTCTGCTACATAACCCTCCATTTTTCTATCATGTGCCTCTCTAAGAGTCTCTTCAATGCCCCTAATGTATTTGCCTCTACCCCCACTCTCTGTGTAAAAAAAAAACACACCTACCTCTGACTTCACTCTGTACTGTCCTCCAATCACCTATATTCTGCCCCTTCATATTAGACATTTCTGAACTGGGAAACGAAGTGTCTGGCTGTCCACACAATCCTTGCCTCTGTGTGATCTTACCATCTTGCACACTTTATCCTTCTAAACTCCAGCGAGTTCCCTGCCCAGGGTCATCAAACTCTCCTCAGACGTTAACCCTTTCATTCCTGGGATCATTCTCATGAACGTCCTCTGGATCCTCTCCAATGCCAGCGTAAATTTTCTTAGGTAAGGTGCCCAAAACTACTCTCAAAAGTCCAAGTGTGGTCTGACCAATGCTTTATGAAGCCTCAGTATCACATCCTTGCTTTTATATTCTAGTCCTCTCGAAATGACTGCAAATATTTATTTGCCCTCCTTACTACCAAACCCCTTTATCTTGGCCATTCAATATTTGGTAGGTTTGCCCTTCTTGCGAGGGAGCGCTCTAGACCCCACCATCACAGCGGGGTGGCCATGGTAACAGACCTTACAGGCCCAATGAGCTCACCCCACCCAGTTACACCCATGTCTCCAATTAACATCTTTGGACTGCAGGAGGAAACCAGAGCACCGGGAGGAAATCTACACGGTGACAGGGAGAACGCACAGGCAGAGGAGGGAAATGAGCCCAGGTTGCTGACGCTGTAATAGCATTATGCTAACTGTGACGCTGCTGGCACAATGAGACCTCCGCTGTAAACGCCAGCTCTGCCTGGACACTCTCCCTCAACGATCTCAGGATACAGTCGGGCAGGAGGTACAGACAACTGAGGTCTCACACCACCAGGTTCAGGAACAGCTACTTACTTCCCTTCAACCATTTGGTTCATGAACTAACCGGTGCACCCCTAATTTCTGCAGCTCAGCAGCACTTTGCATTGAAATAGACTTCCTTTTGCTCTAATGATGTTCTTTCTTGGAAAGACTGTGTATAATTTCTAATGAAAGGTCTCAGTCCAAAATATCGACTGTTTATTCTTCTCTGTGGACGCTGCTCGACCTGCTGAGTTCCTCCAGCATTTTGTGTGAGCTGCTCTAGATTTCCAGCATCTTTCGGGTTTATATTCTGTTTTTTTTTCTGAACGCCGCTTATCTGATGCTCTGTGCTTGCAATGTTGGTGCAAGTAGGTTTTTCATTGCACCTGTGCAGATGTGGACTTCTGTATCTGATAATGAATTTGACTTTCACTTTGAACCCAAGAGAGCTTGCATCAATTTGGCGACACTGGTAGATATCTCTTCCTGCCCCTCCCTGGCTGTACTGAGCTTCAAGCTCACACAAGACACATACTTGAGGGACATTTAAGAGATTTGTAGATAGGCACATGGATGAAAGAGAAATAGAGGGTTATGTGGGAAGGAAGGGTTAAATTGATCTCAGAGTGGGCTAGAAGGTTAGCACAACATGGGCCGAAAGGCCTGTACTGTTCTGTGTTCTAAAGCAATAGGTGGATATGTCCTGGCAAGAAGTTCATACACACAAGATTCTGCAGATGCTGGAAATCGAGGGTAGTGCAATCAAAATACTGACAGAACTCAGCACGTCAGGCAGCGTCTGAACAGTCGACATTTTGGGTTGAGATCATTCATCAGGACTTGAAGGGATAGGGCCAGAGTAAGAAGGTGGTGGGGTTGGCGTGGGGGGAGAGAAAGGAGTACACGAGGCAGATGAAAGATGAGACCGAGTGAGGGGGAAGGTGGGTGCATGGGGATGAAGAAGCTGGGAAAGGTAAAGGGCTGAAGAAGAAGGAATCTGATAGGAGAGGAGAGTGGACCATGGGAGAAAAGGAGAAGGGGGGAGCTAGAGGCAGGTGAAGGGAAGATGAGGAGAAGAGAACGTGAGAGGGAAGCCAGAATGAGGAATGAAAAAGAGAAGGGAGGTGGGGGGGAGGGAGGGAAATTACCAGAAGATAGAGAAATTGTCAATGATACCATCAGGTTGGAGGGTGCCCAGACTGAATATCCAGTGTTGCTCCTCCAAGCTGAGAATGGCCTCTTTGTGGTCATGGAGGAGGCTGTGGACCAGCATGTCGGAATGCGATTGGGAGATGGAATAGAACTGGTTGGCCGCTGGGAAATCTTGCTTTTTGTTTTTTGCAGTCTTTATGCTCTCCACTTTGGGGTGTTCTCCATGCCGCTGTGAGACCTTGCTGTGTGAGTCACGCTAGCATGGTTAGTGTCTTCCTCTTTGTACGTTTGTTTGGGCTTGGCTGAACTTAACCTTCCCCTGGGTACTCAGAGCTGTCACCGCTGTCAGCAACTGCCCTGTCCCTTCCAGCTGCACCAAGGGGCAACTTCTCCTTCCCCAGTCGCCCATAGGCAGGTCTGCAACTCTGGCTGCCTGCCCATGGTGATTGCTCAACCGAGAGATCTCTGTTCTTCCTTCCCTTCCCGTCACCCATGGGTGGGGAGGCTGCTTGCCTTCCTGGCGGGTGAAGGGCCTCTCGCTTTGCCATCTGCTGGGGCGAGGAAGGAGACGCCAACGAAGTGGTCTTCACCGAGGACAGTCAGCACTCGAGGAGATACATGTGGAGAGGGGAAAGAAGCCTAAAAGATTTAAAGATTATCTTTATTTGTCAAAAGTATATTGAAACACTGTGATTTTATTTATTTATTTATTGTTGTTATTATTTGTGTTTATCTTATTTGCACAGTTTGTCTCATTTGCACATTGGTAGTTTGTCAGCCTTTGTTCAATGGTAGCTTTTCATTGACTCTATTGTTTCTTAGTTCCACTGTGAATGTCCAGAAGAAAATGGATCTCAGGGTTGTAAATGGTGACATATATGCCCTTTGATAATAGACTACTTTGACCGTTGGACTTTTGAATGCGTCACTTGAAGGGCATGATTTTAAGGTGGTTGCAGGAGGGTTGAGGGGCGGATGTCAAATGTAAGTTTATTTTAAGCGGAGAGTGTCGGTGTGTGGAACGCTTACCTGGGGTAGTGGTTGAGACACGCAAGTATGGACGTTGGTAGAGGCAGTTTTGATCTTGGCTTTAAGGGATTCTTAGATGAAAAAAAAATGTGTGGGAGGGAAGGTTAGATTGACCTTGGAGTAGGTTAAAGGGTCAGCACGACATTATGGGTCGAATGGCCTGTACTGTTTTATGTTCTATATTTGTGTCAGTGACCAACACGGTCCAAGGATGTGCCGGGGGGGGGCAGCCCGCAGATGTCTCCATACTCTGGCGCTGACACAGCATTCCCTAACCCTAGGAATGTGGGAGGAAACCGGAGCACCGGCGGGAAGCCCATGTGGCCAACCTGCAAACTCCTCACAGACAGCGGCGGAAATCGGAAGCCCGGTTGCCGGCACTGTAAAGGATTATGCTAGCCACTGTGCTACCGTGCCATCTGAGTCCCCGCATCTGGGTTGAGTCAGCATCATACACCCTTGTTCAGTTCACTGACTGCCTCAGTGTTGTCACCTCTCTGCCTTCCTCCGTCTATGCCAGCCGTCTCTTCCCCTCACTGACAACCCTGACAAGGGTCTCGACCCAGAAAGTTGACTGTTCCTTCCCCCCCACCCCACAGATGCTGCTTGACCTGCTGAGTTCCTCCAGCAGAACCCTCACCATCCAGGGCATGCCCTCTTCTCATTGCTACCATCAGGGAGGAGATACAGGAGCCTGAAGACACAGACTCAATGTTCTTCCCCTCCAGCATCAGATCTCAGAATGGCCCATGAACACTACTTCACTAGTTTGCTCTCCTTACCACCTACCAGCTTCTCACTTCGTCCCCCGCTCCACCCACCCACCTTTCCCTCAGCTGGTTTCACATCACCTGCCAGCTTGTACAGCTCCCCCCACCCCTACCTTCTAATTCTGGCCTCTTCTTCCCCCACCCGCTTCCTTTCCAGTCCTGATGAAGGGCCTCAGCCCAAAACGTTGACTGTTTGTCCCTCTCCATCGATGCTGCCTGACCTGCTCAGCTCCTCCAGGGTTCTGTGTGTGTAGCTCGAGATATAAGGAGAGATTGGATAGGCCAGCACTGTTTTCCCTCCATGGACATGGCCTGGCTGCTGAGTTCCTCCATCATTTTGTTTGTTCCTGCCTTTTAGGATTTGGTAAATTGCTTTATCATTGGCTCATGACCGAGGTAGAGTGAAGACCTTTGTTCAACGTGCCACCATGCAGATCATATCGTGATGGCACTTCAAGGTTGTATAAGGGAAAACAGTCACAGGGTTCAGATGTTAACTGTACTAATGTCTCCCTTTTCAAGTATTTTTAGGTAACAATTATTTTCTTCTCCTTTACACTTGTTTGCTGAAGAATGAATGGGATAATAAATCAGCCGTGACGGAAAGACCAACTTCGTGTCATAGAGCACTGCAGCACAGAAACAGGCCCCCCACTTCCACTGGCTGCTCACTCCACGGTCGCACCACCTCTGAGTGAAGAAGTTCCCCCTCAGGTCCCCTGAAACATTCCACCTTTCCCCCTTTAAACCTCTCGTTCTGGTCTCACCCAACCTCGGCGGAAAAAGCCTGCTTGCATCTACCCTATCTATGCCCCTCATAATTTTGTACACCTCTATCAAATGTCCCCTCATTATCCTACACTCTAGGGAATCAGTCCTAACCTATTCAACCTTTCTCTATAACTCAGCTCCGCAACATCCTTGTACATTTCTTTGCATCCTTTCAGTCTTGTTGATGCCTTTCCTGCAGGTAACCAGAACTACGCACAATGCTCCAAATCAAAGATCACCAACATCTTACACAACTCCAACATAGCATCCCAACATGCCAAGACTTAAGCTCCACACAAACTTTCACCAATGGCCTCTAGCCCTAGTCTCACCCACCCTCAGTGGAAAAAGCCTGCTTTCATTTACCCTATCTATACCACCCCATAATTATGCTCCTGCACCTTATGGTCTTAGGACAATAATCTTGAATCTGTGTTGTGTTGCATCTGAAGTGTTTAGAGAGGCACAGAGATATCGTTGACTGTCAGGAACATCTCTGTGCATTTAGTATGGTTTGTGCTTTCCTTGGGCTTGTTTGCAGTCTCTCTATCTTTGCAGTGCACACACACACACACACACACACACACACACACACACACACACACACACACACGGAGCATCTGAACTTGCGTCTCATCTAGCTAGTTCCTCTAACCCTGGCGAGACTTCCCTGTTCCTCTTTCGCAAGCCTGTGAGATGATTGTGGGCTCGGCTTCCTGGTTGTTGTTGGAGAGAGACTGGCTTGCGACTAGAAGGCAGGTGCAGCAAAACAGCATGCGTTTCGGCGACTGAGGGAGAGAGTGAGTGGGAGCGACAGAGGCTGAGGTACGTGAAACGCGCTCTGAGCTGGTGGCACGGTTTGCGTGGAGAGCACCGTTAGTCAGTGCAGAGGTGCTTGTGTGCTGAGTCTTCTCGCTGGAGTCGCAGGGAGGCTGTGAGGGACGGGCATCACTCGCTGCCAGAAGACCAGGACGCATAGGAGTGAAATTAGGCCATTCAGCCCGTCGAGTCTGCTCCACCATTCCATCATGGCTGATTTACTATTCCTCTCAACCCCATTCTCCTGCCTTCTCCCTGTAATCTTTGATACTGTTAATAATCAAGAACCTCTCAACCACCACTTTAAATATACCCAATGACTTGGCCTCAACGGCGTTCTGAGGCAATGAATTCCACAGATTCACCACCCTCTGGATAAAGAAATTCCTCCTCATCTCTGTTCCCAGTGGATGTACCTCTATTCTGAGGCTGTGCCCTCTGGTCCTAGACACCCCCACTATAGAAAACACCCTCTGCACATCCACTCTATCTAGGCTAGATCTTAATGAGACTCCCCCACTGTGCCTCTAAACTGGGCTGTCATGTCGCAGCAGCTGAAGGTTTTGGTGAGATCACACCTGGAATATTTTGTAAAGTTAACGTCAGCCAGCGAAGAGAAGGAGAGGGGACAGAGAAGATTCACAGGAACAGAGAGCCTGAGATACAGGCTGGGACTGTTTCCCCTGGCATGAAGGAGGCCGAGGGGTGACCTGATGAGGGGATTAGACTTTGAGGAGCTATTGAGTCGCCTGGGTCTATGCTCACTGTAATTCAGAAGAATGAGAGGAGATGTTATGGAAATATATAAAATTATGAAAGGGACAGATAAGATGGAGGCAGGAATGTTGTTTCCACTGGTAGGTGAGACTGGAACTAGGGGACATAGCCTCAAGATTCGAGGGAGTAGATTTAGGATGAAGATAAGGAGGAACGGCTTTTCCCACAGAATGGTGAATCTGTGGAATTCTCTGCCCAAAGAAGCAGTGGAGGCTACCTCAGTAAATATATTTAAGACAAGGTTGGATAGATTTTTGCATAGTAGGGGAATTAAGGATTATGGGGAAAAGGCAGGTCGGTGGAGATGAGTCCATGGCCAGATCAGCCATGATCTTATTGAGTGACGGAGCAGGCTCGATGGGCCGGATGGCCGACTCCTGCTCCTATTTCTTATGTTTATAAAATCATGAGCGGCACAGATGAGGTCAGCCCAACAATCCAACGCTCCCGCTAATTCTTTCATATCGGCGCGGACCAACCATTGTTACGAGTAGGAATTTTTCACACGGCACTTTAAATGTTTTTTTGTAATTGGTATGCGCTGAACGTTTAGAATGAAAATTGAAAAATCACATATTATTCATTTTTTATTAATTGAAGGATATTATGAAATTCAATATAACAAAGAAAATCTTTCACATTATGTGGACTTTACCTAGCTGCATGCGGCTCTAGTTGTGTGACAGCAAAGATGATGCGCATGGGAGCATTTCAGTTACCGCGTAGTCGCGCACCCACACGCCTGAGAGGCAGCAGTGGTAATGAGGTGGATAGTGAGATGAAGAGTCTCACTGTCTTGTTGTGGAGAATCATTTAGTCTCTTACAGCAGACATGGGGCAAGTGAACAGCCAGAGGCCTTTTCCCAGGAAGGAAATAGTTAAAATGAGGGGGCTTAATATTAAGGTGATTGGAGGAAAGTATGGGGGGGATATCAGTAGTAGGTTTTTTTACACAGACAGTGGTGGGCGCACGGAATGCCCTGCCAGGGGTGGTGGTAGAGGCAGATATATTAGGGACAATTAGGAGACTCTTAGCTGGGCATGTGGATGATAGAAAAGTGGCAGGTGATGTAGGAGGAAAGGTGGGTACCTGGGTGGAGATGTATGTCCTTACCGAAGGAGGTGTTAAGGCACTCGTTCCCTCTGCCAGCCTGCAGGTCACCCTCGAGCAAAGTGCAGCACCTGCTTAGCCCCCCGATCAGGGTCATGTGAAGCCCTGGGAGCAGGTGGTGCAGATCATAAGTGACCACCAACACCGGGCAGACAATCTCTGAAGAGTAAGAGTAATGGCTGGGGTCAGCCGCCTTGTAAAGACACTGCCCAGAAGAAGGCAACGGAAAACCACTTCTGTAGAGAAAATTTGCCAAGAACAATCATGGTCATGGAAAGACCTCGGAATGAATGAAGGAGGGAAGGATTCGACTGGAGTAGGTTGAAAGGTTGGCATAACATTGTGGGCCAAAGGGCCTGTACTGTGTTGTAATGCTATGTGACCAACATAAATCGACGTATATTATATACCGTAAGTTATAAACAGCAAAACAAAGTGATGGAACATCTAAATGCCCTTGGGTGGTATCATTCAAGTATCTGTAGGCCTGTCTGGCTAAGTGTACTGATCGAGGTCTTTTATTCCGGACTTGTTACCCTCGATAAACACACCGTGACCCACGCTCGATTGTATCATCTGCACCTGAGTCATTATGACAGGTTTACTAACCCAGTGACTGGTCACCGACAGCTGATGGAATGGTAGTTCATGTTTGATTTTTCAAGGAACATATATATCACTGCATACAACCCCGAGATTCATTTTCTTGTGGGCATTCTCAATAAGTCCATCATAGAATAATAGCCATAACAGAGTCAATGAAAGACCGCACCTACTTGGGTGTTCAACAAAAGTGCAAAAGACAACAAACTATGTAGATACAAAAAGAAGGAAAGTAATAATAAATAATTCAATAATAAATATAGAGAACAAGAGATGACAAGTCTTTGTAAGTGAGTCCATAGGTTGTGGGAGCATTTCAGTGATGGGGCAAGTGAAGTTATCCCCTTTGTTCAGGAGCCTGATGGTTGAGGGGTAATAGCCTGGTGGTGTGAGTCCTGAGGCTCGTGTACCCTGTTCCTGATGGCAGCAGGAAGAGGAGAGCGTGTCTGGGTGGTGGGGGTCCCTGATGATGGGTGCTGCTTTCCTGCAGCTGTGTTTGTGTATGTGTGCACAATGGTGGGAGGGCTTTACCTGTGATGGACTGGGCTGTATCCTCTGGTTTTGCAGGGTTTTCCATTCAAGGGCATTGGTGTTTCCATACCAGGCTGTGATGCAGCCAGTCAATACACTCTTCACTATGCATCCATTGAAATTTGTCAGTTTTAGAGGTCATGTTGAATCCTCACAAACTTCTAAGGAAGTAGACATGCACACAAAATGCTGGTGGAACGCAGCAGGCCATGCAGCATCTATAGGAAGAAGTACAGTCGACTTTTCGAGCCGAGACCCTTCGTGAAGTAGAGACACTGCTGTGCTTTCTTCAAAATTGCCCTTACATGCTGGGCCCAGGACAGGTCCTCTGCAATGATAACCATGCAGAATTTAAAGTTGCTGACCCTCTCCACCTCCGATCCTCCGATGAGGACTGGCTCATGGACCTCTGGTTTCTCCCTCCTGAGGTTGATAATCAGCTCCTTGGTCTTGCTGACACTGAGTGAGAGGTTGTTGTGGCACCACTCAGCCAGGTTTTCAGTCTCCCTCCTGTATGCTGATTTGTCACCACCTGATTCTAGATTCAAGATTGTTTAATGTCATTTCCAGGACATAAGTGTAAAGGAGAACAAAATAATTATTACTCCAGATCTGATACAGCACAAAAAACATATTAAGTTAAAAATCACAATAAATATAAATACATAAGATAGATTTTGTACATTGATTGTATGTATGTCCAAAAAGTGATGTTAGACACAGGAGTGTCTTACAGGAAGGATATTAATAAGGTTGAAAGAGTGCAGAGAAGGTTTACAAGGATGTTGCTGGGACTTGAGAAACTGAGTTACAGAGAAAGGTTGAATAGATTAGGACTTTATTCCCTGGAGCGTAGAAGAATGAGGGGAGATTTGATAGAGGTGTATAAATTTATGATGGGTATAGATAGAGTGAATGCAAGCAGGCTTTTTCCACTGAGGCTAGGGGAGAAAAAAAACCAGAGGACATGGGTTAAGGGTGAAGGGGGAAAAATTTAAAGGGAACATCGGGGGGGTGGGAGGGCTTCATCACACAGAGAGTGGTGGGAGTGTGGAATGAGCTGCCAGATGAAGTGGTGAATGCGGGCTCACTTTAAACATTTAAGAAAAACTTGGACAGGTACATGGATGAGAGGTGTATGGAGGGATATGGCCCAGGTGCAGGTCAGTGGGACTAGGCAGAAAAATGGTTCGGCACAGCCAAGAAGGGCCAAAAGGCCTGTTTCTGTGCTGTAATGTTCTATGGTTCTATAAGGTGACTCTGACAGGAAATGATAAAGTAGTAGTGGTTGAGAGTGTGGAGGGGTGGGTTAGTGGGTGGAGGTGTCAGCCTTACTGTTTGTGGAAAGCAACTGTTTTTGAGTCTGGTGGTCCTGGTGTGGATGTATGTAGCCTCCTCCTCCTCTCTCTTCCCCACCCTCTCTCTCCCTTCCCTTTCTCTCTCTGCCTCTGCCCCGTCTCTCTCTCACCCCTGCCTCTCTCCCCATCCACTCTCTCCCTCCTCTTTCTCTCTCCTCCTCTGTTTCTCCTCCCTCTCTTCCCACCTCTTTCAATCTCTTTCTCCTCCCTTTCTTTCTCCCCTCTCTCTGTCTTCTCCCGCTCCCAGTCACACTCAACAGGTGAGATTAAGGATCAGTGAAGTGGGAGAGGAGGCAGGACGAGAGAGCCTGTTCCCCACAGAGACGGACGACATCAGGAGTTAGGATCACGTGTTTATACTCTCCTCTGCTAAGCACAGCCTTTACTTCACTTCCTTAATAACCCTGGGGCTGAGAGCCGGTCCCAGGGGAAGAACCTGATGTGACATTTGGTCAGGCAGGGTAAGTGTGGCATACTCCGGATGAAGAAATGCTTTACAGATGGCTTTTAAATACAACCCTATTCCTCATTGTTATTAATAGCTGGTTTATTTAAACTCTCCAGTTATTAATTGAACCTGAGTCACTGTGGTGTTGTTTGAACCCTGGTGTCTTTGTTGGTGATCTGGGCCCCTCGATTATTAGTAGCTTAATCAGAATCGGAAACAGATTTAATAGCAGTGGTATTGTGAAAATTGTTTTTTTGTGACAGCAGTACATTGTCATAAGAAAGTATAAATGACAATTTGCTTAATAATACTTAATAAATTTCTAGTAATAACAGAATAACAGAATCACACCAACTTGGGCGTTCGCCCAGAGTGCAAACGACAACAAACCGTGCAAATACAAAAGGAAATAATAATAAGTAGGAAAACAAGCAACAAGTGAGAAATGAGATCAGATGACCCTGAAAGTTAGTCTATAGGATTGTGGGAACAGATCAGTGAAGTTGTGTGAAGTTATATCCTTTGGTTTAAGTGTGTGAAGTCAGCTGCGGCAGACTGGGCAGATGAGATCTACAGTGGGATCCAACAGCCAGGAAGATGGTTCTGCAACGCTCTGCGGAGAGTGAAGGGCATGGCAAGGCACAGAAGACATCGTGGCCATCTGCTGCGACCAAGGAAGCCCCTGGTTTTGTGATGACTACTCGTACCACTGGACCCAGATTTCTGAAGTCGAGAGAGTGGAACTGCCCCAGTGGAACGAGTTTCCCACTTTAAAAACTCTCCCGGTCATTGTCAGACATGATAGACAACCGCCATATATATATATAAATTAAATAAGTAGTGCAAAATGAGCAAAAAAAAGGTTGGATTGCGTGCATGGGGTCATTGTCCATTCAGAAATTTGATGTCAGAAGGGAAGAAGCTGTTCCTAAAATGTTGAGTGCGTGTCTTCGGGCTCTCGTAACTCCTCCGTGATGGTAGCAACGAGAAGAGGGCATGTCCTGGGAGACTGGGGACCTTAATGATGGACGTTGTCTTTTTGAGGCATCACTTTTTGAAGATGCCCTTGATGCTGGAGAGGCTGGTGCCCATGATGGAGCTGTTGATTGTATACCAATCTCCTGAAATGTTTGCTGAATTTTATTTAGAAATGGAAATGCTGGAAGAGCTTAGCAAGTCGAGTAGCCTCGGTGGAAAAGTGTCAACATTTCAGTTCCGTGGTGGTGTATTGGTTTACCATTGTCACATGTACCGAGATACAGTGAGAAGATGTCTTGCATATTGTGCATACAGATAGATTCATTATAGAACAAGGTAAAGCCATATGACCATAGGGTATAGGAGCAGAATTTGGTCATTTGGCCCATTGAGTCTGTTCTGCTATTTCATCATGGCTGATCCATTTCCCTAATGAACTGATGGTTCCCATGATGTTCTGAGCTGTGTCCACAACTCTCTGCCGTTTCTTGTGTCACGGGAGAGTAGTTGCTGTACTAAGCTGTGATGCATTTGGGTAGGGTGCTTACTATGGTTCGTTCATTATGTGCCTTGTTGTATGACGTGGCCTGTCGTGGTCCTTCCATGTCCATGATTGATTTTGGCAATTTTTTTTCTGCAGAAGTGGTTTGCCTTTACCTTCTTCTGGGCAGTGTCTTTACAAGACGGGTGACCCCAGCCCTCAACACTCTTCAGAGATTGTCTGCCTGGTGTCAGTGGTCGCATAACCAGGACTTGTGATCTGCACCGGCTGCTCATATGAACATCTACCACCTGCTCCCATGGCTTCACGTGACCCTCATTGGGGGGGGGGGGGGGGGTTTGCTAAGCAGGTCCTACGCCTTGCCTAAGCATGATGTTTTGGGCTGAATCCACTCCCTTTTGTAGGATTTTCCGCTCAAAGGCATTGGTGCTTCCATATCAAAATGGGATGCACCCAGTCAATACACTCTCCACAACACATCCATAGAAGTTTGTCAAGGTTTTCGATGACATGCTGAATCTCCATAGACTCTTGAGGAAGTACAGGCCCTGTTGTGTTTTTGCAATCATGTTTATATGATGAGTCCAGGACATGTTCTCTGAAATAGTGACACCCAAGAATTTAAATTTACTTACCCCTCTCCACCTCTGATCCTCCGATGATTACTGGGTCATGGATCTCTGGTTTCCCTTTACTGAAGTCTACAATCAGGTCCTTGACATTGAATGAGAGGTTCTTGTTATTACACCACTCAGCCAAGTTTTCAGTCTCCCTCTTGTATGCTGATTCGTCACCCCCTTTGGTACAGCCCGCAACAGTGGTGTCATCGCAAACTTGTATATGGTGTTGGAGCTGTGCTTAGCCACACAGTCATTAGTGTAAAGCGAGTAGAACAGGGGGCTAAGCGCACACTCCTGCGAAAATTGTGGAGGAGATTCTTTTTCTGCAGGCCTACTTAGCAAGTCTATAGAACGGTAACCGTACGCATCAGGAACTGTTAACTGTAAACAAAATCTGCAAATACAGATATAAATAAGTAGCCTCTTGTAGCATTCTCGATCTCCAGATGTGAATGCCTCTGATCTGGCACTCAGCAAATTCTGGATTTTGTGGTTCATCCAGGGTTTCTGGTTGAGGAAGACCTTGAATGACTTTGTGCAGCCACATCCGGCCACAGCTGTTTTAATCAAGTCTATTACAACCTTGGAGTAGTCGTTCAGGTCCTTATATGTGTGCTTGAAGATGGCCCAGTCCACTGACCCAAGGCAATTCTATAACCACTCCTCAGACTCCCGTGACCACATCTTTGTTGTCTTGGTCTTGGATCCCTTGCTTTTTGGGCTCTGTCTGTGTGCAGCTAAGTGGTCTGACTTGCCAAAATGCAGTCCTGGGAAGGAACAATAGGCACAGTGTAGCAGTGGTCTAGTGTAATGGGAGCTCTGGTGCAACAAGTTACATGCTGGTGATAATTGGGCAGGGTTTTCTTCAAACAGGCTGGTTAAAGTCACCGACTATAATTTGAAATGTGTCAGGATGGGCTGTTTCTTATCTGCAGATGACATTGTGCAGTGTTGTGAATGCTTTCTTCTAGTCGGCTACTGGTGGTATATAAACTGCGGTCAGGAGCACAGATGAGAACGTTTGATCGTTAGGTATTCTCAGTGGGTCAGGCAGCATCTATGGAGCAAACTCCTGGAGAAACGCTGTGGGTTACTCAGCCTCTGACTGATGTTCCCTCTAATTTTTTACAGCTCTGCGGCCCAACCATTGCTCTGAGCAAGACATTTTTACATGGCTGAAGAACTGCACGGCACTGTAAATGATTTTCTGTAATATGCATGTTATGAATATGTAGAATGAAAATTGAAAAATAACGTACTTTTGAATTTATTTATTAAGTGAAATACAATTCAACAAAAAATTCTTGCACATTTTGTAAACTTTTTTTCATCTGTCTTTATCGCAAACCTATTGTCTATTAACACTGTCCAGATTAATTTCACACCCAGCTGAAAGATACGTGTTAATCCTGATTCGATCATCCAGATGTTCCACTTCTGGCCTGTTTCCGGATTTACTTTAATTGAATTCATAAGACTGAATCCACGTTCACAGTCAGCACTAGAAACTTGAAATGTTCCAACGATATCAACAGGAATTGACAGATCTTCAAATTCTTCGTTTCTAAGACCTTATATAAGACATTAGTCAGACCCCACTTGGAGTACTGTGTTCAGTTCTGGTCACCTCACTACAGGAAGGATATGGATACTCTAGAGAGAGTGCAGAGGAGATTTACAAGGATGTTGTCTGGATTGGGGAGCATGCCTTATGAGAATAGGTTGAGTGAACTCGGCCTTTTCTCCTTGGAGTGACAGAGGATGAGAGGTGACCTGATAGAGGTGTATAAGATGATGAGGGGCATTGATCATGTGGATAGTCAGAGGCTTTTTCCCAGGGCTGAAATGGCTAACACGAGGGGGCATAGTTTTAAGGTGCTTGGATGTAGGTGCAAGGGGATGTCAGAGGTACATTTTTCCACACAGAGAGTGGTGGGTGCATGGAATGCACTGTCAGCAAAGGTGGTGGAGGTGGATACAATAGGGTCTTTTAAGGGGTTCTTAGAAGGGTACACAGAGCTTAGAAAAATAGAGGGCTATGCGGTAGGGAAATTCTAGGCAATTTCTAGAGTAGGTTACGTGGTCGGCACAACAAAGGCCTTTAATGTGCTGTAGATTTCTGTGTTCTATGTTCAAGCATGTAGTTCAACGTATCAGTGAACGTCTTAAGTGAACCAGCCTTAATTTTCTTAGAAACGACAATATTGCTGTGATATCTTTGAGGCAACACCTTATTTGTATGTAAACAAAAATTGTGGCTGTGCACAGCAACAAAGGTTATGTGTGCAGGAGCATTTCCGTAATGGGAGCCTGGGCACCCATGCAGTTTAGAGGGATCAGTGCTCCAGAGGTAGAGGAGTGGGTGGTGATTGGAGTCAGGACCCTGCCTAAGGATATTCCGCCTTAGTAGTCTCCAACCTGATGGCATGAATGTCACCAATCCTTCTGTCTGGTGTTTGTTTGCCTCTATGTTTTGATGTACATGTGAGAAATAGACTTGAATCTTCAATTTTAAATCTGGAACATCAACCCTCTGGTCCCATCAGCCTATCTCTTTCCCCTTCCCTGCATATCATCCACACACTCCTCCCTCCCATTCCCTTGCTCAGCCCATTCCCATATTTCCATGCTCTGCTGTCCTCTCCTATCAGATTCCATCTTCTGCAGCCTCTTGTTATTCCATCTCATATCTCTCACATTCTCCCGATGCCTCACCTGCCAATCACCACCCCCTCACCTGGATCCACCAATCACCTCCCAGATTATCACATCACTCACACTCTCCCCCTCACCTGGATCCACCCATCACCTCAGAAGGGCTGAATGGCCTACTCCTGCACCTATTCTCTATGTTTCTATGTTTCTCCCAGCACCTGTTCCACTCTTTCCTGCCACCTTTTTAACTTGGCTGTCTCCCCTCTTTCTCTGCAGTCCAGATGAAGAACCTTGGCCCAAACGTAGACTGTCCATTTCCCTGCACAGACACTGCCTGTCTCCGGAGTTGCACCTTCCAGCATCTGCCATCTGCCTTCTGTGTCCTGAATCAGGACGTCTGGACCTACTGACTTCCTCCAACATCTCTTGCGGATTCTTTTGCTCCTGATTTTATTGTCCGCAGTCTTGTGTGTCTTTCTCCCCCATCACCCAGGCCATGCTCTCTTCTCATTGCTGCCATCAGGAAGAAGATACAGGGGCCTTAGGACTCACACCACCAGGTATAGGAACAGTTATTAGCCCTCAACCATCAGGCTCTTGAACCAGGAGAATAATTTCACTCACCCCACCACTGAATAGTTCCCAAAACCACTCAGTTATTTATTACTATTATTGTTTATTTTTTCTCAGCTCGAGGTGGTAAAACCTCAGGTACGAGCGCAGCCAAGGACAATCACTTCTCCCGATGAAGGGTTTCGGCCCGAAACGTCGTCACTACCTCCTCCCATAGATGCTGTCTGGCCTGCTGAGTTCTGCCAGCATTTTGTGTTTTTATTTACAATCACTTCTCAATTGCTAGGAACTTCATTGTCAGGACTATTCTTGCAATTCGGAAGGTCAAACCAAGGTAGAACATACAAGGTAAATGGTAGGACACTGAGGAGTGCAGTAGAACAAAGGGATCTGGGAATACAGATACATAATTCCCTAAGAGTGGTATCACAGGTAGATAGGGTCAGAAAGAGAGCTTTTGGTACATTGGCCTTTATAAATCAAAGCATTGAGTATAAGAATTGGAATGTAATGGTGAGGTTGCATAAGACATTGGTGAGACCGAATTTGGAGTATTGTGTGCGGTTTTGGTCACCAGATTACAGGAAGGATATTAATAAGTTTAAAAGAGTGCAGAGAAGGATGTTGCCAGGACTTGAGAAACTGAGTTACAGAGAAAGGTTGACTAGGTTAGGACTTTATTCCCTGGAGCGTAGGAGAATGAGAGGTGATTTGATAGAGGTGTATAAAATTATGATAGGTATAGATAGAGTGAATGCAAGCAGGCTTTTTCCACTGAGGCTAGGGGAGAAAAAAACCAGAGGACATGGGTTAAGGGTTAAGGGGGAAAAGTTTAAAGGGAACATCGGGAGGGGGGCTTCTTCACACAAAGTGTGGTGGGAGTGTAGAATGAGCTGCCAGATGAAGTGGTAAATGCGGGCTCACTTTAAACATATAAGAAAAACTTGGACAGGTAACTGGATGAGAGGTGTATGGAGGGATATGGTCCAGGTGCAGGTCAGTGGGACTGGGCAGAAAAATGGTTTGGCACAGCCAAGAAGGGCCAAAAGGCCTGTTTCTGTGTGGTAATGTCCCATGGTTCTGTGGCTCTATGGTGTTGAGTAATGTGGCTTTCTGAAGATTTACTTAGATATTACTGTGTAGCCCTAATTGTTTAATGCTATTGTGTATTGACTCTGGCATGACACCAGTTGTAGGTATTACTATTGGGACAGTGTATACCCTGTTCATGTTCCATTGTCTTTCAATTTCCTCTTTTAATTCAGCATATTTCTGGTGTTTTTCACAATAATTTCTGTAAACCAAGTGTGTTTGGAATGGCTATATTTATTAGGTAAATTATTATTATTTTCTCTCTCTTTCTCATTGTATTTGCACAGTTTGCTGTTTTTTTTTTGCACATTGGTTGCTTGTCCATCCTCTTGGGTGCAGTCTTTCATTGATTCTGTTGTGTTTTGTTGTACTTACTGTGATTGCTTGCAAGGAGACAAATCTCAGGGTTGTAAATGATGACATAGAGGTACTTCGATAATACATGTACTTTGAACTGGTTTGGATAAGGATGTAACAGGGAATATCTGTCTGTCTCTGTTCAGAATCAGGTTTATTAAAAGACCATAGAACATAGGAGCAGAATTAGGCCATTCGGCCCATAAAGTCTGCTCTGTTGTTCCATCATGGCTGATTTATTATCTCCGTCAACCCTCTTCTACTGCCTTCTCCCTGTAACCTTTGGTGCTCTTACTAATCAAGAACTTATCAACCTCTGCTTTAAATACACTCAATGACTTGGCCTCCGCAGCTGAAATTGGCAATGAATTCCACAGAGTCACCATCCTCTGGCTAAAGAAAGCCCTCCTTAGCTCTGATCTAACTGGATGTCCCTCTATTCTGAGGCTGAGGACTCTGGTCCGAGACTCCCCCACTACAGGAAACATCCTCTCCACATCCACTCTATCTGTGTCCTCTGGTCCGAGACTCCCCCACTATAGGAAACATCCTCTCCACATCCACTCTATCTGTGTCCTCTGATCCTAGACTCCCCCACTATAGGAAACATCCTCTCCACATCCACTCTATCTGTGACCTCTGGTCCTAGACTCCCCCACTATAGAAAACATCCTCTCCACATCCACTCTATCTGTGTCCTCTGGTCCTAGACTCCCCCACTATAGGAAACATCCTCTCCACATCCACTCTATCTGTGTCCTCTGGTCCTGAACTCCCCCACTATAGGAAACATCCTCTCCACATCCACTCTATCTGTGTCCTCTGGTCCTAGACTCCCCCACTGTAGGAAACATCCTCTCCACATCCACTCTATCTGTGCCCTCTGGTCCGAGACTCCCCCACTATAGGAAACATCCTCTCCACATCCACTCTATCTGTGCCCTCTGGTCCGAGACTCCCCCACTATAGGAAACATCCTCTCCACATCCACTCTATCTGTGTCCTCTGGTCCTAGACTCCCCCACTATAGGAAACATCCTCTCCACATCCACTCTATCTGTGTCCTCTGGTCCTGGACTCCCCCACTATAGGAAACATCCTCTCCACATCCACTCTATCTGTGTCCTCTGGTCCTAGACTCCCCCACTATAGGAAACATCTTCTCCACATCCACTCTATCTGTGTCCTCTGGTCCTGGACTCCCCCACTATAGGAAACATCCTCTCCACATCCACTCTATCTGTGTCCTCTGGTCCTAGACTCCCCCACTGTAGGAAACATCCTCTCCACATCCACTCTATCTGTGCCCTCTGGTCCGAGACTCCCCCACTATAGGAAACATCCTCTCCACATCCACTCTATCTGTGCCCTCTGGTCCGAGACTCCCCCACTTTAGGAAACATCCTCTCCACATCCACTCTATCTGTGTCCTCTGGTCCTAGACTCCCCCACTTTAGGAAACATCCTCTCCACATCCACTCTATCTGTGTCCTCCGGTCCTAGACTCCCCCACTATAGGAAACATCCTCTCCACATCCACTCTATCTGTGCCCTCTGGTCCGAGACTCCCCCACTTTAGGAAACATCCTCTCCACATCCACTCTATCTAGGTCTTTTTAGGTTTCAATGAGATTTCCCTCCCCTTCTAAATACTGGCGAGTACAGACCCAGAGC
This sequence comes from Hypanus sabinus, assembly GCF_030144855.1. Lineage (NCBI taxonomy): Eukaryota > Metazoa > Chordata > Chondrichthyes > Myliobatiformes > Dasyatidae > Hypanus > Hypanus sabinus. Next base: position 6,306,354 of record NC_082708.1, read on the forward strand.
CATCGAACGCTCCTCATATGTTAACGTTTTCCCTCCTGGAATCACTCTCATGAATCCCTCCAGACCTTTTCCAATGCCAGCACTTCCTTTCTTAGTTAAGTCCACAAGGATCCGTTTCCAACCCAACTCTACGGCCACACGGTCAAGAGTTTCAGTTGCTGTTCAGCCCAAACATCAGAATGGGGAGGAAATGTGATCTGAGTGGCTTTGACCGTGGGATGATTGTTAGTGCCAGGCAGGGTGGTTTGAGTTTCTCAGGAACTGCTGACCTCCTGGGATTTTCACACACGACAGTCTCTAGAGTTTAGAGAGTGGTGTGCGAAACAAACAGCATCCGGTGAGCAGTGGTTCTGTGGGCAAAAACACCTTGTTAAAGAGTGAGTCAGAGGAGAACGGCCAGACTGGTTCAGCTGAGAGGAGGGTGACAGTAACTCGGGTAACCACGTGTGACAACAGTGGTGTGCAGCAGAGCATCTCTGAGTGCACAACACGTTTAACCTTGAGGTAGGTGGGCTACAGCTGCAGAAGACCATGAACGCACACTCAGTGTCCACTTTATTAGGTACAGGAACTGCCTGATGAACTGAGTGTAACATGGTGACACCATGCAGAATTCCCCCAGGATTGCTGACACAAATGGTGCATTTCACTGTATATTTTGATTGTTCGTATGACATGCAAAGCTAATATTTAATCTTTATTTTTAGATAATTGGAGATTCACAAGCTGTTAACTCCCATAATTGCTTTAAGAGTTCTCTAGTCCGATAAGAAGGACTTCACAATCTACCTCATTGCACCTTATTGAGAGAGTGAGCAATTTCAAGTTGCTGACTGTCGATATCTCGGAGGGTCTAGCCTGGTTCCAGCATACGGATACAGCCACTAAGAAGGCAGAGCAGAGGGTATATTTCATTAGGAGTTTGGGGAGGTTTGTTATGTCACTCAGGCAAATTTCTACAGGTGTACTGTGGAGAGCATTCTGACCGGCTGCATCACTGCCCGGCGTGGGGTGGGAAGGACAAAATGGAAGTAAGCTGCGGAAAGTTGTAAACGTAGTCAGCTCTATCCTGGGCGCAAGGCTCTGAGTATCCAGGAATGGCGCTCAAAAAAGTGGTGTCCATCATTACGGACCCCATCATCCAGGATGTGGCCTCTTCTCACTGTTACCTTCAAGAAGGAGATACAGAAGCTTAAAGACACACCCTCAATGTTTCAGGAACAGCTTCTTCCCCCGACATCCGATTTCCGAATGGACATTGAACCCATGAACGTTACCTCAGCAGTTTTTCTTTTTTTTTGAACTGTTTAATTTAACTCTTTAACTAACACACAGGCTGTATATATAGTGTACATATATTTTTAAAAAATTATAATCCATGTTTTTTCTCTCTATGTATTGCAATGTACTGCTGCCACTAGATTTCACAAAATATGCCGGTGATATTAACCCCTGCCTGCACTGCACTGTCTCTGTAACTCTGACACTTCATTCTGCATTCTGTTATTATTCTCCCTTGTTCTGCCTCAATGAACTGTGTCCTGATCTGATCTGTATGAACGAGTTTCAGAATCAGGTTTACTATCGCTGATGTGTTGTGAATTCTGTTGTTTTGCCGCAGCAGTACAGCGCGATAAGTTAAAAATAACTAAGTTACACTAAGAGATTAAAAAATGAGCAGTGCAAAAAGAGAGATTTTTCTGTGTACCTCAGTAATGTGACAATAAAACAAATTCGGCTGCGTTTAGTTTGAAAAGCAAAAGACTGTGGATGCTTAAAACTTAAATGGAAGCTTGAAAAACTGGAGCTGATGCAGATTCTAGAAATCCAGAGCAACACACATGAAATGCTGGAGGAACTCAGCAGGTCAGGCAGCACCTATGGAGAGAGAACCAGAACTGTTTCTGGTGTTTACATTGTAAATACAAGCTGGTATTTATGCACATTTTAGTCCATATCTTTACATCAACCTATAACATTATTTTTTAATATTCTTTATTTTTTGAATAAATATTGTATTTGTATTATATTTATTTATCTTGCGATACAGTGCAGAACAGGCCCTTTCAGCCATACTGCCCCAGCGACCACTGACAAAATCAATTAGCCTTAACTGAACCATGCAACAATTTACAATGACCAATTAACCTACTTGTGTAGTTAATAGTTGAGTAATCATATACATATATTGGTTGATGAAGCATTCTTGTTCATGTAAGCAATTACAGGTTTTAGTAACAGAAAGTTAATGCATATGTCTTCACACTACCAGGTCATACGTGTGTGTGTATCGCTTAAGGGTGAAGCCAGACCCACATTACCGGACTCCTGTGTTCTTGAGTGAATTCAGTGTTATAAATCGGAACGCTTCAGTATGTTTTTGGACTGTAGGAGGAAATCAGAGCTCTGGGGAAAACCCAGGCATTCCACAGGGAGGAGCTTACAGAGTTGAACTCTGAGCTCTGGAACGCTCCCCGCTGTATTGGCGTTGAGCTAACAGCTAAGCTATTAAAGGGCACCCACAGACTACGAATTGTGGCGATGATGATGGAAAAGTGGGCTGAAATGGAGTTTAATGCAGACAAGCGTGAGGTGTTGTAGTGTGGGAGGATAAACCAGTGTAGGAGTTACACAGAGAGCGGCAGGGCACTGCGGAGTGCGGTGGAACAGAGGGATCTGGGAATACAGATCCAGAATTCCTTGAAAGTGATAGGGTCGCAAAGAGAGCTTTGGCAATTGACCTTCATAAATCGGTATTGAGCGCAGAACGACATCGGAGTTCAATTCCGAACTCCGGAATGCGTAATCGCGTTGCGCTGATTGCTGGGCTATCATAGTGAATGTTGTTTATTGTGACGTGTCGCGCCCTGACCAACACACCACAGCAAACTCCGACTTCACGTAGGTAACGTTGACCTTGATGCCTGGTGTCCCACTTATTGACACAAGGGACTTGGTCAGACAGGTCCAAGAGCAGATGAGGGATGGGTTGAGCACAAGTGTGCGGCTGTGGTCTGATGTTCTGCAGATATCTTCATATCTGATGGGGCATCTGTGGTTTACATGTTCTCCGAGCACAGGGGTCCCTGTGAAGAGCAGAGAAGAACATGATAGAATTCACAGAAATCTTACCTCAGCTGTGCAGAACATACTTTTAACCTTATTTAGTCCTGTTTTCTGTGTTCGTTTTTTTTGTCATTGGGGAAGTGCAAACTGACAAAATTGGAACTGCAACACAACAAAATGACAAAATTGGAACTGTGAAATGTGTCACATCAGTTCACGGAGCTGGTTCAGGCAGGTTGCATGTTTGCAATGACTGTCACCATCTTGAAGCTCCCATGCCGAGTGCTGATTCCAGAAGAACCTTTTGGAATATATTTTACTATTTGTTAATTTGCTTGTGGTGATATTACTTTACGTGTTGTGTGTGTGTTGTGCTGTGCACTTTGGTCCGGAGGAACGTTGTTTCATTTGTACAGTTGAATGTTCTCAGTAAGAGCCTCACTTTCGTACTCCTGTGCCCACAAACCTCGGTGAGTTCCACGCCCACCGTGTTGCCGAGGTCTTTTTCAGCTGCCTCATTCTCTGAATCTAGCTCTTTGGCAAGGACTCTCCACCCCACACCGATGACCCCTTCTCCTGTTTTCAACCCTCCTCCTCTTCCTGGACACCTTGTCTTGACCTTCTGCCTGCTCTGGACCTCTTCATTGCCAACAGCTGACAGGACATTGACCGTCTTGACTTCAACACTCCTCTTTCCAATTCCAACCTCACTCCTTCCGGGCACACTGCTCTCCGCACTAAAACCCGCAGGTAAGGTGGGGGTGCTGTAGTGTGTGGCTGACTGACCTCTGCCTTGCTGAGGCCCAACGACAACTGGCTGACACCTCCTTTTACTTGCCCGTTGAACAGGACCCCACTAAGGAGCACCAGGCCAATGTCTCCCACACCATCACGGACCTCATTGACTCGTGGGGATCTCCCACCCACTGCCACCAACCTCACAGTTCCCACACCCCACACCTCGCATATCTACTTCCTACCCAAGATCCACAAACCCACTTATCCAGTCAGACCCATTGTTTCAGTTTGTTCCTGCCCCTCTGAACTCGTATCTGTATATCCCGGCTCTGTTTTATCCCCCCGGTTCAGTCCCTTCCCACCTACATCCGTGACACTTCACACTCTCTGGATCTTCTCAATGATTTCAAGTTCCCTGGCCCCCATCATCTTATTTTCGCTATGGATGTCCCGTCCCTATACACCTCCACCCCCCACCCGCAGGAAGGCTGAAGCCCTCCATTTCTTTCTGGACACCAGACTGAACCAGTTCCCCTCCACCACCACTCTCCTCTGACTAGCGGAACTTGTCCTCACTCTGAATAATTTCTCCTTTGGATCTTTCCAGATCCTTCAAACAGAAGGTGCAGCCATGGGCACTTGCACGGGTCCCAGCTATGCCTGCCTGTTTGTCAGCCAGGTGGAACAGTCCGTGTTCCCGGCCTACACTGGTGTCCGTGCCCCGCCTTTCCTATGTTGCTTTGACGACTGCATTGGTGCTGCTTCCTGCACCCTCGAGGAGCCCACCTACTTCATCAACGTTGCCTCCGACTTCCACCCTGCCCTGGAATCCACCTACCTTCCCTTTCTCGACCTCACTGTCTCTATCTCCAGAGGCAGCTTATCCGCCAATGCCTATTACTGTATAAACCCATGGACTCTCACAGCCACCTGGACTATGCCTTATCCCATCCTGTTACTTGGGAAAATGCCATCCCCTTGTCTCAGTTCCTCCATCTCCACAACATCTGCTCTCAGGATGAGGCTTTTCATTCTAGGTCAAAGGAGCTGCCCTCTTCCTTCAAAGAAAAAGGCTTTCCTTCCTCCACCATCGACCCTATCCACATCTCTTCCATTTCATGCATGTCTGGCCTCAACCCATCCTTCTGCCACCTCACCAGGGATAGGGTTCCTCTTGTCCTCAGCTAGTGCCCCACAGCTTCAGCCTCCAGCACATAATTTTCCATAACTTCAGCCACCTACAACTGGATCCCACCACCAAGCACATCTTTCCCTCTCCCCCACTTTCTGCTTTTCTGCAGGGATCGCTCCCTACGTGACTCCCTTGTCCATTTGTCCCTCCCCACTGATCTCCATCCTGACACTTATCCTTGCTAGCGGAACAAGTGCGACACCTGCCTCTACACCTCCTCCCTCACTACTGTTCAGGGCCCCAAACAGTCCCTCCAGGTGAGGTGAGACTTCACCTGTGATGTTCACCTGCGTGTCTGTTGGGGTCACCTGGTGGCCTCCTTTGTAACGGTAAGACCTGATGTAGATTTGGAGACCGCTTTGCCGAGCACCTGCCTGCCAGAAAAAGCGGGATCTCCCAGTGGCACCTGTTTTAATTCCATTTCCCATTCCCATTTCAACATGTCAGTGCACGGCCTCCTCTACTGTCTGGGTAACCATGATGACATGAACATTGATTTTTCAAACTTCTGGTCATGCCCCCCTTTCACCATTCCCCATTCCCGTTCCCCCTTTCACCATTCCCCTCTCTCACCATTCCCCATTCCCGTTCCCCCTTTCACCATTCCCCTCTCTCAACATTCCTCATTCCCATTCCCCCTTTCACCATTCCCCTCTCTCAACATTCCTCATTCCCGTTCCCCCTTTCACCATTCCCCATTCCCGTTCCCCCTTTCACCATTCCCCTCTCTCAACATTCCTCATTCCCGTTCCCCCTTTCACCATTCCCCATTCCCGTTCCCCACTTTCACCATTCCCCATTCCCGTTCCCCCTTTCGCCATTCCCCATTCCTGTTCCCCCTTTCACCATTCCCCTCTCTCAACATTCCTCATTCCCGTTCCCCCTTTCACCATTCCCCTCTCTCAACATTCCTCATTCCCGTTCCCCCTTTCACCATTCCCCATTCCCGTTCCCCCTTTCACCATTCCCCATTCCCGTTCCCCCTTTCATCATTCCCCATTCCCGTTCCCCCTTTCACCATTCCCCATTCCCGTTCCCCCTTTCACCATTCCCCATTCCCGTTCCCCCTTTCACCATTCCCCATTCCCGTTCCCCCTTTCACCATTCCCCATTCCCGTTCCCCACTTTCACCATTCCCCATTCCCGTTCCCCCTTTCACCATTCCCCATTCCCGTTCCCCCCTTTCACCATTCCCCATTCCCGTTCCCCACTTTCACCATTCCCCATTCCCGTTCCCCCTTTCACCATTCCCCATTCCTGTTCCCACTTTCACCATTCCCCATTCCCTTTCCCCACTTTCACCATTCCCCATTCCCGTTCCCCACTTTCACCATTCCCCATTCCCCTCTCTCACCATTCCCCATTCCCCTCTCTCAACATTCCTCATTCCCGTTCCCCCTTTCACCATTCCCGTTTCCCTCTCTCAACATTCCCCATTCCCGTTCCCCTCTCTCACCATTCCTCATTCCTGTTCCCCCCTTTCACCATTCCCATTCCCCTCTCTCAACATTCTCCATTTCCGTTCTCCTCTCACAACATTCCTCATTCCTATTTCCCTCTCTCAACATTCCTCATTCCCGTTCCCCCCTTTCACCATTCCCATTCCCCTCTCTCAACATTCTCCATTCCTGTTCTCCTCTCACAACATTCCTCATTCCCGTTCCCCCCTTTCACCATTCCCCATTCCTGTTTCCCTCTCTCACCTTACTTCCTTAGCTGCCCATCATCTCCCTGTGGTGCTTCTCCCCTTTTTTCTTTCTCCATGGACTTCTGTCCTCTCCTATCCCTCCTACCATCTGTTCTCTTTTTCACCAATCAACTTCCCAGCTCTTTACTTCACATGTTCCCCACTCCTCCCGGTTTCACTTTGTGATTCTTTCTCCCCTGCCCCCGTCTTCTCACTTTGACCCCTCATCCTTTTTTCTCCAGTCCTGCAGAAAGGCCTCGGCCGGGAATGACAACTGTGCTCTCCTCCATAGATGCTGCCTGGCCTGCTGTTCTTTCAGCATTCTGTGTGTGTTGCCTGGATTTCCAGCATCTGCAGGCTGTCCCTTGTTCGTGGCAATAAACTTGAACTTGTTTTTACTGTAATGCAGAGCAAGAGGTGCTTAGTCTTGTGCACAGTAAGATGACACCAATAACGAGAGTAGAACATTTTAACGATTTGAGCCTAGTGATTATTTATCTTGAGTGAGGCCTCATCTTAACACCTCAGGCATCCGTTAGTCTCGTGAGACCATGGATTTCCAGGGCGCAGGCCTGGGCAGGGTTGTATGGGAGACCGGCAGTTGCCCAAGCTGCAAGCCTTCCCCTCTCCATGCCACCGATGTTGTCCAAGGGAAGGGCACTAGGACCCATGCAGCTTGGCACCGGGTACGACGCAGAGCAATGTGTGGTTAAGTGCCTTGCTCAAGGACACAAACACGCTAACTCAGCTGAGGCTCGAACCAGCGACCTTCAGATCACTAGACCGATGCCTTATCCACTAGGCTATGCACCAACACAACCTCAGGAGAGTGAGAGAAACTCAGGATGTGGGGAACCATTCTGTGACGGAACTGGGATGGGATGCTTTCTGTAGAGCATTGCTAAAGAGTGGTGATGGTCAATGGGGACATGCTGAATTTCTTTAGCCTCTTGAGTGAGGAGGTAGTGGCATTGGCGAGCTTTCTTGGCTGTGGCATCAACGTGGTTGGACCAGGAGAGACGGCTGGTGATGTTCACTCCGAGAAGCTTGAGGCTGTCAAACTCTGCACGGCTGATGTAGACAGAAACATCCATGGTGGTCCCCTCCCACTTCCTGAAGTCAATGACTAGCTCTTTTGCTGATATTGGGGAAAAGGTTGTTGTCTTGACAACACATCACTGGGTTCTCCATCTCCTTCCTCTAATCTGACTCATTATTGTTTGGTATCACAGTGGTATCATCTGAAAACTGGCAGAGGGAGTGAGAGCAGATTCTGGCCCCATTGTCATGAGTGTCCAGGGAATAGCGTGGGGTGCTGAGGACACAACCTTGTGAATTAGGCCACGGACTGAATTTCAGACTCTTCATCTCATGTTTTTTTAATATTCATTGCTTATTTATTTAATATTATTATTATTTTGTCTTTCTTTTGCATTTGCAGTTTGTTGGCTTTCACACACTGGTTGTCCATCCTGTTCAGTGTGGTCTTTCATTGATTCTGTTGTGGTTCTTTGAATTTATGCTCACAACAAAATGAATCTCAGGGTTTGACTATGCTGACGTATATGTTCTTTGATGATAAATTTATTTTGAACTTTGAATAACTGTGGCCAAGGCTGCTGCCTATCTTTACTGATTGTGGTCTGTTGGTCAGGAAATCAAGGATTCAATTGAAGAGGGAGGCATTAATTCCCAGGGTCCAGAGTTTAGTGATGAGTTTGCTTGAAATTATAGTATCAAAGGTGGAGATGTAGTTAATAAACGATAGTCTGATGTTTTTGTCTTTACTGTCCAGATGAGTGTAAGGCCATGGAGATGTCCACTGCAGACCTGTTTCAGCAGGAGGGAAATTGCAGTGGGTCAAGGTTGTGTGGGAGGCTGGAGTGAGGGTGTTCAGGGAGGTGATATCTTTCTGTTTCAGCAGTAGGGGAAGTGGGAGGCTGGAGTGAGGGTGTTCAGGGAGGTGATATCTTTCTGTTTCAGCAGTAGGGGAAGTGGGAGGCTGGAGTGAAGGTGTTCAGGGAGATGGTGTCCACGGTAGGGAAATTGCAGTGGGTCAAGGTTGTGTGGGAGGCTGGAGTGAAGGTGTTCAGGGAGGTGATATCTATCTGTTTCAGCAGGAGGGGAATTGCAGTGGGTCAAAGATGACTGGAAGGCTGTAGTTAATGCGTGCAATGACCAGCCTCTCGAAGCACGTCGTGATGGTAGATGTCAGAGACACAGGTCTGTAGTTGTTAAGGCGCGTTATCTTGTTTTCCTTGGGCACTAAGATGATAGTGGTCTTCATAAAGCAGGAGGGAGCTATAGGCTGAAGCAGGGAGAGGTTAAAAATTGTCGGTGAATACGCCCATGAGCCGATCTGCACAAGATGTAAGGTCATGGCCAGGGACACCATCCAGGTCAGGTGCTTGGCGTGTTCACTCTGCGGAAGACTGATCATGGTGACTGTGGTCTCCTAAGGCAGCAGTAAAATACAGTCACACCATAAAGAACAGTCCAAGTCCCCCTGTCCATGAATGTTGCAGCAGTCTGCATTCGAGTACAATACATCTTGTCTTCTGCTGAGTGAACACTGGAGGGCAGCACTGAGCACTCTGGCACTGCGGATTGTGGGATCGGTCAGCAATGCACTGGGTCCTTTGCCTGCAACATTCCTGGAAAATCTCACAGATGGGAGACCCGTTCGGTGGGGGACATACCCGTTTCCCATAGGCTCAAAGCATTAAGCTCATCAGGAAGGGGTGTGCTGTTGTTGGCAATGCATCCGAGTTTGTTCTGTTGCCCATTACAGCAGGTAACACAAGTCACAACTGATGGTTGGTCTGGGACTCGATTTTGGACTGGTAATATCTCTTGGTTTTATGGAGCTCATAGAGTCTTAGAACACTACAGCAGAGAAACAGGCCATTCAGCCCATCTAGCCCATGCTAAATTGTTATTCTGCCTAGTCCCATTGAGCTGCACCGGTCCATAGCCCTCCATACCCCTCCCATCCGTGTACCTATCCAAAATTCTCTTAAATGTTGAAATCGAACCTGCGTCCAACACTTCCAGTGGCAGCTCAATCCACGTTCTCACCACCCTCTGAGTGAAGTTATATCCTCTCATGTTCCCCTGAAACATTTCACCTTTCACCCTTAACCCATGACCTTGTTCTGGTCTCACCCAGCCTCAGTGGAAAAAAGACTGCTTGTGTTTTTACCCTCTCTATACCCCTCATGATTCTGTATCCCTCTATCAAATCTCCCCTCATTCTCCTTCACTCCAGGGAATACAATCTGAACCTATTCAACCCTTCCCGGTCCTCAAGTCCTGGCAACGTTTTGTAAATTTTCAATCTTTCCCGCAGGGAGGTGACCAGAACTGCACACAGTATTCCAGTCAGGCCTCACCAACAGATGCGTGATACCACCCCAGCTCCTGTACTCAATACTTTGATTTGTGAAGTCACTATTGTACCAGTATTACTGCGAGTGTGACGTTCTCTGAAAGCGGGTGTGCCCAGCCTGAGCTCCGTGGCATAAGAAGGGTTGGGAACCCCTGTTCTGATAAATTGTGATCCCTCAGGTGTCTGGGCACCTTATATCTGGGATGTTAGGGTGGGTTTCCTTAACGCAGAATTCATCTGACTTTGTCTAACGTGGGGAGGCTGATGCACGGGCAGCCCCCACGTGGTCGGGGTCCAGTGGCATGGAGTGCAAGATGACTGGGGACCCTTCACTGTTGTGGCTTTCCTCTGCCCTCACAGCCATTGTGACGTGCCATCACCATCTGCCAGCTCCACTGTTGGAGGTCTTGGCTGGAACCCCCTCCCCCTTTGACCTTACCGCCATGGGTGACCTTACCAGGGGCCAAAATCCAGGCAGCATCACTCTCGGGATCTCGGGAACTCACAAGCCTCTCCACCACGACAGGGTGACGGGGGGGGGGGGGGGTGCGCGGCGGTGATGCAGTTACAGTCCAGTGTGTTGGATTTCGGAGTTTAATTCCGCTATCCTCTCTCAGAAAGTTAGTCCGTTCTTTTCATGTACGCGTGGGTTTCCTCCGAGTGCTCTGGTTTCCTCCCACAGTCCAAAGGCAGACTTGTCAGCAGGTTAACTGGTCATTGTAAATTGTCTGGTGATTAGGTTAGGGGTAAAGAGGTGGATTGTTGGGTGGACTGGCAGGGCCTGTTCTTTGCTGTAGCTCTGTTTAAGTACCAGGAGCTAAACACCAGACGGCACAGCAAGGTGATGAACCCTGGAGTTCAGTAGTCGTGTAAGAGTGGAGCGGAAGCTGTCCTCGAGCCTGGAGAGGAGAGAATTCCCGGGGCGGATGAGATTCTGTTGGCTGCTTCACTGAGGCAGCGGGCGGAGTTGGCGGAGGAAGTGTGAATTGAAAGGGAACGCCACGGCTGCCTAATCGCGCGGCTGTCAAGCGAGTCTGGGCACTGAACGACGTTTTCTCTGACACCTCCATCTGCTCTGGTATAAATAGTCTGTGGGTGAAGTGATACTGTAGCTCGTGGAGATGGGTCAGAGATACCGGCAGGCTGAAGACTTCCTCCAGAGGCCCAGCTCAGCTGTCAAAGGAAACAGCTATGCTGTAGATAAGCACACAGGAGATTTGGTATATCACCAAAGACACTCACAGATTTCTGCTGATGTACCGTGGGAGCATTTGAACTGGTTGCATCACCATCTGGTCTGGAGGGGGCACTGCACAGGATCGGAAAAAGCTGCAGAAAGTTGTAAACTCAGCCGGCTCCATCGAGGACACCTTCAAAAGGCAATGCCTCAAAAAGGTGTCGTCCATCACTAAGGACCCTCACCACCCAGGACATGTCCTTTTCTCACTGCTACCATCAGGGAGGAGGTACAGAAGCCTGAAGCCACACACTCAATGATTCAAGAACAGCTTCTGCCCCTCTGCCGTCAGATTTCTGAATGGACAATGAACTAATGAACACTACTTCACTATTTTCTTCTCCTGTCTTGTTTTGTTTGATTTGTTTGACAATGGAGGGGCTGATCCCTCCAGTTTGTCTTTTTTTTTGCACATTTGTCAGTCTTTGTGTGTAGCTTGTCATTGTTCAGTTGCTTTAGCCCGTCCACGTTAGGGTTCGACATGTTGAGCATCCAGAGAAGCTGTTCTGTTCACCACTATCGTAGCGACTGGTTACTTGAGCTATTGTCACCTTGAACCGGCCTGGCCTTTCTCCTCTGATCTCTCTCATTACCAACTGAACTGTCCTGACGAAGGGTCTCGGCCCGAAACATCGACAGAGCTTCTCCCTATGGATGCTGCCTGGCCTGCTGCGTCCCACCAGCATTTTGTGTGTGTTGTCTCATTAACAAGCTGTTTTCACCTAGAGAACTGCCGCTCACTGGATTTTCAAACGTTTTTTGCACCATTCTCTGTAAACTCAAGAGACTTGTGAAAATCCTAGGAGATCAGCGGTTTCTGAGATACTCAGACCACCCCATCTGGCACGAACTAGTCAGTTAGGTCCCATTTCTTCCCCATTCTGATGTTTGATCTGAACAACGATCTTCTTATAAGGTTTAGTGGCGATTGTCAGTCCAACATAAGGTGCATTTCTGCCACTAACCCGAAGTGGAGTGTGGAGCAAAGAGACAGAAAGTAAATAAGTACCCAAGAAATTCCCCCAAGAACTCAGATGATATCAAAAAGTCTGATGCTTTTCAGAAAGCCCAATGTGTGCTGATATACACTTCAATGGAAGTGAGAGACTGCCATGTTAAACTGTGTCTGTCCCAAAGATCTCCGTTTATCGATCAGGTTGTTCCCTGCGCACCTCATCGGGACTGAATTCAAGCAATATGTGCTGCACCGTTTCTTGGAAAGTGCATTCCTGTAACATGCATATTAATTTTGAACAAGTACTTATTCAACCTAGCGTAATATGTTTAAGCAACACACACAAAATGCTGGTGGAAAACAGCAGGCCAGGCAGCATCTATAAGGAGAAGCACTGTCGACGTTTCGGGCCGAGACCCTTCGTCCTGACAAAGGGTCTCGGCCCTAAATGTCGACAGTGCTTCTCCCTATAGATGCTGCCTGGCCTGCTGTGTTCCACCAGCATTTTGTGTGTTGTTTGAATTTCCAGCATCTGCAGATTTCCTCGTGTTTGCTTTTGTAATACATTTAAGTGTAACTTCTCTCCTTTTATACTCATCTCCTAGTTGAGTTCCCATCATCCTCTGAATTTTATACAAGTGTCAAACTGAACCTCTTGACCGTGTCTACATGCTTTTATGCATTGAGTTGCTGCCACATGATTGGCTGATTAGATATTTGCAATGTAGTGTAGGCCTCCATTAGTCTCGATAGACCATGGATTTGCGCCTTGGAAAGTTTCCAGACCGCAAGCCTGGGCAGGGTTTTTTTATGGAAGACCGGCTGCAAGTCTCCTCTCTCCACGCCACCGATGTTGTCCAAGGGAAGGGCATTAGGACCCATACAGCTTGGCACCGGTGTCATCGCAGAGCAATGTGTGGTTAAGCGCCTTGCTCAAGGACACACACGCAGCCTCAGCCAAGGCTCGAACTAGTGACCTTCAGATCACTAGACGAATGCTTTAACCTCTTGGCCACACGCCAACACAAGTTAGCATTAATGAGCAGGTGTACCTAATAAAGTGGCCGCTGAGAGTGCGTACTTTGATAATAAATTTAACCTGAATTTAACTCCTGACCACCAATTTTGTTGTTGTTTCCCCGCAGGTCTGTGTGACGGCAGGACCATGGACTGAGTTGGCGAGCGAGGGTGTGTGTGTGTGTGTGTCCGTGCACGCGCCAGGCGCCATGACATTGGAGGAGGGGGCTTTGAGTGTCCAGGACTGGCTGAGGGCCCTGCACCTCGATCAGTATGCGGACATGTTCGCCCAGCACGCCTACCACCACCTCGCCGACTGCTGGGAGCTCAGCGGGGAGGACCTCTCCCGCCTCGGCGTCTGCTTGCCCGGGCATCGCAAGCGCATCCTCTCCGCCTTAAGGAAGGGGCCGCCATCACGGAATCCCCTAGCCGCTGAGGCGACGTTGGATGACGTCAAGGAGAAGCCCATCCCGAGAAAGAGGAGCGTCTACCCCTACCAGGCCCATCCACCGGCTGAGAAGGCCTCCCTCCCCCCCATCCCGCCCAGGCAGGGACTGGGGTGCCCTCCCAAGAAAATACAGCCTGTCCCCCGTCCTCGAATACGACCCCCGCTGGTGGGGGATGGCCTGAGGAAAGATCCACCTGTGCTCCCTCCGCGCCAGGACACAGAGAGCAGGGGGCGACCCCCACCACTGCCGGCGAGGCCTCTGCCCAGGCTCCAGGATCGGGAGACCAGTGTGGACTGCGGGTGAGTGGCGGGTTGGTATCCATCCTGGGACGCTCGGTGCCTTGGGCCTGAGGCAAAGGATCTGCCTGGCAGTTTGTTACTGTCTCCTGTGCCGTGACACAGACCGCGTCTGGAGTATTGTGAGCTGTTTCAGGCCCTGTATCTGAGAAAGGATGTGCTGGCATTGGAGAGGGTCCAGAGGAGGCTCACGAGAATTACCCCGGGAATGAAAGGGTTAACATACGAGGAGTGCTCGATGGCTCTGGGCCTGTGCTTGTTGGAGCTCAGAAGAATGTGGGTGGGGGGGAATCACATTGAAACCTAACGAATATTGAAAGGCAAACAGGAGGAAATCTGCAGATGCTGGAAATTCAAACAACACACACAAAATGCTGGTGGAACGCAGCAGGCCAGGCAGCATCTATAAGGAGAAGCACAGTCGAAGGGTCTCGGCCTGAAACGTTGACAGTGCTTCTTCCTATAGATGCTGCCTTGCTTGCTGTGTGAATATTGAAAGGCCCTGAAAGAGTAGATGTGGAGAGGACGTTTCCTGTAGTGGGGGAGTCTCGGACCAGAGGACACAGACAGAGTGGATGTGGAGAGCATGTTTCCTATAGTGGGGGAGTATAGGACCAGAGGACACAGATAGAGTGGACGTGGAGAGGATGTTTCCTACAGTGGGGGAGTCTCGGACCAGAGGACACAGATAGAGTGGATGTGGAGAGGATGTTTCCTATAGTGGGGGAGTCTCGGACCAGAGGACACAGATAGAGTGGATGTGGAGAGGATGTTTCCTATAGTGGGAGTATAGGACCAGAGGACACAGACAGAGTGGATGTGGAGAGCATGTTTCCTATAGTGGGGGAGTATAGGACCAGAGGACACAGATAGAGTGGATGTGGAAAGGACGTTTCCTATACTGGGGGAGTCTAGGACCAGAGGACACAGATAGAGTGGATGTGGAGAGCATGTTTCCTGTAGTCGGGGAGTCTAGGACCAGAGGACACAGATAGAGTGGATGTGGAGAGGATGTTTCCTATAGTGGGGGAGTCTAGGACCAGAGGACACAGATAGAGTGGATGTGGAGAGGATGTTTCCTATAGTAGGGGAGTCTAGGACCAGAGGACACAGATAGAGTGGATGTGGAGAGGACGTTTCCTATAGTGGGGGAGTCTAGGACCAGAGGGCACAGATAGAGTGGATGTGGAGAGGACGTTTCCTATAGTGGGGGAGTCTCAGACCAGAGGACACAGATAGAGTGGATGTGGAGTGGCTGTTTCCTATAGTGGGGGAGTCTCGGACCAGAGGACACAGATAGAGTGGGTGTGGAGATGATGTTTCCTATAGTGGGGGAGTCTAGAACCAGAGGACACAGATATAGTGGATGTGGAGAGGATGTTTCCTGTAGTGGGGGAGTCTCAGACCAGAGGACACAGATAGAGTGGATGTGGAGAGGATGTTTCCTATAGTGGGGGAGTCTAGGACCAGAGGACACAGATAGATTGGATGTGGAGAGGATGTTTCCTATAGTGGGGGAGTCTAGGACCAGAGGACATAGATAGAGTGGATGTGGTGAGGATGTTTCCTATAGTGGGGGAGTCTCGGACCAGAGGACACAGATAGAGTGGATGTGGAGAGGATGTTTCCCATGGTGGGAGAGTCTAGGACCAGAGGACAGAGATAGAGTGGATGCGGAGAGGATGTTTCCTATAGTGGGGGAGTCTAGGACCAGAGGACACAGATAGAGTGGATGTGGAGAGGATGTTTCCTATAGTGGGGGAGTCTCGGACCAGAGGACACAGATAGAGAGGGTGTGGAGAGGATGTTTCCTATAGTGGGGGAGTCTAGGACCAGAGGACACAGATAGAGTGGATATGGAGAGGACGTTTCCTATAGTGGGGGAGTCTAGGACCAGAAGACACAGACAGAGTGGATGTGGAGAGGATGTTTCCTATAGTGGGGGAGTCTCGGACCAGAGGACACAGACAGAGTGGATGTGGAGAGGATGTTTCCTGTAGTGGTGGAGTCTCGGACCAGAGGACACAGACAGAGTGGATGTGGAGAGGATGTTTCCTGTAGTGGGGGAGTCTCGGACCAGAGGACATAGCCTCAGTATAGAAAGATGTCCATTTAGAACAGCGATTAAGAGGAATGTCTTTAGCCAGAGGGAGGTGAATCTGTGGAATTCATTGCCACCGGCGGCTTGGAGGCCAAGTACATTTAAAGCAGAGGTTGATAGGTTCTTGATTAGTCAGAGATTTTGGGGAGAGGACAGAAGAGTGGGGTTGAGATGGTGAATATGGCCTAATTCTGCTCCTTCATCTTATGGTCTCATGGCTTGGTGATAGCGATAAATGTTTGTTTCTGTGATGGCAATTAAACGTTTGTTTCTGTGATGGCGATAAAGGTTCGTTTCTGTGATGGCAATTAAAGTTTTGTTTCTGTGATGGTGATTAAACGTTTGTTTCTGTGATGGCGATTAAACGTTTGTTTCTGTGATGGCGATTAAACGTTTGTTTCTGTGATGGCGATAAAGGTTTGTTTCTGTGATGGCAATTAAAGTTTTGTTTCTGTGATGGCGATAAAGGTTTGTTTCTGTGATGGCGATAAAGGTTTGTTTCTGTGATGGCAATTAAAGTTTTGTTTCTGTGATGGTGATTAAACGTTTGTTTCTGTGATGGCGATTAAACGTTTGTTTCTGTGATGGTGATTAAACGTTTGTTTCTGTGATGGCGATAAAGGTTTGTTTCTGTGATGGTGATTAAAGTTTTGTTTCTGTGATGGCGATAAAGGTTAGTTTCTGTGATGGCGATTAAACGTTTGTTTCTGTGATGGCGATAAACGTTTGTTTCTGTGATGGCGATAAAGGTTTGTTTCTGTGATGGCGATAAAGGTTTGTTTCTGTGATGGCAATTAAACGTTTGTTTCTGTGATGGCAATTAAACGTTTGTTTCTGTGATGGCGATTAAACGTTTGTTTCTGTGATGGCAATTAAACGTTTGTTTCTGTGATGGCGATTAAACGTTTGTTTCTGTGATGGCGATTAAAGGTTTGTTTCTGTGATGGCGATAAAGGTTTGTTTCTGTGATGGCGATAAATGTTTGTTTCTGTGATGGTGATTAAACGTTTGTTTCTGTGATGGCGATAAAGGTTTGTTTCTGTGATGGCGATAAAGGTTTGTTTCTGTGATGGCGATAAATGTTTGTTTCTGTGATGGTGATTAAACGTTTGTTTCTGTGATGGCGATAAAGGTTTGTTTCTGTGATGGCGATAAATGTTTGTTTCTGTGATGGTGATTAAACGTTTGTTTCTGTGATGGTGATAAAGGTTTGTTTCTGTGATGGCGATAAAGGTTTGTTTCTGTGATGGCGATAAAGGTTTGTTTCTGTGATGGCAATAAAGGTTCGTTTCTGTGATGGTGATTAAACATTTGTTTCTGTGATGGCGATTAAACGTTTGTTTCTGTGCTTTCCCATGGAGGGCCATGGTCCAGGTGCGGGTAGAGGGGATGAGGCAGAGTCATAATTTGGCACAGACTAGATGGGTCAGATCAGAATCAGGTGACATATGTTCTGATATTTGTTTTTTTGGGCAATACATAAGAAAACTGCTGAGAAATATGAAAAAATAGGAAATGGAAAAAGACAAAATAGTGATAGTGTCCATGGGTTCATGGACCGGTCAGACCGGTCTGACTGTGGAGGGAAAGACGTTGAGGTACAGGAGGAGGCTAATGTACTCCCTCATTGATTGTAGCAATGAGAAGAGGGCAAGCTCTGGGTGATGGGGGTCCTTAATGTCACCTTCTTGAGCCGCTACCTCTTGAAGACGTGCTTGATGTTGGGGATGCTCGTGCCTATTGTGAGCGGCCTACGGAGCCCCCGTTAATCCTGTGTACTGGAGCCTCCATGTCAGATGGTGATGCATGCGGTCCAGGTCTCCATTGTACATGGAATGCGGATCATTACGGCACAGTACGGCCCCTTCGTTCGGCCTCTGATGCTGCGCCCACCTTTCAACCTGCTCTAAGATCAGTCCTGCCGAAGGGTCTCGCCCCAAATCATCGACTGTGCTCTTTCCATAGATGCTGCCTGGCCTGCTGAGATCCTCCAGCATTTTGTGTGAGTTGCTCGGATTTTCTCTTGTTTGTGGATCAATTTAACCCTTCCCTCCCACATAGCCTCCAT
The DNA here is from genome assembly GCF_030144855.1 of Hypanus sabinus. NCBI lineage: Eukaryota > Metazoa > Chordata > Chondrichthyes > Myliobatiformes > Dasyatidae > Hypanus > Hypanus sabinus. The sequence goes on from NC_082708.1 coordinate 6,324,548, forward strand.
TTTCCTATCATCCATATATGCGTATCTAAGAGTCTGTTAAATGTCCACTGTCCCTCCCCTGGTAGGGCGTTCCACACACCCACCACTCTCTGTGTAAAGAAACCTACCTCCGACATCCCGCCTACACTCTCCTCCAATCACCTTAAAATTGTTTCCCTTGTATGAGCCAGCGCTGCACACGCTCTCTCTCTCTCTGCCTCACTGACAGATACAGTCCATCTGCAGAAATTGGCAAGAGTGCTTGCTGATACACCAAATCTCAGCAAGCTCGTAATGAAACACAGTTTCTGTTGTGCTTACATCGACGCGTTGAGCCCAGATTAGATCTGCTGAGATGTTGACACACTGGAGCCTGAAGCTGCTGTGCTCTCACTGGGGACTGGTGTGTGTTCTCCTGATTCCGTTGAAGAGAAAAGCCTACAAGAAGTCGTGGATACAGCCCAGTCCATCCCAGGTCAGCACTCCCCACTAATGAGCCATCGATATGTGATATCGATATCACAGGAAATTAGCATCCATCATCGGGGACCCCCAGCACCCAAGCCCCGCTCTCTCCTCATTGCTGCTAGCAGGAAGAAGGTACAGGAGCCTCAGGACCCACACCACCAGGTTCAGGAACAGTTATTGCCCCTCACCCATCAGGCGCTTCGCTTGCCCCATCACTGAACTGCTCCCACAACCTGTGGATTCACTTTCAAGGGCTCACTTTCTTGACTGTACTTGTCAACGTGGAGCAGAGAGCAAGTTTGTAAATCTGGCGGGAGCAAAGGATGTTGGGAATGGCGAGGGTGGAGCGCCGTGGGAGGGGTGTGGGACAGGTGGGTGAGGACACCAGGCAAGGTTATTTGATACCAAACAATTGATTTATTGATCATTACAGGGTGTCTGTCTAGTGTTTCCTGCTCCCTCCCCTCTCCCCAACCACGATTCTCCGTTTCCCTGTCCCCTTCCCACTCTCAGTTCACAATAGAGACCCACATCAGAATCATCACTCACATGTCAAGAAGTTCGGTTTTTTTACGGCAGCAATAATGCATAAGATTACTACAGTACTGTGCAAAAGTCTGGGGCAAACTAGCTATATATATATGTGCCTAAGACTTCTGCACTGTATTTATGTAGGCTGATAACAAGTTATCAGGGGAATCAAGGGATATGGGGACAAGGCAGGGACTGGGTATTGATAGTGAATGATCAGCCATGATCTCAGTATTTATGTAGGCTGATAATAAGTTTTCTTTGAACTCTGAACTCCTCCTGAAGACTTCAATCAATTCCTTGGTTTTGCTGACGAGTACAGCACTCTCCTCCTGCCCTCCGCCACTCTCCAGGTTTGGCAGGAGGATAAATCCGGAGGGAACTCGCTGAGGAGGGTGGTGCAAGGCAGGGCAGGGGGAGGAGGAGATGTGGTTTCACACACAGAACCAGCTCCATCAGCAAGGCCTAAAGCCCTCTGGCGGTGGAGACGTGGACAATGTTGCCATCCAGTGGCCATCGCGAATTTTGTCCATTCCTTCCTTTGAACACAAATTGAAGTCCAAAGTTCAAGTTGAAAGTAAATTTACTATCAAAGTACATGTATGTCACCATATACAACCTTAAAATGCGTTTACTTACGGGCAATCACAGTAAATCAGAGAAACACAATCCAATCAATGAAAGACCGGCAAACAGTGAGCAAAAGACAACAAACTGCAAATACAAAAGAAGAAAAAATATATTGAGAACATGAGGCAAGGATCCCTTGAAAGTGAGTTCAAAGGGCATGGGAACATTTCAGTGATGGAGTGAGGGGAATTATCCCCTTTGGTTCACTAACGGGCTGCTAAATGGTTGAGGGGTAACAACCGTGTAGATGTGCTCAGTGGTGGGGAGGGCTTTACCCGTGATGGACTGGGCCGTATCCACTGCTCTGTGTAGGATTTTCTGTTCAAGCGCATTGGTGTTTCCATCCCAGTCAATATGCTGTCCACAACACATCTATAGAAGTCTGTCAAAGAATCAAGTATATTGTATGTCTTGAAATCTGTTGTTTTGTAACAGCAGTTCAGGGAAGTTTGAAGTTTTGGAATCCTAGGAAACTACAGTGCAGAAACAGGGCCTTCAGCCCATCTGTTAGAAGATTGTCGGGAGATTTCACTCGGGTAATCAAAATTCTGAGGGGTATAGATAGGGTAAATGCAATCAGACTTCTTCCCCTGAGGTTAAGTTACAAGGTCATGGGTTCAGGGTGAAAGGTGAAAGGTTTAAGGGGAACTAGTGCTGCCGGGGTGGGGGGCGGGGTAGGGTTAAACTTGAGCTGCAGGTTCATGGGAACCAGAGCACCAGAACAGATAGTGGAGTGGTTGTGGATAAAGGTGTTGTTAAGCTTGCATACAAAGTCAGGAATCAAGAGGTCGAGTATGGTGAGCGTGATGTTCTGAGCTGCATCTATTTCAGTGTAAGGGTATTGTAGGGAAGGCGGATGAGCTCAGCACGTGGAATTATGATATTGTAGCCATTAGTGAGACTTGGTTGTAGGAGAGGCAGGACTAGCAGATGAATTTTACGGGATTCCTTTGTTCTTGACGTGACGGAGCAGGAGGAATTAAAGGAGGAGGGGTGGCTTTACTAGTCAGGGCAGTGCTCAGTCAGGACAGACTGGAGAGGCGCTGTGGGTAGAACTGAGGAATAAGAAAGGTATGGCCACGTTAATTGGATTATAATATCGACCACCCAACAGTCTGCAGGACTTAAAGGAGCAAATTTGTAGAGAGATTGCAGACTGTTGCAACAAAGATAAGGTTGTGATAGTAGGTTTAACTTCTCACATATTGACTGAGACCCCCACACTGTGAATGGGATGGACGGGAAAGTGTTTGTCAAGTGTGTTCAGGAAAGTTTCCCTAATCAGTGCGTAGAAGTCCCAGTAAGGGAGTGTGCGATACTGGATCTGCTATCAGGGAATGAGACAGGGCAGGTGATAGAAGCTTGTGTAGGGGAACACCTTGCATCTAGTGATCACAATGTCATTAGGTTCGAGTTATTTGTGGAACAGAGTAGGTCTGGTCCCCAGGTTGAGATCCTAAATTGGAGAAAAGCCGATTTTGATGGCATCAGAAAGGATCTGGCAGGTGTGGGTTGGGACAGGTTGTTTTCTGGCAAAGGTGTGCTTGGTATGTGGGAGGCTTTCAAAAGTGAAATTTTGAGAGTACAGAGTTTGTATGTTCCAGTCGGAATAAAAGGCAAGGACAACAGATTCAGGGAACTTTGGTTTTCAAGAGATATCAAGGCCTTGGATAAGAGAGAAAAGGAGGTGCATAGCAGGGATAGGCAGGCAGGAACAAATAATGAGGTGCTTATGAGTAAAAGAAATGTGAGAGAACACTTAAAGAAATCGGGAGAGATAAAAGAAGGCATGAAGTTGTTCTCGTAGGCATGGTGAAGGAGAATCTCAAGGGCTTCTACAGATGTATTAAGAGGAAAGGGATAGCAAGGGACAAGATTGGTCCTCTGGAAGACTGGAATGGTAATTGATGCAAGGAGCTGAAAGAGATGGAGGAGATCTTAATGTTGTTCCATTGTCTATGAATAAGGCAGGAAATTATAGACTGTTGAGCCTGGCATCAGTCATGGGAAAATTATTGGAAGTTATTCTGATGGGACTGGATGTATAAGTATTTGGATAGATGGGGGACGGATTAGGGATAATCAACATGGCTTTGTGCATGGTAACCAACCTTGTCACTGTCTCAGGAGGCATTGTATTCTATAAGCCCCCTGGTAGCAGCAGAGATACCGAGGAGCGGATTGGGAGGCAGATTTTGGAAAGGTGCAAAAATAACAGGGTTGTTATCATGGGTGACTTTAACTTCCCTAATATTGATTGGCACCTGATTAGTTCCAAGAGTTTAGATGGGACAGAGTTTGTTAAGTGTGTCCAGGATGGATTCCTGTCACAGTATGTTGACAGGCTGACTAGGGGGAATGTCATACTAGATCTAGTATTAGGTAACGAACCGGGTCAGGTCACAGATCTGTCAGTGGGTGGGCATCTGGGGGACAGTGATCACCGCTCCCTGACCTTTAGCATTATCATGGAAAAGGATAGAATCAGAGAGGACAGGAAAATTTTTAATTGGGGAAGGGCAAATTATGAGGGTATAAGGCTAGAACTTGCGGGTGTGAATTCGGATGATGTTTTTGCAGGGAAATGTACTATGGACATGTGATCGATGTTTAAGGATCTCTTGCAGGATGTTAGATATAAATTTGTCCCGCTGAGGAAGATAAAGAATGGTAGGGTGAAGGAACCATGGGTGACAAGTGAAGTGGAAAATCTAGTCAGGTGGAAGAAGGCAGCATACATGAGGTTTAGGAAGCAAGGATCAGATGGGTCTATTGAGGAATATAGGTAGCAAGAAAGGAGCTTAAGAAAGGGCTGAGAAGAGCAAGAAGGGGGCATGAGAAGGCCTTGGCAAGTAGAGTAAAGGAAAACCCCAAGGCATTCTTCAATCATGTGAAGAACAAAAGGATGACGGAAGTAAAGGTAGGACCGATTGGAGATAGAAGTGGGAAGATGTGCCTGGAGGCTGTGGAAGTGAGCGAGGTCCTCAATGAATACTTCTCTTAGGTATTCACCACTGAGAGGGAACTTGATGACGGTGAGGACAATATGAGTGAGGTTGATGTTCTGGAGCATGTTGATATTAAGGGAGAGGAGGTGTTGGAGTTGTTAAAATACATTAGGACGGATAAGTCCCTGGGGTCTGATGGAATATTCCCCAGGCTGCTCCATGAGGCGAGGGAAGAGATTGCTGAGCCTCTGGCTCGGATCTTTATGTCCTCGTTGTCCACGGGAATGGTACCGGAGGATTGGAAGGAGACAAATGTTGTCCCCTTGTTCAAGAAAGGTAGTAGGGATAATCCGGTTAATTATAGACCAGTGAGCCTTACGTCTGTGGTGGGAAAGCGGTTGGAAAAGATTCTTAGAGATAGGATCTATGGGCATTTAGAGAATCATGGTCTGATCAGGGACAGTCAGCATGGCTTTGTGAAGGGCAGATCGTGCCTAACAAGCCTGATAGAGTTCTTTAAGGAGGTGACCAGGCATATAGATGAGGGTAGCGCAGTGGATGTGAACTACATGGATTTTAGTAAGGCATTTGACAAGGTTCCACATGGTAGGCTTATTCAGAAAATCAGAAGGCATGGGATCCATGGAAGTTTGGCCAGGTGGATTCAGAATTGGCTTGCCTGCAGAGGGTTGTGGTGGAGGGAGTACATTCAGATTGGAGGGTTGTGACTAGTGGTGTCCCACAAGGATCGGTTCTGGGACCTCTGCTTTTTGTGATTTTTATTAATGACCTGGATGTGTTGAACCTTTGAACCTTTATTTGATTTTGAGAAGAGATGGGGCTCATTTGCTCATTACTATCATTTCAGTTAACTGACAGATTTCCTCCACAATCTAAGTGTAAATTTTGTTTTGATATATTTTTTCTTCTTGTTGGCGGTTTGATGTTTATTTTTAGAAGCTTTCTATATGATGCATGGCTTCGGGGTTGTACCCTCAATGGGTTCTTTTTCTCACCTTTCTTGCTGAGTAGGGGTTTTTTATTCACAAAAATTTTCAATCTTTAAGATAATTTTTTGAGGCATTGTAAGTGTTGTTACTTCGATGTACCTGCGTATTTTTGAATAATAATAATAAAAAAAAGATTTTAAAAGAAAGAACGACCTGGATGTGGGGGTAGAAGGATGGGTTGGCAAGTTTGCAGACGTCACAAAGGCTGGTGGTGTTGTAGATAGTGTAGAGGATTGTTGAAGATTGCAGAGAGACATTGATAGGATGCAGAAGTGGGCTGAGAAGTGGCAGATGGAGTTCAACCCGGAGAAATGTGAGGTGGTACACTTTGGAAGGACAAGCTCCAAGGCAGAGTACAAAGTAAATGGCAGGTTACTTGGTAGTGTGGAGGAGCAGAGAGATCTGGGGCTACATGTCCACAGATCGTTGAAAGTTGCTTCACAGGTAGATAGGGTAGTTAAGAAAGCTTATGGGGTGTTAGCTTTCATAAGTTGAGGGATAGAGTTTAGGGGACGCTCTATAAAACTCTGGTTAGGCCACACTTGGAGTACTGTGTCCAGTTCTGGTTGCCTCACTATAGGAAGGATGTGGAAGCATTGGAAAGGGTACAGAGGAGATTTATCAGGATGCTGCCTGGTTTAGAGAGTATGGATTATGATCAGAGATTAAGGGAGCTAGGGCTTTACTCTTTGGAGAGGAGGATGAGAGGAGACATGATAGAGGTGTACAAGATATTAAGAGGAATAGACAGAGTGGACAGCCAGTGCCTCTTCCCCAGGGCACCACTGTTCAGTACAAGAGGACATGACTTTAAGGTAAGGGGAGGGAAGTTCAAGGGGGATATTAGAGGAAGGTTTTTCACTCAGAGAGCGGTTGGTGCGTGGAATGCACTGCCTGAGTCAGTGGTGGAGGCAGATACCCTAGTGAAGTTTAAGAGACAACTAGACAGGTATATGGAGGAATTTAAGGTGGGGGGTTATATGGGAGGCAGGGTTTGAGGGTCGGCACAACATTTTGGGCCGAAGGGCCTGTAATGTGCTGTACTATTCTATGTTCTTGTAGTGCTTTTCGAGGAATTTACCAGGAAAGTGGGTGATGGCAAGGCAGTGGATGTTGTCTACATGAACTTTAGCAAGGCCTTTGACAACGCCCCTCATGGGAGGTCGATCAGGAAGATTCAAGATGAGGTAGTAAATTGAACTAGACATTGGCTTCGCAGAAGAAACCAGAGAGTGATTGTAGGCAGTTGCCTCTGACTGGAGGCCTGTGACTAGCGGTGTGCCACAGGGATCAGTGCTGGGTCCATTGTTGTCATCTCCATCAACAATCTGGATGATAATGTAGTTAACTGGACCAGCAAATTTGTGGATGACACCAAGATTGGGGGTGTAGTGGACAGTGAGGAAGACTGTCAAGACTTACAGTGGGATCTGGACCAGCTGATGAAATTGGATGAAAAATGGCAAATGGAATTTAATGCTGACAGGAATAGTGAGGGAGTGTTCATGGACTATTCGAAAACCTGATGGTGGAGGGGTAGAAGCTGCTTCTACCTATATATGGTTATATCAATCCTGTATATGGTCATGTACCTTAAGATTGTCATGCCTGGGAGGAGGGGTATGAGCTCCCACTACCTATTAAATGTTCTCAACGACATGAGTCTCAAATAGACTCTGACAACCAAGTCCAGCTCCTGGCCTTCATGGGGTGGGGGTGGGGGGTGGCTTAGCTACTAAACACAGTGAAACTGTTTCTAGTGACAGGACCAGTTGCTTCGGGCAGACGGGGCTCAGCCGGGGTTGGCAGCTCACCTAGGAGAAGGAAATCTCTGATCTCAAACCCCTGCTGCCCTGCGAGGGTCAGAGCCGTCTCTACTTCCTGAGGAGACTGAGGTCCTTTAATGTCTGCCGGACGATGCTGAGGATGTTCTACGAGGCTGTGGTGGCCAGTGCTATCATGTTTGCTGTTGTGTGCTGGGGCAGTAGGCTGAGGGTAGCAGACACCAACAGAATCAGCAAACTCATTCGTAAGGCCAGTGATGTTGTGGGGCTGGAACTGAACTCTCTGACGGTGGTGTCTGAAAAGAGGATGCTGTCCAAGTTGCATGCCATCTTGGACAATGACTCACATCCACTCCATAATGTACTGGTTCGGCACAGGAGTACATTCAGCCAGAGACTCATTCCACCGAGATGTAACACTGAGCGTCATAGGAAGTCATTCCTACCTGTGGCCATCAAACTTTACAACTCCTCCCTCGGAGTGTCAGACACCCTGAGCCAATAGGCTGGTCCTGGACTTATTTCCACTGGGCATGATTAACTTATTATTGTTTAATTATTTATGGTTTTATATTGCTATATTTCTACACTATTCTTGGTTGGTGTGACTGTAACGAAACCCAATTTCCCTTGGGATCAATAAAGTCTGTCTGCCTGTCTGTCTGTCTGACTACACCCACTCCTGGGGAAGGCTTCAGGAGTGAACCCCCAGGACAAATCTGGAGCTGGAGTCCCTAAGGCAGTCTGATGTTGAGTTCAATCCTGACTGACAACTCCTGCGATGCCGCAGGTGCCAAGCTGTATCGGTCTCTGCCGTTCCTGTGGATTTATCAGATGTGTGGAGGTGGGGGGGGAGGGGTACCTGCTGCATGCCAACAACTTGCTCTCCATATTGTATTGCCGTGGCTTGCGTAGACAGCTCAGATACAACATCCATGGTCGACCCTGATCAATGGAGGGAGTGCAGGCTGGGAGGTGATGGGTGGGAGCAGGTGAGGGGGATGGTGGGTGTGTGGGGGGGGGTGAAGTAAGAAGCTGGGAGGTGATGAATGGAAGAGGGAAATCAGATCAAATCATGTGTACTCGCTATTCAATCCGTACATGGACACAGCTGAATGAGACAGTGTTCCTCTGGGGCCAAAGGTGCAAAAACATATACATCCATTCAAAATAGCGAGAAAGGAATGGAAAAAAAAAAGAACGTAGTCGTGTAAGAGAACATATCTTTAGTCCAAGACCCTGAGCGACGTCCTGCAAATTGGTTCCTGGCAGCCCACCCTGTAATCCCACCAATCCACCACTGGAGGGCAGCACCGACAGGAGCTGTCGTCACCACCTGAGCCCAGAGGCCACGCGACAACACAAGCCCATGGCTCGAGGGCTTGTCCTCACTACGACCGAGGTGACTCTGCTGTCTCGCTCCCTGTCCCGCCACCAAACAAGGGTAGCAGGCCTGCGGCAGTCAACGTCCAACAGGGTCTTGCGATCGCAAAAGAAGCGTCCAAGGTGGTCACTCGCGGTTTCACTACACGCCGCCTTCGCGCCAAATTGAGGGCACCAACTCCAGCACATCCAAGTAGCAGGCAGCAGCTTGGACTACACCCAGGTCAGCTCATCTGAGCCCGATCTGGCTCCTTCTGTGGCCCTGCGGCCCAACATCCCAATTCGCCTGTCTTGCTTTCCTTGGCCGGATGAGCTGACTCACCCTCTCTGAACCACCAGCTGGCTCTTACAACACCCTGGCCGGCTACTCCGAAAACTGAGCTGTTCACCTGCTGTGGAGGTAGTTATTGGAGTCAAGAATGGTCTTACTATGTATAAAAATACTTTTAACAAAGAAACAAGCATTTTGGTTGGCAACCGAGAGGCTACTGCGCGTGTACATCACCTTTACACTTGGATAAGAAGGAATCTGATAGGGGAGGAGAGTGGACCAATGGGGAAGGGGAAGGAGGAAAGGGGTGGGGCACCAAGAGGAGGTGACGGGCAGCTGAGGAGAAAGGGTGAAGGAATCTGATAGGGGAGGAGAGTGGACCAATGGGGAAGGGGAAGGAGGAAAGGGGTGGGGCACCAAGAGGAGGTGACGGGCAGCTGAGGAGAAAGGGTGAAGGAATCTGATAGGGGAAGAGAGTGGACCAATGGGGAAGGGGAAGGAGGAAAGGGGTGGGGCACCAAGAGGAGGTGACGGGCAGCTGAGGAGAAAGGGTGAAGGAATCTGATAGGGGAAGAGAGTGGACCAATGGGGAAGGGGAAGGAGGAAAGGGGTGGGGCACCAAGAGGAGGTGACGGGCAGCTGAGGAGAAAGGGTGAAGGAATCTGATAGGGGAAGAGAGTGGACCAATGGGGAAGGGGAAGGAGGAAAGGGGTGGGGCACCGTGGAGGTGACGGGCAGCTGAGGAGAAAGGGTGAAGGAATCTGATAGGGGAGGAGAGTGGACCAATGGGGAAGGGGAAGGAGGAAAGGGGTGGGGCACCAAGAGGAGGTGACGGGCAGCTGAGGAGAAAGGGTGAAGGAATCTGATAGGGGAGGAGAGTGGACCAATGGGGAAGGGGAAGGAGGAAAGGGGTGGGGCACCAAGAGGAGGTGACGGGCAGCTGAGGAGAAAGGGTGAAGGAATCTGATAGGGGAGGAGAGTGGACCAATGGGGAAGGGGAAAGGAGGAAAGGGGTGGGGCACCGTGGAGGTGACGGGCAGCTGAGGAGAAAGGGTGAAGGAATCTGATAGGGGAGGAGAGTGGACCAATGGGGAAGGGGAAGGAGGAAAGGGGTGGGGCACCAAGAGGAGGTGACGGGCAGCTGAGGAGAAAGGGTGAAGGAATCTGATAGGGGAAGAGAGTGGACCAATGGGGAAGGGGAAGGAGGAAAGGGGTGGGGCACCGTGGAGGTGACGGGCAGCTGAGGAGAAAGGGTGAAGGAATCTGATAGGGGAGGAGAGTGGACCAATGGGGAAGGGGAAGGAGGAAAGGGGTGGGGCACCAAGAGGAGGTGACGGGCAGCTGAGGAGAAAGGGTGAAGGAATCTGATAGGGGAGGAGAGTGGACCAATGGGGAAGGGGAAGGAGGAAAGGGGTGGGGCACCAAGAGGAGGTGACGGGCAGCTGAGGAGAAAGGGTGAAGGAATCTGATAGGGGAGGAGAGTGGACCAATGGGGAAGGGGAAAGGAGGAAAGGGGTGGGGCACCGTGGAGGTGACGGGCAGCTGAGGAGAAAGGGTGAAGGAATCTGATAGGGGAGGAGAGTGGACCAATGGGGAAGGGGAAGGAGGAAAGGGGTGGGGCACTGTGGAGGTGACGGGCAGCTGAGTTGAGGTTGGTAGGTCTGTCTAGTGTAGTTTTTTCTGTGTTGTTTTTTACGTAGCTCGGTCTACTTTTTGTACTGTTTCATGTAGCACCATGGTCCTGAAAAAATGTCTCATTTGTACTGTGCACTGTACCAGCAGTTATGGTTGAAATGACAATAAAAAGTGACTTGCAGAGAAGGGGTGAAAGTGGAACCAAAGGAATAAACCTGTCTTTGAGCCTGGTGGTACGAGCTTTCAAACCTCGCTGTTGTCTGCTTTGCTGAGGCAGAGAGAAATATAAATCGAGTGAGTTTGTGGAGGGGAGGCTGGTTTCTGTGAGGCTTTGAGCTGTGTCCACAGCCCTCTGCAGTGTCTTGCCGTCACGGGCAGAGCAGTTACCGTACCAAGTCATGGGGCAGCTATGGTGCGCCAATAAAACATGGTGAGGTCAGAGGGAACTTGCCAAGTTGTTCAGCTTCCTGAGTAAGTCGGGGTGCTGGTGTGGCCTTTGGTGCTTGGAGCAAGACAGGATTTCGATGACATTTACCCACTGGAACTTGAATCTCTCCGTCTGATTGACCTCAGCACCTTGATGTAAACAGGAGTGTGTTTCCCTCTCCGGAGGGTAAATAGCCATTTTAGAAAGCATCTTTATTTGTTTAATCTCTACTCTTGCTCCTTGGCTGATTTAGCCAATAACTGAAGAAGAGGGAAGGGGGACATGAAGGCATTGCCAGAGGGTAGAGAAATCATTATCCGTGCCATTAGGTTGGAGGCTGCCCAGATAGAATATGAGGCATTTCCCCTCCAACCTGAGTGTGGCCTCACCGTGACTGTAGGGGACTGACATGTCGGAATGGGAATGGAGTCCGGAATGGGAATTAAAATGGTTGGCCACCCCATTTCCTGCAAATGGAGCGAAGATGCTCGTCAAATCTGCGTTGGGAAATGGAGGAGATGCGGGTGAGGACAGTATCCATGGTGGAGGCGGGGAAACCCCGTTCTTTGAAGGAGGAGGACAGTATCTATAAATAAAATAAATGTGAGGTCAGGAGACCATTTTATTGCACGAGAGAAGCATTCGGTAGTGTAATAACTGGGATAGAAACCGTACTTGAGGAACTCGTGATAATTTCATCATGTTAATACAATAACAGAATGCAGAGTGAAGTGTTAACATTACAGAGTGCAGAGCAGGCAGGCGATAAAATGCGAGGGCCACGAGCTCGAGAATCAGTTTTATCTCGTACGAGGAGCCATTCAGTTCAAGATTCAAGGTACATTTATTATCAAAGTATGTATGCAGTACACAACCCTGAGATTAGTCAGCTTTTCTAAGGAAATCATCGACACCTCCCCCCCCCAATCTCACATGCAAAAAAAAACCCAAATAGCACAAATGGCATCAAGAATATCACCCCCCCCCCCCCCGGTACAAAACAACGTTCCGCAGATAGCGACAGGAGCATGGTCTTATAACAGCAGATTGGAAGCTATTCTCACACTTAGTGAGGCATGCTTTCGGGTTTTCTATCTCCTCCCCAATGCAGGCGGAGAGAAGCGAGAATGCCCGGGGTGGGGGGGGGGTGCGGTCTGTTGATTTTGTTGGCTGGTTTCCCCAGGCAGCGGGGGGTGTAGAGGGAGTCCATGGTGGGGGCGTGGAAGGTGTCCTTCACAGTGATGTTGTGCAGCTCTCCCTCTGCTGACTGCCGTCCAGTTTGGCTTTTACCAGGAGTCACAGCCTGTGCCCAGAGGGGAGTGCCAGGGATCAGATCCAGTGACTGTCACCAAAGGTTAGACTAAATTAGCTTTATTTGTCACACAGTGAAACGAGTTGTTTGTGTCAGCGACCAACATAGTCTGAGGATGTGCTGGGGGGGGGGCTGCCCGCAAGAGTCGCCATGGCTCGAGTGCCAATGTAGCGTGTCCACAGCTTAACTCTGGAACGTGGGAGGGACCAGAGCACCCAGAGGAAACCCAGATGGTCATGGGGAAAAATGTTCCAATTTATGTTTAATTATCATTTAATCATCAGTTAAGGGTTGGACAAAATTGGGTTATTTGCTCTGGAATGTTGAAGGCTGAGGGGAGATCTGATTGAGGTTTATAAGATTAGGAGAGGCAAAGATAACGGAATTGAATTGACTTTGTTCCTTACATCCTTCACCTACATGAGGAGTAAAAATCTTTGTTACGTCTCCATCTAAATGTGCAGTGTACAATTTATAGTAATTTGTAATAAATAGTATGTACAACAGGATAGACAATATAACACAGAAGTACAATTGTATCAGTGTGAGTTCATCAGTCTGATGGCCTGGTGGAAGAGGCTGTCCTGGAGCCTGTTGGTCCTGGCTTTTATGCTGCGGTACCGTTTCCTGGATGGTAGCAGCTGGAACAGTTTGTGTTTGGGGTGACTCAGGTCCCCAATGATCCTTCGGGCCCTTTTTACACACCTGACTTTGTAAATGTCGTGAATAGTGGGAAGTTCACATCTACAGATGAGCTGGGCTGTCCACACCACTCTCTGCAGAGTCCTGCGATTGAGGGAGGTACAGTTCCCATACCAGGCAGTGATGCAGCCAGTCAGGAAGCTCTCAATGTGCCCCAGTAGACAGTTCTTAGGATTTGGGGGCCCATACCAAACTTTCTCAACCGTCTGAGGTGAAAGAGGCGCTGTTGTGCCTTTTTCACCACACAGCTGGTACGTACAGACCATGTGAGGTCCTCAGTGATGTGGATGCTGAGGAACTTAAAGCTGTTAACCCTCTCAACCCCAGATCCATTGATGTCAATAGGGGTTAGCCTGTCTCCATTCCTCCTGTAGTCCACAACCAGCTCCTTTGTGTTTGTGACATTGAGGGAGAGGTTGTTTACTTGACGCCATTGTGTCAGGGTGATGATTTCTTCTCTGCAGGTTGTCTCATTGTTATTTGAGATTAGGCCAATCAGTGTCATGTTGTTAGCAAATTTAATTAGCAGTTTGGAGCTGTGGGTGGCGACTCAGTGTACAGGGAGTAAAGAAGGACGCAGTCCTGAGGGGCACCTGTGCCGAGGGTCGGAGGGACAGAGGTGAGGGAACCTCTCCATATTTATGCAGATACAGCATGGTTTCAGGCCCTCTTGGCCCAGTGAGCCCACCCAATCAGTTCCAAATGCACGACCAGTCAACCTAATAAGCTGCACTTCTTTGGACTGTGCGAGGAAACCCACGCGGTCACAGGGAGAACGTACAAACTCCTTACAGACAGCGACTGGAATTGAACTGGGTCGCTGGGTGCTTTAATAGTGTTACGCTAATCGCTACACTATTGTGCCACCCCGCCAGTAGACAGCCAGTATCTTTGTACCAGGGGCAAAATGTCTGATACCGGAGAGCGTGGATTTAAGGTGAAAGTTCAAAGGAGATGTGTGAGACGTGAAGAGTGGTGGGTGCCTGGGGTGTGGTGGAGGCAATCTATAAGAAAGTGGAGGGCAATGTGGAAGGGGAGGGTTAGATTGATCTCAGAGTAGGTTAAGAGGTTGGTACAACATCTTGGGCCGAAGGGCCTGTAATGTTCTATTGAGGTGTTCAAGAGGCTCTTGGGCACATGAAAGTGAGGAAAATGGAAGGACGTGGACATTGTGTAGGGAGAGGGACTAGTTTGATTACGGTACTAATTTAAATGGATCAGCACAACATTGTGGGCTGAAAGACCTGTTTCTGTGCTGTACTGGTCGATGTGTCAATAATAAACAAGCATTATTTATTATTCTACAGTCATTGTGCTAAAGCGCACCTCCTCTGTCCCTTCCTTCACGTTCAACTTGATATTTAATTCTTTGACCGTGATTTTGGCAACAGGGATCCCATCAATGTTAGAACATAGAACAGTGCAGGCCCTTCATACGATCAGTCTGCCCTTTAACGCGAGATTCTGCAGATGCTGGAAATCCGAGCAACAGACGCAAAATGCCGGAGGAACTCAGCAGGTCAGGCAGCATCTATGGAGAGGAACAGTCGATGATTCTGGCCGAGATATCGCCTGCTTGATTCTGCCTGAGCTTCAGAATTTCTCAGCGTTTTGTGGGTGTCAGAAGTAGGATGTCTGGGAGAGGTGAATGCGTGGAACGCACGGCCGGGGTGGTGGGCGAGGCAGGTTCATTAGGGATGTTTAAGAGTCTTTTAGACTTGGATGAATGGTCCTGAGGGTGAAAGTGCCGTGCATGTGGGAGAGAGGGAGGACAAGGGCTTGTTTTGCTGAGCATTGTGGGTGTGTTGTGTTGGCATTGGAACGCGTGCTGCCCCCAGCACATGCTTGGGTGTGGTGGTTAAAAAAGGGAATGACGTATTTCACAGCATGTTTCAAATAAACCTGAAAGAAAATTTGAATGCTGTGCGAGAAGGAAGGGTTAGATTATTTATTCACAAAATGCTGGAGGGACTCAGCACGTCAGACAGCATCTATGGAGAGGAATAAACAGTTGACCATTTGGGCTGAGACCCTTCATCAGGACTGGGAAAGAAGGGGGATGCCAGAATAGAAAGGTGGGGGGGCAGGGGGGAGGTGTACAAACAGAAGGTGGTCAGGTGGGTGGGAGATGGTGAGGTATGAAGCTGGGAGGTGACAGGTGGAAAAGGCAAAGGGCTGGAGAGGAGAGTGGAGCATGGGAGAAAGGGAAGGAGGAGGGACAGCAGAGGAGGTGATGGGCAGGTGAGGAGAAGAGGCGAGAGGCCTGAGTGGGGAATAGAAGAAGATGGAAGGTGGAGGAGGGGGGGAAATTATCAGAAGTTGGAGAAGTTGATGTTCATGCCATCAAGTTGGAGGCAACCCAGACAATATGAGATGTTGGTCCTCCAGCCTGAGAGTGGCTTCATCATGGAGAAGCGGAGGCCATGGACCAACATGTGGATAGGAATTAAAGTGGTTGGCCACCAGGCAATCCGCTTTTTGTGGATAGAGCAGAGGTGCTCGAGAAAGCGGTCTCCCAATCCAGGTCGGTAGGTCCAACCCTTTACTTTCTCCACCTGTCACCTCCTAGTCTTACTTCATCCCCCTCCCCCAATCACCTTCTGGTTTGTCCCCCTCCCCCACCTTCTTATTTTAGCATCTTCCCCCTGCCTTTCCAGTCCTGACGAAGGGTCTCGGCCCAAAATGTCGACTGTTTATTCTTTTCCACCGATGCTGCCTGACCTGCTGAGTTCCTCCAGCGTTTTGTGCGTCTCAATCTAACCCTTCCCTCCTACGTAGCCCTCAGTTTTCTGTTCAACAAGCCCCACTCTCCCACGTACACAGTCCTTTAACCCCCGGGACCATTCATATGTGTTTAAATGTCCCTCATGTATTTGCCTCTGCCACTGCCCTGGCAGTGCGTTACACACACCCACCACTCTGCGTAAAAAACAAACTATCTCTGACATCCGCAAATTGCTGGAGAAATTCAGTGGGTCAGGCAGCATCTATGGGGATACCTCACCCAGATATGTTGACTGTTCCACTCCACAGAGGCTGCCTGATCTGCTGAGTTCCTCCAGCATTTTATGTGTGTTGCTCTGGATTTCCAGCATCTGCAGAATCTCTGACACTCTTCCCCCTCCCACATACTTTCCTCCAATCATCTTAAAGTTATGTGCTCTTGATAACAACATCTTCAGAAGTTTTCTGATGACTCGGCCATAGTTGGATGCATCAGCAAGGGAGATGAGGCTGAGTACAGGGCGACGGTGGGAAACTTTGTCACATGGTGCGGGCAGAATCATCTGCAGCTTAATGTGAAAAAGACTAAGGAGCTGGTGGTGGACCTGAGGAGGGCTAAGGCACCGGTCACCCCTGTTTCCATCCATGTGGACATGGTGGAGGATTACAAATACCTGGGGATACGAATTGACGATAAACTGGACTGGTCAAAGAACACTAAGGCTATCTACAAGAAGGGGCAGAGCCGTCTCTACTTCCTGAGGAGACTGAGGTCCTTTAACATCTGCCGGACGATGCTGAGGATGTTCTACGAGGCTGTGGTGGCCAGTGCTATCATGTTTGCTGTTGTGTGCTTGGGCAGCAGGCTGGGGGTAGCAGACACCAACAGAATCAGCAAACTCATTCGTAAGGCCAGTGATATTGTGGGGGTGGAACTGGACTCTCTGACGGTGGTGTCTGAAAAGAGGATGCTGTCCAAGTTGCATGCCATCTTGGACAATGACTTCCATCCACTCCTTAATGTACTGGTTAGGCACAGGAGTACATTCAGCCAGAGACTCATTCCACCGAGATGTAACACTGAGCGTCACAGGAAGTCATTCCTGCCTGTGGCCATCAAACTTTACAACTCCTCCCTTGGAGTGTCAGGCACCCTGAGCCAATAGGCTGGTCCTGGACTAATTTCCACTTGGCATGATTAACTTATCATTATTTAATTATTTATGGTTTTATATTGCTATATTTCTACACTATTCTTGGTTGGTGCGACTGTAACGAAACCCAATTTCCCTCGGGATCAATAAAGTCTGTCTGTCTGTAAAACACCTCAGAAAGGTTTAATTGTAAATAATTATTTGATTATATTGTTATGTTGAAGTTGTATAAGACATTGGTGAGGCCTAATTTGGGGTATTGTGTGCAGTTTTGGTCACCTACCTACAGGAAAGATGTAAATAAGGTTGAAAGAGTGCAGAGAAAATTCACAAGGAACTTGCTCAGTCTGGAAGAACTGAGTTATAAGGAAAGATTGAATAGGTTAGGACTTTATTCTTTGGAACGTAGAAGAATGAGAAGAGATTTGAGAGAGGTATGCAAGATTGAGTGATGTGGATAGGGTAAATGCAAGCAGGCTTTTTCCACTGAGGTCGGGTGGGATTACAACTAGAGGTGATGGGTTAAGGGTGAAAGGTGAGAAGTTCAACAGGGCCATGAGGGGAAACTACTTCACTCAGAGGGTGGTGAGGGTGTGGAACGAGCTGCCAGCACAAGTGGTGCATCGGAGTTCGATTCCAACGTCTAAGAGAATTTTGGATAGGTACACGGATGGTAGGGGAATGGAGGCCTATGGACCCTGTGCCGGTCGATGGGAGTAGGCAGTTTAAATGGTTCGGCATGAACTAGATGGTCTGAAGGGCCTGTATCCAGAACATGAAATGAAGAAGGGTTCTGGAAAGTGTGTCTGCAGGCTGTGGGAACATTTCAATGATGGGGCAAGTGAAGTTATCCCCTTTAGTTCAAGCATGTGAAGTCAGCTCTAACAGACTGGACAACAACATCTACAGGGAGTGCTATGACTCTAAATGCACTCAGCTAATGTTTGGTTCTAGTGGGCCCCACTTTCAGCGCTCTGCTATGTGCGTGCCCCTTTTAAGACATCCCAGTAGGTGCTGTCGAAGTCTCCTCCCCTTCCCGAGTCTTTCCCCACCCATCCCATTGTGTCCCAGGTATTTGTGTTTATGTGGATCTCGCTGCCGCCGTAGCTGGGCGTCTTTGTTTCGGTGGCGATGAGAGGGTCTCCGGCGCCGCAGGTGAGTTAGGGGCAACGCACCTGAGCGCCTCTAAACCCTCTCCGTAACCTGCACTGGGGGCAGGAATGCCAGGCGCCACCGCGCACTTCGCAAACTGGCCCTTTGTTTCAAACTCAAGTTTGCCGTCGCAGGCGGACGGACCCGGGGTGACCAAAGACCATAAGATATAGGAGCAGAATTAGGTAATTCGGCCCATTGAGTCCGTCCCACCATGGCTGATTTATTATCCCTCCCAACCCCGATCTCCTGCCTTCCCCGCGTATCCTTTGACGCCCTGACTAATCTAGAACTGATTAACATCCGCTTTAAATATACCCAATGACTTGGCCTCCGCAGCTGCTTGGAGCAATGAATTCCACAGATTCACCAGCCTCTGGCTACAGAAATTCCTCCTCATCTCTGTTCTGAATGAACATCGCTCTGTTCTAAGGCTGTGTCCTCTGGTCCTAGACTACCCACCAAAGGAAGCACCCTCTCCACATCCTCTGTTTATTCCTCTCCATAGATGCTGCCTGACCTGCTGAGGTCCTCCTAAAGTTTACTCTGGATTTACAGAATCTCTG
The DNA here is from genome assembly GCF_030144855.1 of Hypanus sabinus. Classification (NCBI taxonomy): domain Eukaryota; kingdom Metazoa; phylum Chordata; class Chondrichthyes; order Myliobatiformes; family Dasyatidae; genus Hypanus; species Hypanus sabinus. The sequence goes on from NC_082708.1 coordinate 6,343,224, forward strand.
TTTATATGAATGCCAGCTGCCTATCATCTCCCCCTGGTGCCCCTCTTCCTTCCCTTTCTCCTGTGGTACAATCTCCTTGTCAGATCGCTTCTTCCTCAGCCTGTGCCTCTTTCACCCATCAGCTGCCAGCTCCCCCCTACCATTCCCCTCACCCAGTCTCACCTACCACCTGCCAGTTTGTACTTGTGTTTAGTAAATTCAAAACATTAAACTAATTCAGAGGAAGACACGGGGGTCCGAGATGTGAGTCTGCCTTTGAGTTTACTTTAAGGTGCACGTGTATCACACGGTAGCGGGATGATGTCTGCCAGTCACATAGTCGTACGTGTAATCCTTGATGAGCTAGTAAAACCACAAAGAATGCTTACTCAAACAGTATGTTTATGAGATTACAATATGGCTGAAATATTAAATACACAACTCTCCTCCTCCTTTCCCCCCTCTCTTATTCTGTCTTCTCCCTTCCTTTCCATTCTTGAAGAATGGTCTCTGCCTGAAGCATTGACTGTTCACCCCTCTCCATAGATGCCACCTGACCTACTAAGTTCCTCTGGCAATTTCTGTGATTTGCTCTGGATTTCCAGCGTCTGCTGAATTTCTTGTGTGTGGTTGAGTGGAGTTGTTCTCCGGTTGAGGCAAACCATTTGCAAATGTTTCGTCGTCATAGTCCACTGTTCCCTTGTGGGGTGTCCTCTGAACGGTTGGCCTTCATGTACATATCAATCAGCCGATTGATTGTCACTACTCGATTGTGAGGTGGGGAGGAGATCCCATCACTGGCTGCGTGGCCAACTCTGTGAGCTGTGCTCTGGAACGTTGCCTGCACTGGTTTACAAATCGTGCATGCGGCGTGTTTGCCAGTGCCGTGATTTTCAGCGATGCCCAGTCGGATTTGTGCCCCTTTCGTGGGTAGAGACCAGGGAGAGTTGATCAGGCCGCTTTACAGCCAGTTGATGTCCATGGATCGTTGTGGATAGTTTTCTCCCGGTTTGCTGCACCATCAGTGCACCGGCCTTTCGGGCAGCAATGAAGGTCCTCCATCCCTGTCTGTCCTTGACCACATGGAAGGATTCTACATTGCTTTTTCCATCACAATGTTTTTTGACTAGACGGGGGTTGTTAACCCTTGAGCTGAATCCCTGAACCTGGAAGAATGGTGCACGACTCTTAGTCTGCCCTTTACCCTTTGACCTGTGTGGCATGGGTGACCCTACCAAGAACCGAAGCATAGAGCCCTGACTCCAGCCAACATAACTCTCTGGGTCATTGAGGCACGCAAGCCTCCGAACCACAGCAAGGTTGTGGTCCCCTTGGAGGACTGCCTCTATTAACCCTAACCTAATCACGGGACAATTTCCAATGACCAATTAACCTACCTGGTACGTCTTTGGACTGTGGGAGGAAACCGGAGCACCCGGAAAAAACGCAGTCGTTCTACGGGGACAGCGCCGGAATTGAACTCTGAACTTCAGAATGCCCCGAACTGTAATAGTGATGCGCTAACCACCACTCTACCGTGGCACACCATGTTAAAAATGAGGAGAATGGATTGAACTTTACAACCAATGTGTCCAGTCTGTGCTGTAAAAATTTACTCAAGGGACAAATGCTAGGCACATGTGATATGGTTGTACTCGCCTGTTAAGGTAATGCTGACACCAAGATTGGGAGTCTAGTGCACAGTGAGGAAGGCTATCATGGCTTGCAAAGGGATCTGGACCAGATGGAATAATGGGCTGAAAAATGGCAGATGGAATTTAATGCAGCCAAGTGTGTGAGGATTTGCACTTTGGGAGGACCAACCAGGGTAGAATTAAAAACGGTGAAGGGTAGGACACTGAGGAGTGTGGTAGAACAAAGGGATATGGGAATACAGGTCCATAATTCATTGAAAGTGGTGTCACAAGCAGATAGTTGTAAAGAAAGCTTTGGCACATTGGTCATCATCGATCAATGTATTGTGTACAGGAGACGGGATGTTATAGTGAATTTGTATAAGATTTTAGTGAGGCCTAATTTGGAGTATTGTGCGCAGTTTTGGTTACCTACCTACAGGAAAGATGTAAATAAGATTGAAAGAGTGCAGAGAAAACTTACAGGACCTGAGGACCTGCGTTATAGGGAAAGGTTGAATAGGTTAGGACTTCATTTCCCAGGGTGTAGGAGAATGAGGGGAGATTTTATAGTAGTATACAGAATTATGAAGGGTACAGATGGGGTAAATGCAAGCAGGATTTTTCCATGAGGTGGAGTGAGGCTTGAACTAGAGGTTAAGGGTGAAAGGTGAAATATTTAAGGGGAAAATAGGGGGGAGGCTTCTTCACTCAGAGTGGTGAGTGTGGAATGAGTTACCAGCAGAAGTGGTTCTGCTTCAACATTTGAGAGAGGTTTGGATAGGTACAGAGATGGGAGGGGTATGGAAGGCCATGTTCTGGGTGCAGGTTGATGCAAGTAGGCAGAGTAATAGTTTGGCATGGACTAGATGGAATAAGGGCTTGTTTCTGTGCTGTAGTGTGTGATGACTAGAATTCTTTGAGTAAATGCATATTGTTCTGAAATTTCCCAGGACCAAGTGGTATATGACACTAAACAAATTGGGAAACAGGGTGACTAATGGAATGTGAAAACAATTCTTGTGAAAGGAAGCATGAGAGGGGCAGCCAGTAGGAAATAGAGAGGTGCTTATTGCCAAGACTGTTGTTGGTTCTGAATAGGTGATATTCTGCTTGTTAATTATCGCTGAGCAACTGTTTGTACTAAAGAAACCACTTTCCATTAACATCTTTCAGAGAACAGTGCACTAAAAACCACAACAGAGCTTACAGCTTATGTCCTTAGCATTATTGACTTGCTTATTTTGTTAGTATTTGTACATTTGTCACTTGCACGCTGGTCGTTTGTCAGTCTCTGTGTGCAAGTTTTTCATTGATTCTGTTGTGTTGAATTGTTTTACTGTGAATATCTGCACGGAGATGGATCTCAAGGTAGAATGTGGTGTCTTTGACCATAAATTTATTTTGAACTTTGTTCTGTGAGGAAGGGAGATACTGGATTTTGAAACTTCACCTTTCAGGAGGCTGCAGATGAAGTTTATTTTTTTTTATTTATTGAAATATAAGCCCTTCTGACCCTTCGAGCTGCATAGGCCAACAACTCCTGGTTTAACCCTTAGCCTGAATTATGGGACGGTTTTGCAGTGTTCAATGAACCTACTAACTGGTATGTCTTTGGAATTGTGGGAGAAAACCAGAGCACCTGGAGGAGACACGTGCAGTTCACAAGGAGAAAGTAGAAACTCCATACAGACAGCAGAAAGTTGTCTGGATTAGCGAGTGTGTTTTATGATGGTAGGTTGAGTGAGCTTGGGCTTTTCTCTTTGGAGCGAAGAGGAGAGTGGTACTTGCTAGATGTAAACAAGATGATAAAAGACATAGAGTGGACAGCCAGAGACTTGCTCCCAGGGTGGAAATGGCTAATACGAGGGAGCATAACTTTGATTAGGGGAAAGTATCATGAGTGGAATGCAGATGCATCAGAGACGTTGAAGAGGCCCTTGGATAGGCAAATGGATGATAGAAAAACAGAGGGTATGTCAGAGGGAATTGTTGGATTGATTTTGGAGTAAGTTAAAGGATTGCACAGCATCATGGGCTGAAGGGTCTGTACTATGCTGTCGTGATCTATGTTCATTTGGCTCCAAATCTTTGCCACTGCCCCAGATCTCTTGAAGTTGTGTGCCTTGCCCCATCAGTGTGGGAGACATGACATCTAAAAGTTTGAAAAGTAGATGTGTGGTGGAGAGTACATTGACTGGCTGCATCAGGGCCTGGTATGGAAACACCAATGCCCTTGAATGGAAAATCCTACAAAGAGTAGTGGAAATGGCCCAGTCCATCATGGGTAAAAAACCCCTGACTCAAGTGCATTGACACGAAGCGTTGTTGCAGGAAAGCAGCTTCCATCATCAGGGACCCCACCACCCAGGACATGTTCTCTTCTGGCTGCTGCCATCGAGAAGGAGGTACACGAGCCTCAGGACTCACACCACCAGGTTCAGGAACAGTTATTCCCTCAAACATCAGGCTCTTGAACCAGTAGGAATAACTTTTCTCAACTTCAATTGCCCATCATCGAAATAGTCCCACAACTATGGACTCACTTTCAAGGAGTCTTCATCTAATGTTCTTAATAATTAATGCTTATTATTATTATTTGGTTGTATTTGTACAGTTTGTTGTCTTTTGCAAACTGGTTGAACGCCCAAGTTGGTGCAGTCTTTGATGAATTCTGTTATGATTATTGGATATATTGAGTATGCCTGCAAGAATATGAATTTCAGGGGTTGAATATGGTGACATAATTTACTTTGAACTTTGAAAAACGCGACAGAGACACCAGAAGTGCTCACAGATGTATAAACTGCGAAGGTGGGTCGCTCAAAGTAAAGAGAACAAGGAAGTGCCAGAGAGATTACACAATTATTTTAGAACATAGAAAATTACAGCATGGGAATAAGACCATTGGCCACAATGTTGGGCTGGACTGTAGTAACTCTGCCGGTCAGGCGGCATCTGTTGGGGGGGGGGGGATGTGAGGCAAACGGTTGACATTTTAGGCCTTGATTCTCTGACCTGCTGAGTTTGCCCAGCAATTTTTTTTTGTGTGACCGCATGCAGGTTTCCAGCATCTGCAGAATCTCTTGTGTTAATGATGGTTAACCCCGTTTGCCTGCATGTGGTCCATATCCCTCCCCCCACCCCCCCCGGCCTATTCTTGTGCCTGTTGAAGAGCCTCTCAAAGACCTCCATCATGTCTACCTCCGCCCCCCCCCCCCCCACTCCTGGCAGCACATTCCAGTTACCCCCCACTCTCTGGGGCGGGGGAGAGAAAACTTGCCCCTCACATCTCCTTTGAAATTACTCCCTTTCACCTTAAATGCATGCCCTCCGGTATTAGATGTTCCAACCCTGGAAAAAATATTCCAACTATGGTCTCTACCCATTTAATCCCAATACCTTCTGCCAGTTCCCTTAAATTCATGCCCTCTCCTCTACTGACAAAATACATCGATGAAGGTGGAGCAGTGGATGTGGACTTTAGTAAGGTCTTTGAAAAGGTTCTCCACGGCAACTGAATCGACTGACCATGTCTGCATGGTTTTGTGAATTGAGTTGCTGCCAGATCGGCTGATCAGATATTTGCATTAACGAGCAGGTGTACCTAATAAAGTGGTCGCTGAGTATTTGTTCTCTGTTAAGGGAAACAAAATCGTATTTAATCCAGATAGCTCATTTCAGTCTGCACTCAGTCTGCAGTCTGTTCAAAATGGGGAAAAAAGCCTTGTGCCAATCCAGTCTTTCCTTGTTTTACAATCTACATTCTTGGAAACCTCCTCCACTGCTAGTTGTACCTTTCATGAAACGCACTGATAGAAGTGTACAGAGTGTTCTAGCTGTGGTCTACTGTCTTGTATGGCTCGAAGGTTATTATTACCTTTTATTTAGAGACACATCTCGGTAACAGGTCCTTCTGCTGCTGCGAGTTCGTGCTGCCCAATTACACCCAGTGAGCAATTAACCCATACATCTTTGGAATGGACATGGGGAGGAAACCTACACGGACATGGGGAGGACGTACAAACTCCTCACAAACAGTGGTGGGTATTGAACCTGGGTCCACAGTGCTGTGCCTTAGCTGCACTATTGTGCAGCCTGTAAACTGGCTGCTCGTCAGCCAGTACCAGAAACAGACTCGAACCCTGTTTGACTCTCCCGGCATCCATAAAGATCCGTATTCTCCACACCACTTAATGTCCCTCCATTTAGTCAATAATAACCTTCAACTGCATCCTCTCCCAGTTAACACAAGCTCTGGAGGAACTCAGCAGGTCAGGTAGCATCTGTGAAGGGGAATACACAGCTGACGTTTCTGGCTGAGACCCTCCATCAGGACTGGAAAGGAAGGGGGAAGAAGCCAGATTAAGAATGTGGAGGGGAGGGGGGGGAGGGAGGACAAGCTGACCCATGATGGCGGAAACAGGTGGGTGATGGAGGGGGATGAAATGAGAAGCTGGGAGGTGATAGGTAGAAGAGGTAAAGGAAGAAGGAGGAATTTGATAGGAGAGGAGAGTGGATCATGGGAGAAAAGGAAGGAGGAAGGGAACCTGATGGGCGGGTGATGACAAAGAAGGGGTGAGAGGGGAGCCAGTGGCTTCCGATTCCCACTCTGACACGTCGTTCTATGACCTCCTCTACTGCCACGATGAGGGCACTCTCAGGTTGGAGGAGCAACAGCTCCTATTGCACCTGGCTAGCCTCTAATCTTACGGCATGAACATTGATTTTTCCAACTTAGGTAATTTGTTTTCCCTCTACCTTTCTCTTGTTTTTCCATTCTGCTTCCCTTCTCACCCGTTTTCTCAGTTGCCCATCACCTGCTTCTGGTGCCCCCCCCCCCCCCCCCCCCCCGTCCATTTCTCCCATGGTCCACTCACCCCTCCTATTAGTTTCCTCCTTCAGCCCTTCATCTTCCTCGTTTTGGAAAGGGTACAGAGGAGATTTACCAGGATGCTGCCTGGTTTAGAGACTATACATTATGATCAGAGATTAAGGGCTTTACTCTTTGGAGAGAAGGAGGATGAGAGGAGACATGATAGAGGTGTACAAGATATTAAGATGAATAGACAGAGGGGACAGCCAGCGTCTCTTCCCCAGGCACCACTGCTCAGTACAAGAGGACATGGCTTCAAGGTAAGGGGAGGGATTCAAGGGGCATATTAGAGGAAGGATTCTTTGGCCATGAAAGGGAACAAAAGAACAATACAGCACATTACAGGCCATTCGGCCCACAATGTTGTGCCGACCCTCAAACCCTGCCTCCCTTAAAACCCCCTACCTTAAGTTCCTCCATATACCTGTCTAGTTGTCTCTTAAACTTCACTAGTGTATCTGCCTCCACCACTGACTCGGGCAGTGCATTCCACGCACCAACCACTCTCTGAGTGGAAAACCTTCTTCCAGTCTCCTGTCTGTCACCCTCACTATCGAGTCTCCTACTACTGTGTACTTGTGTACCTGCGCATGTGACAATGGACGCCACCTTCCTTACTGCCTGTTACGCCACTGATATTTAAGGCAGCAATGAAGGCCCTTCATCTCTATCTGTCCTTGGTCATCCTGTCTGTGGTGCCCCGGGTGTGGTACAGGGTCCTCATTTTTGTCTCTACGGTACGGGTTTCCCGCGTTTCCTCCACTGTGAGGGGTCCGGTGATGTGCTATCTTGATGATGGAGTCGGTTTCTCTGCTCGTCACCTGCCCAATCCATCTCCACTGTTTCCCCATGGTGATTGTGACCATGTCCTCTTGATGACCCTGGAGGAGTAGGGTGCGGTTGCAGATCTTCCTCGGCTAGAAGATATGCAGTTTAACTTTGTAGTTTTCAGGTGAAAGATGGTTGATATGTTACTTTGATAAGCTGGAAATAGGCTAGTACTTAGAAACATGGAGTAATACAGCAAGGAAACAGGCCCTTTGGCCCACCTGCTCCTTGCTGACCAGTATCCTTAGTTGCCGACATTCAACCCAGAACCTTCCAAGTCCCTCCTCTCCATGTGCCTGTCTAAAATCTTCTCAAATATTGCAATTGAACCAGCCTTGACCACCTCCTCTGACAGTCATTCTAGGTACTCACTATCCTTTGCGTAAAGACGTTGCCTCTCTGGTCTTTTTAAAATCTCTTCCACCTTGTCTTGTATCTGCGTCCTATAGTTTTGGACTCCCTCCTCATTCACCAAGACTTTAGTCTTGCAGTCACCGCTTCTGCTGGCAGCTCGTTCCACACTCGCACCAGTTTCTGCATGAAGAAGGTATTTTACCTTGAACCTATAACCTCTTGTTCTGGTATCTTGTCTACTCCAGTAAGGTATATTTAAAGTGGAGGTTGATATATTCTTGATTAGTCAGGTTGTTAAATGTTACAGGGAGAAGACGGGGGGGAATGGGGTTGAGAGTGATAATAAAATAGCCAAGATGGAATGGCAAAGCAGACTTGATGGGCTGAATGGCCTAATTCTGCTCCAATGTATTATGGTCTGTGGTCTAGTTTCACTGAACTTCCATGGAAAAAGCCTGCTTCCATTTCTCTTTATCTGTCCCCCTCAGAATTCTGTATACCTCTGTTTAATCTCCCGTAATTCTCCTATACTCCAGGGAATAAAGTCCGAACTATTCACCTTTCTCCACACAGGAGTAGAATAAGGCCATTCAGCCCATTTATTCTCTGCCAACATTGTGTCTTCAACAAGGACAGGCACAAAAAGTTTGCAGATAACACAAAGATTGGAGGAGTTGTGGAGAGTGTAGAACGTCGCCAAAGGGTACAGTGAGATATGGATCAGTTGCAGATCTGGGCAGAGAAATGGCAGATGAAGTTTAATCCAGACAAATGTGAGGTGTTGCACCTCGGTAGGGCAAATGAAAAGGGACATTACACAGTTAATGGCAAGGCCATGGAGAGTGTTGATGAGTAGGGGGATTTTTGGGTCCAAGTTCATGGCTCCCTGAAAGTAGCTGCACATGTTGATAGAACAGCAAAGCGGTCTTGTTGCATGCTCATCTTCATTGGTCAAGGCACCAAATTGAGGAGTTGTGAAGTTGCATTAAAACTCTAGTTGGGCTGCATCTGGAGTACTGCATTCAATTCTCGTTCCCCCCCACCCCCGGCGCACAGCCACAAGGAAGGAGCATCCACCCTCACCACCCAGACCACGCTCTCTTCTTGCTGCTGCCATCAGGGAGAAGGTACAGGAGCCTCACGACCCAGGTACAAGAACAGTTATTACACGTCAAGCTTCAGGCTCTTGAACCTGAGGGGATAACTTCACTTACCAGAACTCCAGGGTTAAATAGGTGGGCTGCTGGGCAGTGCAGCTCATTGGGTCAGATGGGCCTGTTCCACACTCCAGCTGTAAATAAATTTAAAAAAATACTAAAACCAATGTGCAAAAGAAGACAAATTGTGCAAATAAAATTTAAATGAAGAATATTGATAACATGAGTCCTACAGAAAAGAGAGAAAATCTGAGCAACACACACAAAATGCTGGAGGAACTTGGCAAGTCAGGCAGCATCCGTGGAAAAGAGGACAGTCGACATTTCGGCCGAAACCCTTCAGCAGGACAGTTTTGGCCCAAAACATCGACTGTACTCTTTTCCTAGATAGAGGTCACCAACCTTTTTTGCACCACGGACCTATTTAATATTGACAATATTCTTGCTGATGAGGGGTGTTTGGGGGGGGGGGGGTATTCACGAGCAGAATATAGGTGATGTCAACTATAAGTCACATAAATGACTAATACACTCAATTTTGTTTCAAAAATGGTTTATCTAACGAATTTAATATTAAACACAGCGCATATTTTCCTCATGATAAGTCAATAATAACTCACTTATAAGTCAATAGCATCATAACATTTTAAGTAATGTTTGGCTATTAAACACACAGCGCATATCTTCCTCGCATGAACATATGAAATCATTGCAACACACCAGTGAGAGGACAAGGTCAGGGCCGGAGGTCCCCGTACTGGGTAAGAGAATGACTGACTGAGTAAGGAGTGTGACAGGGCGTGTGCTCGCCCCCCTTTGTAGGTAGGTAGGATTTTTCGGCCGACAGAAGTTTGGCTCGAGGGATGACTTTCAGTAGATCACAGCGAGGTAGCTGCTCTGCTACTTACAAAACCCTGAGCCCGAATTAGGTCGTCTGTGAATATTTTAGCACCGGGTTCCCCAGGAACATTCGGTGTGCTGAACAGGTTCAGAGGCGACGCCTGTCTGTCCGCGCTCCAGGCCAGTAGCAATGGCACTTCCCGCCGGCCGCCGGTTACCCGAGGCCAACCAGTGACCCCTGGTGTGAGAATGTCACTGCGTTTAGGCGACTGATGACCTCGCGTGGGTTCAAGTTCAACAGTGGGCGTGACAGGGAATGAGGAAAGGTGCAGCTGACTCTGATCGTTTCATATCACCAAATCATATCGTTCCCTCGCGGCCCGGTAGCACATGCTTTGTGGCCTGGTGGTTGGGGACCACTGTCCTAGATAACACGCTGGAGGAACTCAGCAGGTCGGACAGCATCCGTGGAAACGAGCAGTCAACGTTTCGGGCCGAGAGTCCTGACGAAGGGTCTCAGCCTGAAACGTCGACTCCTCGTTTCCACGGATGCTGCCGGACCTGCTGAGTTCCTCCAGTGTGTCGTACGTGGTGCTTTGACCCCAGCAGCTGCAGCGTACTTTGTGTTTACTCTTTTCCTAGATGCTGCCTTGCCTGGCCTGCTGAGTTCCTCCAGCATTTTGTGTGTGTTGCTCTGTCCTCCACACTCACTGTCAAGGACTCTTTACAACTCGTATTTATTTAATTCGCACAGTTTGTGTTCTTTGGCACATTGGATATTCGTTTATTTACAGGTTTTCATAAATTCTATTGTATTTCTTTATTTTCCTGTAAATGTCTTCAAGGAAATGATTCTCAGGGTCACTGTTCCTTCTAAGCTGTGCAGGTGTGTGGCCATGCAATAACTGAAAAGCTCCAGGCAGAATATTTGTGACCACGCATTCGGAATTTTCTTTTATATAACGTTAATTTAAATTGCAGTGCAGTTCTCATGCTGTGCTATTTTAAAAAAAAAATTCTTCTCAGAGCAACCGTTAGTCCGCGCAGCTGTAAAATAAAAGTTCGAGGGAGAGTTGCTCGGGGTAGTAAATTGTAACACATACAAACTTTGATAGTAAGTTTACTCTGAACTTTTAGGATGAGGTGGGGGTAGATGGTCCCCATCCTCCCTTGGGTGACTGGCCAGCTCAGCTGTGGTCTCGGGGTGGTGGTGTGGTTAGGTCTCAGTTCAGATTTCCAGGAAGTTCACGTTGACAGCTCCCGCCCCGCCAGAGAATCTGAGGAGGAAGTCACTGCTCTGACAGTTTACTTCATTACTGTTGGCCCAAAGGCCCAGCTTCTCTGAGTTCCTTCCTCAGCTCCCCGGCTCATCTCAGAATCTGTCTGGGATGGATTTACAGATCTGGGAACCTGAGACCGAGCCCAGATTTGACACCAGAAGAGCGTTTGAGGACTGTGCCTAATTTCCCCAGGATCGGCAGCCGGGATTGAGGTTAGTAGATGTCGGGGAGCTCAGAGCTCAGTAAGGAGGGTGAGTGATGGGTGGTCCTTTCCACCCTGAGCTCTTGAACACCTTTTACTTCCAGGGAGATGGTCACTGGCTGGTCAACCCCTTCCTCCCTCTCTCACATCTTTTGAGGGTCTTTGGCCTCTGGGTGGGATTGGACTCTCCATCGTCTGGCACCAAAGCTTGGCAGGAGGTGGAGGCTAGGATTCCAAAGCAAATGCCTGGGTCTCAGCTGGTCAGGCAGCATCTGGGGAGAGGGGAGGGGAGAAACAAGGGTTCGGTTTTCAGGAAAGGTGTGTCCGTCTTGGAGCGTTGCCTCTCTCTGCCCTCACCCTTTGCCCCGTCCCCTCACTCCTTCCCTCTCCACATCCTGTACCCTCATTACCCCTTCATTCCTTACCTCACCACACTCACCCCTCCTTTCCCCAGCTACCTCCCTCCTCCCCTCCCTATGAGGAGCATTTAATGACTCTGGGCCTGTAATCGCTGGAGTTTAGAAGAATGGGGGGGGGGGGGGAATCTCAATGAACCCTATCCAACATTGAAAAGCCGTGATGGCATGGATGGGGAGAGGATGTTTCCCATAGGACCAGAGGGCACAGGCTTAAAATAGAGGGCTGCCCCTTTAGAACAGAGATGAGGAGGAGGTCCTTTAGCAAGATAGCATCTACATCAGGGTTCTCAAGCTGTGTCCACGGACCACTCTGTTAGTTGTAAAGGTCCATGACATAAAAAAGCTCAGAGCCCTTGCTCTACATCTACCTTGTAGACCAGACTGCTGTGTGACAAGCCCCTTACCCGAGATGCCCAAGGAGGGGATGGGAGTGTACATGACTATGAAGGAGAGGGCCTAGAGCTGTGGCTCCCAAGCTGGGGTCCATGGAACCCTTGATCAATGGTATTGGTCCATAGCATAATAAAAAAAATGTTGGGCCCTGGTATAGAGGAATTTCATGAGAATGATCCCGGAAATGAAAGGGTTAACATGTGAGGAGCATTTGATGGCTCTGGGCTGGCACTTCCTGGAGCTCAGAAGAATGAGAAGGGAAAACTATTGAAAGGTCTAATGAGAGATCACTGAGGAGAGTCAGTGAGAAGGGGATGTCTTCAGACAATAGAATAAGGGGGCGGTCTCCATTGACCAGACGCTGTTATCAGATGCTAGAACAGACCTGTAATACAACAGTGATGAAGACTGTTAACAGTTACTGAGAAAGTGCCGTGCGGGCAGACAATAAGGTGAGGTCAGGAGGCCACTTTAGACCAAAGATCAAAAGACATGGGAGCAAAATCAGGCCATTCGGCCCATTGAGTCTGCTCCACCATGGCTGATTTATCATCTCTCTCAGCCTCATTCTCCAGCCTTCTCTCTGTAATCTTTGATGCCTGACTATTCAGGAGCCTGTCAACATCCACTTTAAATATTCCCAATGGCTCGGTCTCCACAGCTGTCTGTGGCAATGAACTCCACAGATTCACTGCTCTCTGGCTAAAGAATTTCCTTCTCATGTCTGTTCTAAACAGACATCCTTCTATTCTGACTGTGCCCTCTGGTCCTAGACTCCCCCACTTTAGGAAACATCTCTTCGTGTCCACTCTATCTGGGCCTTTCAATATTTGATAAAGTTTCAATGAGACCTCCCCCCCCACCATTCTCTAAGCTCCAGAAAGTAGAGGCCCAGAACCGTCAAACTGTTCTCAAATCCTCTTTCATTTCCGGGAGGGAAGTATAGAGGGATGACAGAGCTGTTTTATTTTGCAGAGTGGTAAGTGTGTGGGATGCATTGCTGGGAGGGAGAGGTTAGATTAAAAGGTTAAAAGATTGGCACAACGTCATGGGCCACGGGGCCTAAACTGTGCTGTAATGTTTACAATAATTTTTTTGAGACATACTCTCAAAGCCAGGCAGCATCCTGATAAATCTCTGCACCCTCTCTAAAGCTTCCACATCCTTCCTATAATGAGGTGACCAGAACTGAACACAATACTCCCAAGTGTGCTCAAACCAGGGTTTTATTGATCTGCAACATTACCTCATGGCTCTTGAACTCAATCCCCCCCCAACTAATGAAAGCTAACACACCATACACCTTCTTAACCACCCCCTTAATTTTTGTGGCAACTCTGAGGGATGAATGGACATGGACTCCAAGATCCCTCTGTTCTTCCATACTGAATCCTACTTCAAGTTCGACCTTGCAAAGCAAATCACTTCACAGTTGGAGTCATCAGCAAACTTGCTTACCAAGGCCACCATATTATCATGAATATTTATATCTAAGATAAACAACAAAAGCCTTGGGAGTGTCAGGAGATGTGTAACTTGCTTCAGATTGCTCACGTCTGAGCTTCTCTTGGAGACTGTCTGTGTACGTGGCTGTTCCAGTGGAGATTCTGTCACCCCAAGATTTTGGTGGCTGGGTGTTGCAGAATGTAACACCATTGAGTGCCAGGAGGAGGTAGCTGGCGTCTCTCTAGTTGGACATGGTTACTGCCTAACACTTGTGTGGTACAACTGTCACTTTGGACACAGTGACTTGTTATCTGCGTCTTGTTGATTGTGGCTACAGAGCTGCAAACTGAACTGTGTAGTGATGTTAATGTTAACTCCCTTCAACCAACTGATAGTGGAGGAAGTTGCCGTAGGTTGCAATGGGACTTTGATAGAATGCAGAGCTGGGCTTCACAGCCGTCTGTGGCAATGAATTCCACAGATTCACCACCTCTGGCTAAAGAAATTCCTCCTCATCTCTGTTCTAAATGGACCCCTCTCTATTCTGAGGCTGTGTCCTCTGGTCCAAGACTCCTGTGCTATTAGAAACATCCTCTCCATATGCACTCTATCTGGGCCTTTCAGTGGGTTTCATCCTTCTAAGCTCCAGTGAATACAGGCCCAGAACCATCAAACTCTCCTTATCTGTTAGCCCTTTCATTCCCAGGATAATTCTTGTGAACTTCTCTGGATAGTCTTTAATGCCAGCACGTATTTTCTTAGAAAAAGAGCCCAAAACTGCTCACAAGAGTTTGTAGTGTGGTCTGACCAGTGTCTTATAAAGCCTCAGCATTACCTCCTTGCTTTTATATTCTAGTCCTCTTGAAACAAATGATAACGTTGCATTTGCCTTCCTTTCCACCAATTCAACCTGCAAGTTACCCTTTAGGGAACCCTGCACAAGGACTCCCAAGTCCTTCTGCACAAGTGGGTTGGAAACTATCAGTGAGTATGGTGAGGAGAAATTTGATATAGAGAGACTTTGGACACCTCTTCCTCAAAGGGTGGTGGAAGTAGAGACTTTGAATGTAGTCTGCTCTCTCTCCTATCAGATTCCTCCTTCTTCAGCCCTTTACCTTTTCCACCTATCACCTTCTAGCTTCTTACTTTGTCAACCCTCTCCCACCCACCTGGCTTCACCTATCACCTTCTAGCTTGTATGTTTTCCCTTCCCTGACCTTATCATTCCAACTTCTTCCCCCTTCCTTTCCAGTCCTGAAGAAGGGTCTCAGTCAGAAATGTTGGCTGGTTTTTTCTTCTTCATCGATGCTGCCTGACTTGCTGAGTTCCTCCAGCATTGTGTGTGTTTGTGTGTACGTTTGAACATGAGGTAGATTGATACTTGAAAGGCAACGAGTGGGTAGGGTTTGGCAATACATTTAATCTTACTGAATGGTAGAACTGGTTCATGGGTCGAGCGATCCCAGCGCAACAGGATTTTATGTATGCGATACTGATGAGGCCAAATTCGAAGTATAGTGTTTGCAGTTCTGCCACAGTGAACGGTAGGGTACTGATGAGTGTGGTAGAACAGAGAGATCTGGGAGTACAGATCCATAATTCCTTGAAAGTGGAGTCATAGTTTGCTCGGGTCATAAAGAAAGCTTTTGGCACATCGGTCTTTAAAAATCTGAGTATTTGGTACAGGATTTAGAATGTTATGTTGTGGATGTGGCGAGGCCTAATTTGGAGCTTTGTCTGCCGTTCTGGTCACCTTTCTACAAGAAAGATGTCAGTAAGATTGAAAGAGTGCAGAAAAAATTTACAAGATTGTTGGCAGGACTAGAGGACCTGAGTTGTAGGGAAAAGTTGAATGCGTTAGGACTTTAGGAATGAAGGGAGGTTTGATGGGCGTGTACAGAATTAAGAGTATAGATAGGGTAATTGTAAACTTTTCCACTGAAGTTAGGTGAGACTAGAAGTAGGGGTCATAGGTTAAAGTTCCAAGTATGTTTATTATCGGAGTACATATGTCATCAGTGATAAACCCTGGGAATCGATTTCTTGGCATGTTCAATAAATCATTAATGGGATAATAATTATAACAGAATCAATGAAAGACCGCACCAACTTGAGTGTTCAACCAGTGCACAAAAACAAACTGCAAATACTAAAAGAAAAATAGTTAATTAAGCATAAACATCCGGAGCATGAGATGAAGTGTCCTTGCAAGCGAAATGTTTAAGGGGAACCTGAGAGAAACTTCTTCAGTCTGAGGCTGGTGTGAGTGTGGAACGAGTTGCCAGCAGAAGTGGTGGGTGTAGATTTGATTGCAACATTTTAAGGCAAGTTTGGAGAGGTGGGTGGAGGGTGTTACTCCAGATTTGGATTGATGACAAGCCTGATGGGCTGAAGGGCCTGTTTCTACGTTGTTCGGGCTCTCTGACTCTGTAGATGAGGATAGATTTCGAGGTGTTAAGGGCAGTGAGGGATATTTGTTCTGAGCTGGCAAATCAAGAACCAGAGAACATAGGTTGTGATGTTAGGGAATTGAGGGGCATGGGCTTTGTACAAGGAATTGTTGCCCACTGCTGTCTGTAAGGAGTTTATACGTTCTCCCTGTAACCTTGTGGGTTACATTTGGTAAGGCCAAATTTGGAATATTGTGTACAGTTCTGGTCACCGAATTATAGGAAAGATATCAATAAATTAGAGAGAGTGCAGAGACGATTTACTAGGATGTTACCTGGGTTTCAGCACTTAAGTTACAGAGAAAGGTTGAACAAGTTAGGTCTCTATTCATTGGAACGTAGAAGGTTGAGGGGGGATTTGATCGAGGTATTTAAAATTTTGAGAGGGATAGATAGAGTTGACGTGAATAGGCTGTTTCCATTGAGAGTAGGGGAGATTCAAACGAGAGGACATGATTTGAGAAGTAGGGGGCAGAAATTTAAGGGAAACACGAGGGGGTATTTCTTTACTCAGAGAGTGATAGCTGTGTGGAATGAGCTTCCTGTAGAAGTAGTAGAGGCCAGTTCAGTTGTGTCATTTAAGGTAAAATTGGATAGGTATATGGACAGGAAAGGAGTGGAGGGTTATGGGCTGAGTGCAGGTAGGTGGGACTAGGTGAGATTAAGAGTTCGGCACGGACTAGGGCGGCTGAGATGGCCTGTTTCCGTGCTGTGATTGTTATATGGTTATATGGTTTTCTTCAGGTGCTCCACTTTAACTCCACGTACCAGGGACGCACGGGTTAGTAAGGGTTACCAAGTTGTGGGGTGCTGTGTGCACTGCCGGAGGCATGGTGACACTTGCGGGCTGCCCCCAGCACATCCTTGGACTGTGTTGGTTGTTGACTCAAACGAAGCGTTTCATTGCATGTTTCAGTGTGGCTGTGGCGATTAAAGATGAGCTTCACAAAAATATCTTTAAAGGTGGTGTTGAGGCAGAAGTTCAGACAAGGTCTTTTGAACGGGAGAGCAGAAACGAGGGGTGAAGTGGCCCAATGTTGCTTCCAGTTTGATACCTGTGGAGGTTGTTTTAGCAGTAATGGCTGATAGGAGGGGGGCATAATTTTAAGGTGATTGGAGAGAAGTAGAGGGGAGATGTCAGAGGTCAATGGTGGGTGAGTGGAAGGAGCTGCCAAAGGTGGTGGTAGAGGCAGATGCATTAGGGACATTTAAGAAACTCTTAGGCAC
This sequence comes from Hypanus sabinus, assembly GCF_030144855.1. Taxonomy (NCBI): domain Eukaryota; kingdom Metazoa; phylum Chordata; class Chondrichthyes; order Myliobatiformes; family Dasyatidae; genus Hypanus; species Hypanus sabinus. The sequence continues at coordinate 6,360,309 of NC_082708.1, forward strand.
CTGGGTGGAAGCAAAATGAAGGGCTATGTCAGAGTGAAGAGTTAGATCGGGGGTGCCCACCCTGTGCTTGACTTGCTGAGTTCCTCCAGCGTCTTGTACTTGACTTTGCTGGTCGCTTTACTGAGGCACCAAAAATGGAGGACTATATTAATCTTGGAGTGGTTTAAAAGTTCAGCACAACATTGTGGGCCAAATGGCATATACTGTGCTGCACTGTCAGTTGTTCAGCCCTGAGGTCTTGTGGTCGTCAGCTGCTCTGTGACAGAGTCTCTACACTGTGACAGCCTTGGCTAAACGTAACTTGTGGGCTCACTCAAACCCCTTGAACTTGGAGCAAAGTAACTCTTGCACAGCCCAGCTCAACCCTTGAGACCTTGACTCTGAACGGGTCAGAGCGTGAGATGCATGTGTGCATTTATCTGGGGACTTACTCCATTTTGGAGTGAGTCGACCCGTCTGATCTTCTCTGTTGCTAAATTGGTGATTGGCTTATTATTGTCACATGCATGTATATTTTTGGGTGTACTTAAGGCAGGGGTCAATAGATTCTTGTTTAGTCAGGGCGCGAAGGGATTCGGGACTCAAAACTGCTCACAATACTCCAAGTGAGGCCTCACCAGTGCTTTATAAAGTCTCAACATTACATCCTTGCCTTTATATTCTAGTCATCATGAAATTAATTCTAGCATCACATTTGTCTTCCTCACCACTGACTCAACCTGCAAGTTGACCCTTAGGGAATCCTGCACGAGGGCTCCCAAGTCCATTTGCACCTTGGAGTTTTTGGCTTTTATTTCTTCTACCAAAGTGCTGGTGGCGTAGTGACAACAGCGCCGGACTCCGGAACGGAGAGTCCCGGGTTCGAATCTGGTCTGGCCATTCCCGAGTACGCTTTCCACCCGTGCCGGGTTGAGTGCTGAGCTCGCAACTCGACCTTGTAAATTAAAGGAAAATACTGCGAAATGTCTTTGTGAGGAGTGGCATGCTGCACAGTCTTCCTTTCCATGTCTAGTAAGACATGAAAATGCCCAATGCTGGCCTCTCAGGCCTGAGTCATCATCATCAAAGTGCATGACAATACACGTCCTGACGCTATATTCCACCTGCCACTTCATTGCCTATTCCCCTAACCTTTCTAAGTCCCTCTGCAGCATCAACACGTCTGCCCGTCCACCTGTCTTTGTATTGTCTGCCCATCATCAGAATCATCCGTTGTCAGCTTGGTAGTTTCTCATGTCTTTTAACACTTCTGTTGTGAACGGTGATTGATTTTGCAAGTAAGGAATTCAAAGGTAACAGTTTACCAAATATTCAGTAACTGGAACTGATGAGTCAATTCTGTGTAAAGATAGAGGTCTGCTCGGACTTCAGAACAGTGTGGGTGACAGGGGCTTTGCTGCCCTCCTGCACAGGTAAAATAAGGTATGATTGTGCGTGTGTTCCGAGTCTAGTTATCGATGGTGACAAAAGCATAGAACAGTACAGGCCCTTTGGCCCACAATATTGTGGTGATCTTTTAACCTACTCCAAGAGCTATTTGTCCATTCCCTCCTTCGCCCTAGGGGACCACTCAATAGTCATTAGATTGGATAAGAAGCTGTCCTTGACCCTGGTGGTTCTTGCTTTCAGGAAGAGAGAATGGGGTGGGTGGGATCTTTGACAATGTTGCAGACATGAGAAAGTGTGCAGATGTGGCAAATCCAGAGCAGCACACACAAGATTCTGGAGAAGCTCAGCAGGTCAGGCAGCATCTGTGGAGAAGAATAAACGGCCAACGTTTTGTGTCGAGGTCCTTCAGGACTGGCGAAGGGTCTCAGCATGAAATGTTGACTTATATGTGTTGCCTGACCTGCTGAGTTCCTCCAGCATCTTGTACTTGACTTTGTTGTTCGTTTTACTGAGGCAGCAGGAAGTGTAGGCGGAGTCCTTGGAAGGGAACTGGGGACTACTGTTCTATTAAGTTCAACTTAGATTCCTGTAACATGATGGACTGAGCTGTGTCCACAACGTTGTGCAGTTTCTTGGCAATCCCTGGCTGAGCTGTGGGGAAAGGTTTAGAGGGGATCAGAGGAGGATTTTTTCCTCAGGCTTCCCTCCTTTCTCACTTGAGGAAGGATGTGGAAGCTTTAGAGGGGCACAGAGGAGATTTACCTGGATGGAGCCCAGATTAGAGAGCATGTCTTAAGAGGATAGGTTGAGTGAGCTCCGGCTTTCTGCCTGGTGTGGAGGATGGGAGGTGCCTTGGTAGAGACATTGATCGAGTGGGCAGTCAGAGATTGTCTCCCAGGGCAGAAATGATGAGTACAAACGGCATAATTTTAAGGTGATTGGAGGGAAATCAGAGGTAGAATTTTTACAGAGAGTGGTGGGTGCATGGAACATCCTGCTAGGGGTGGTAGTAGAGGCAGATAATAAGGGGCATTTAAGAGACCCTTGGATAGGCACATGGGTGATAGAAAAATAGAGGCTTTGTGGGAGGAAGGATTAGATTGATCTTGGAGTAGTTTAAAAGGTCAGCACAACATTGTGGGCTGAAGGGCCTGTACGGTATTGTTCCAGGCTGCACTGCCTGAGGAGGTGGTGAGGGCAGACACTCTCACTGTGTTACAAACGTTTTGGTTCAGGGGTCGAGTGATGTGTCCTGATCCCAAAACGACAGGATTTAATGTTGAAGTTGTATATGGTATCGGTGAGGCCAGATTTGGAGTATGGTGTATGTAGATCTAGTCACAGTTAATGGCAGGGATCTGGGAATAGCACTTGGAAAATGTGTTTATTGTTGATATGTAGTGAAAAGCTTGCCTTGCGTACTGTTTATACAGATCAATTATTTACCCAGTGCATCGAGGTCAAACAATAACAGAAACAAACAAATACAATGAAGAGCTTTTGCTTGTGCACCACCCGACTAGATCAGGCCATTAGTAAGTACACTGAGGTAGAACTAAAGAGATTAAATAAAAAGCAGATTAACATTACACACACAAAATGCTGGAGGAACTCAGCAGGTCAGGCAGCATCTATGGAGGGGAATAAACAGTCGATGTTTCAGGCCGAGACCCTTCTTCAGGACTGGAAAGGAAGGGGGAAGAAGCCAGAATGAGAAGGTGGGGGGAGGGGGAGTTGTACAGACTAGAAGGTGAAAGGTGAAGCCAGGTGGGTGGGGGAGGAGAGATGAAGTAAGAAGCTGGGAGGCGATGGATGGAAAAGGTAAAGGGCTGAAGAAGAGGGGATCTGATGGGGGAGGAGAGTGGACCACGGTCAAAGAGACATCCACAGTCTCACTACCTCTAACTTCTCACTAGGCTCAAGGACAGCTTGATCCTGGTAGTGTGACGGGATTTGGGAGCCCTTGTGCAGGTTAATTTGCAGGTTGAGTTGGTGGTAAGGAAGGCAGATGCAATATTAGTGATAAGTAGAATAGGTAAAGAGCTGGAGAAGCAGGAATCTGTTGGGAGAGGAGAGTGGACCATGGGAGAAAGGAAAGAAGGTGGGGGGGGGGGTCACTCAATAGGCGATAATCTTGTGAATATTGTAAATGTTTTCTCATTTGAATTTGCAACTTATTTGAATCATAAACACAAGATTCTGCAGATGCTAAAAATTCAGAGCAACACACAGAAAATGTTGGAGGAACTCAGCAGATCAGGCAGCATCTATGGAGGAGAATAAACAGTTGATGTTTTGGGCCAAGACGCTTTGTCAGGATTGGAAACCAAAAAAGAATTGGAGGTTCTGAAGGTCTGGCATGTGCTCCCCTTCCTTTTTCAGTCCTTGTGAATGGCCTGCTGGACCTGAGTTCCTTCACCATTTGTGTGTGTCGATTGAGGGCCAAAGGGAACGTGCTGTCCTCTTTGTTATTTATTGTAAATGCCTGCACTGCTTTTGTGCACTTTATGCAGTCCTTTGTAGGTCTGTAGTCTAGTGTAGCTTTCTGTGTGTTGTTTTTTTTCATTATGTAGTTCAGTCTAGTTTTTGTACTGTGTCATGTAGCACCATGGTCCTGAAAAACGTTGTCTCGTTTTTACTGTGTACTGTACCAGCAGTTATGGTCGAAATGACAGTAGAAGTGACCTGACTGGACTTTCTGTTGCCTCCTGAGGAAGTAACTGCCAAGGCATGGACGCAGAGCTGGATGCCTGATACCCACTTTCATTCCGAATGTTGTTGCTTGCTTTTGTTGTTTTTCTTCTCTCTCTGCACATTAGCTGCTTGTTGGTCTTCTTTTAATGGGTTCTTCTGGGTTTCTTCTTTTGTGACTGTAAGGAGACGAAGCTCAGGGTTTTATCATTTGTATGTACTTTGAACTAGTATGAACAAGATGGACTGAAGGGTCTGCTTTAGTCAGAATAAATTTGACTGAAGCACTTCTCTGCTAGAGCTTTCTGTGATTCTAACAATACAACGAGTTTAGGGTCAAAGTAAGTTTATTATCTAGGGGTATATTTGTCATCGTATACTACTTTGGGATTCATTTTCCTGCAGGCATTCACAGGAAAATGAAGAAATACAATTGACTTTGTGACCATCTTTATAAAGACTGACAATCAATGTGTACACCGGGAGGTCGGGGTCCTGAGGCTCCTGAACTTCCTGTTCTGTGGTAGCAGTGAGAAGCGAGCGTGGCCCGGATGGTGGGGGTACCCGGTGATGGACGCTGCTTTCTTGTGCCAGTGCTCCTTATAAATGTGCTCAATGGTGGGGAGGGCTTTACCCGTAATGGACTGGGCTGCATTCGTCTCTTTCTACAGCCTTTTCCGTTCCTGGGCATTGGTGTTTCCAATGGCAGCTAAAATACTCTCTGTGTGCATGTATAGAAGTTTGTCAAAGTTTTAAAGGACGTTTGGAATCTACTTGAAACTTCTAAGACGTTGGAGGTGCTATTTGATGACTATAAGACGTGGAACAAAATCAGTTTCTGCAGCCTTTTCCGTTCCTGGGCATTGGTGTTTCCATGCTAGGTCACGGCAGCTAGAATACTCTCTGTGTGCGTGTATAGAAGTTTGTCAAAGTTTTAGAGGACGTTCGGAATCTACATGAAACTTCTAAGACGTTGGAGGTGCCATTTGATGACCATGAGACGTGGGAACAAAATCAGGCTCATAGTCTGCTTCTCTGTTCCATCATAGTTGATGTGTTATCCTGCTTAATCCCATTCTCCTGCCTGCTCCCTGTAACCTCTGATGTCTTGACTAATCAAGAACCTCCACTTTAAATACACCCAATGACCTGGCAATGAATTCCACAGACTCGCCATCCTGTAGCTAAAGAAATTCCTTCTAATCTCTGTTCTAAATGGTTGTCCTATTCGGAGGCTGTGTCCTCTGGTTCGAAACGTCTCTACTGTCAAAAGCATCCTTGCCATATCTACTCTATCTAGCCCTTTTTAAAATTTTTAAATTTTTATTTGGATAAGGTATTCATAAGTATTACATAAACTTTTTTTTACATATAAAGCCTTTTCCATTTTTTTAATATGTATAAATCTATATATATATATTTATACATTCACAAGTACACATTTAGATAGTATTTAAAGAAAAATAATTAGGCACTTCAATAGATATTTATGTGCAATTGTAATTCCACACTATTAAACTAAATAATAATAATTGTTGTTAAAAATTAGTAATAATAGTGGTTGAATAATAATTTCCGTGTATCTCTTCTCGTCCATTTCTTTTTTGTCCAAAATAATGTGTGTAACCCTATGTAAATTCCATCGTAGGTGTTTGTATCTTAACACGTTTATGTTTGCACCCACCCATAACCATACTTATCCAATTCCTGTGTACTTATTTACTTCAAATTATCTCCTGTAATTTTTTCCTATCTAGCCCTTTCAATATTTGATAGTTTTCAATGAGATTCTCCCTCATTCTTCTAAGCTTCAGAGAGTACAGGGCCAGAATCATTAAACACTCCTCATGTGTTAACCCTTTCATTTCCAGAATCATTCTCGTGAGCCTCCTCTGGATCCTCTCCAGAGCCAGCTCATCCTTTCATTGATAAGGGACCCAAAACTCCAAGTGCTGGCTGACCAGCGCCTTATGAAGTTACCAAGCTGTATCCGTAAATGAGTACATTTCTCTCGGCTGACTGTACGTTACTGCAGTTGCCCAGCCTGGCCATTAGCTTGCAGGTGTTTCATCAACAGTCGAGGTGTTTCTCTCTGGGAGTGCCCCCCCCCCCGTTCGCTTGCCTCGGTACTGATTGGCTACCCCTTCAGTTGAGCGTTGGCTGTTAAGGGTTCATTGATTGCATCTGGAGTTGCGTGAACAGAGAGAAGTACTGTTAGACATGAAGCAGTCTCTTTATTCAACAAAATATCGAGGAGGAGAGGGAGAGAAAGAGAGACACTCTCGATGCGAGGGCTGCTTGGCCCAGCACTACACAACACTTCATGTGCTGAAGATCCAAGAAAAATTCACGACATTTCAAACAAATCCATATTTGCACCGCTTCCTTTGAACTACATGTGACGGTTTTAAATGCCTGGACCTTCCCAGCATCACACCCACAATAAGTGTTAATTACTGTCGTATCCAGTCAGTTAACATGGCCGTTTCCTGGTCTGCGTTTTTGCTGTTCTGAGCTGCATTTTAAATTTAATCTTCAATTCATATTCGAAACTGACCAACCTTCAGATGAGTTAATTGCTACATGTGCTAACCCGGAAGATTGCTCTAACAGTGTCTATTTTGGTAAGTTACCAGAAGAAAACCAGAGATACTAGTCTTAAACACAAGAGATTCTGCAGATTCTGGAAATCCAGAACACACACAAAATGCTGGAGGAACTCAGCAGGTCTGGCAGCATCTATGGAGGGGAATAAACAAGTCAATGTTCCGGGTTGGAAGACGTCAGAATAAAAAAGGTGGGGGGAAGGGAAGGAGAACAAGCTGGTGGGTGATGGGTAAAGCCAGGTCCTCCCTCCTCTCTCTCCCCCCCCCCCCCCCCCCCACCACTACCTTTTCACTCTGGCTTCTCCCCGCTTTCTTTCCAGGCCTGAAGAAGGGCCTCAGCCCAAAGTGTCGACTGTTTATTCCCCTCCATAGGTGCTGTCTGATCTTCTGTGTCGCTGCAGCGTCTTGTGTGTATAACCCTGCATTTCGAGTATCTGCAGAAACTCTTGTGTTTATGAAACATCGATTTGTTTATTCATTTTCACTGATGCTGAGATGCCAGTATTTCCCTCACTTCTTTTGCCTGAACCAATGGCGACGCTTCTGTCGAAAGCCTGGCAACTATGTTCTCTGGTTGTCCTTTAAGGTCACCTCAGGCAGATTGAGCGTGGGGGTCTGAAGGGTCTGACTACAAACCACCTCTACTTACTTGAGGCCATCCCCCCTGCTTGGGGCGTAGGCCGCTGACAGCAGCTCGCTAGACTCCTCTGTCCTGGGACAGTCCCTCAATTTATCCCCAGGTGGAGCTCATTGAAGGTCCTCCTACCCCATGCCCAACCCCCCTCCTTTTCGTAGCCCGGGCTTGGGACTGTCCACGGCGGAGTTAAACCACCTTGAGCACAAATGCACTTTGCCCTGTTGGGATAGGATGGATGTCCAACAATGCCTCTCCCAGCTCAGGATATTCCGAAGCCCTTGCCAGCTGGTTGCAGGCAAAGATCAAAATGAGCTGTGCAACCGTGGTTGACAGCCTGGACACCTCTGATCTTCCAGCAGGGCCGGGGTTGGAGGGGAGGCTCTGGCAGCTGCAGGCCTGTTGCTCAGGTGAGGTCCCGTTCCTTCCGATGCATGCCCGAGATTCCAGCGTTCTCGCCTCACGTCATTCTCTCTTTCCCCACCTCCCCTCTGCCTATCTCTTGGCGTGCCTTTCTGTTTCCCTCTGACGGTGACTGGCTGTGACAACTGCTGGGTGTGTGAGGCCTCACGGTGTACAGTGACCGTGGCCAGGAATTGCAGAGCAGAGACGAGCCATGGGCCGTTGTCTGCCCTCTGACCCTGAGTGGCGGCTTACACCGTTAAATCCCACATCCTGACTGGAACACAGGGAGGTTCATAGAACTGTATGCTTTCGTCTCTATTTTTGTAGAATCTCTGACATTAGACAAACAAGCAAGTGTCTGGTGTTGCAAATGGTTCCAAGTTAGACGTGAACCACTTGTCTTATCACGGTTCAAAGTAAATTTATCAAAGCACATGTCAACATGTACAACTGAGAGATTCATTTTCTTGTGGGCATTCACTGTAAGTACAAAGAAAAGCAATCGAGTCAATGAAACACCATGCACAAGCCAAGGCAGGCAACCGATGTGTAAAAGATAACAAATTGTGCAAATACAGAAAGAGAAGCTATATAATAAGTAATATTGAAACCTGTTGTAGATGTGTGTTTAATATTCCAATAATATTTCAGTGATCTTTGTGTGTGTGTGTGTGTGTGTGTGTGTACCGATTAAGCATTCTTGTTTGTTTAAATAATTAATTGCAGGTTATATGTTAAAATAAGTCAATTACATATGTGATCCTGTTACCACATGATATATGCGTGCTTTACTTAAACTAAACTTGAAGTTAGACCCGCATTTCAGACCCCGTGTTTTAATTTGAGTACCAGTAGAGTTCTTGAAAGTGAGTCCTTAGGTTGGGGAATCAGTTGGGGTGAGTGAAGTTGGCCGCATTTGTTAAATGGTAATAACTGTTCCTGAACTTGGTGGATTGTTTCTTAAGGCGGTTGTACTTTCTTTCTGATGGTGACAGGAGCAAGAAGAGAGCAACCCACCCCTCCAAGCTGCATTTTCTGAAAGCCCCTTCTGGAACGCTTTTAAAACAAAAACTTCACTGTTCAAAATTTCTTCCCCCAGGCAGTTAATCTGAATGAGCCCCATCCCCCATCTATAACCTCCCTGGAATTGTACTGCACTGTAAGCACTTCAAACCACTTTTCATAATGCTGTTGACATTGTAAACACTTGCTGGTGTTTGTTTTTATGCACGTTTTATTCCATATCCTAAGACCGTAAGGCATGGGAGAATTAGGCCATTCAGCTCACTGAGTCTCTGCCTTTTGATCATGGCTGTTTTATTATCCCTCTCAGCCCAATTTTCCTTCCTTTTCCCTGTAACCTTTGAGATCCTGACTAATCCAAGTACCTACCAACCTCCACTTTAAATACCCAATGACTCGGCTTCTGGTGCAATGAATTCCTTCCTTTAAGCACAAACTTTATTAGCTTCTTGTATTTGTATATGACTTTCTTTATAATTGTTGAATGTTATTTTTTTTGTTGCATGTCACACCCTGACCAACACACCACAGCAAATTCCCAATCCGTGGAAATGTATGTGGTGAATAAAGTTGATCCTTGTTCCAATGAGGTCAAACTGACTTCCTGACCCTTTTCAACGCTGTGTGTGTGTGTGTGTGTGTGTGTGTGTGTGTATATATATATATATAAAACCTGAAATTCGTACTCTTCACAGACATCAATGAAGCAGGAAACCTCATAGAATAAATGATAGAAACATCGATCCTCCCCTCTCCCCCCACCCTTTGCACAAGCAGCAACAAAAGCATTGACCCCTCCCACCTTCCCCCACCTGCACCAGAAAAAGCATTGTCCCCCCCCGCCACCTTCTGTGCCAGCAGGAGTACCAACCTCCCCCCATGAGAGCATAAGCAGAAGCCCCAAAAGAGCCCTTGATCCAGAGGCCATCGAGACTACAGTGCACAAACCAGCCGTCTGGTGTCTCAAACAGGCTGTCGCCCAGCAAGGAGAGCTTTGCTCTGCAGCCTTCCGTCTCCTAGACCAGCGTCACTCACCTCAGCACTGAACTGGCTTTGTGCCTCCGGACTCGCCCTTGGACACTCTGCGGTTCATGGTCCGTGTGCTATTTGTTTACTTTTTTTAATTGTTTGGACTATTTATTCTTTTTTCACACTTTGGATGTTTGAAGGTCTTTGCTGTGTGGGCTATTTTAATGGGTTCAATTGTGTTTCTTTGCTTTGTGGTTGCCTGTAAGGGGACGAATCTGAATACGTACTTTGATAATGAATCCACTTTGAGACCTTACAGAAGTTTATAATGTTCTGCGAGGCAGAGATGGGGCATGCAGCTAGTGTTTATTTTGGAGATACGGTGTGCTAACAGCCTCTTTCAGCCCAACAAACCTGCATCGCCCAGTCACCTCCGTGTGACCAATTAGCCTACTAACCCGTATGGTTTTGGAATGTGGGAGGAAACTTGGAGCATTGACATTCCGGGGGCAGACAGGTAACTGTAATTGGTATCCCAGGGTTAAAGTGATGAGTACTGGAGTACTTGTGCTGAAGGTGAGAAGGGAACCGATGTGCGGGGCAAGTTCCGTTTAGTACGGAGAGAGGTGGGTGAGATGGTCAGAGTCACTGAGATATGTTGTGAAATGTGTTGTTTTGCAGTACAGTGCAAATTGTAAAAATTACTATAAGTTACCATAAGAAAAAGGAGCAGAGATAGGCCATTTAGCCCATCGAGTCTGCACTGCCATTCAATCATGGGCTGATCCAATTCTTCCAGTCATCCCCACTCCCCTGCCTTCTCCCCATACCCTTTGATGCCCTGGCTAATCAAGAACCTATCCATCTCTGGCTTAAATACACCCAGTGACTTGCCCTCCACAGCCGCTCGTGGCAACAAATTCCACAGATTTGCCACCCTCTGACTAAAGTAATTTCTCCACACCCCTGATCTAAATGAACGTCCTTCAATCCTGAAGTTGTGCCCTCTTGTCCTGGACTCCCCTACCATGGGAAATATCTAATCCATGTCATATCTAATCTGTTCAGGCCTTTTAACATTTGGAATGTTTTAATGAAATCCCCCTCATTCTCCTGAACTCCAGGGAATATAGCCCAAGAGCTGCCAGACGTTCCTCAAATAGTAACCCTTCCATTCCTGGAATCATTCTTGTGAATCTTCTCTGAACCCTCACCAATGTCAATATGATTCTGCATATAAAATTAATAAGGAGGGCAAAAACAGTGAGGCGGTGTTCTTGGGTCTGTTGTCCATTCAGAAATCTGATGGCGGAGTGGAAGAATCTGTTTCTAAAGTGTGTTCCTTCAGGCTCTTGTACCTCCTCCCTGATGGTAGTAATGAGTGGAGGGTGTGTGCTGGTGGTAAAGGTCCTTGATGATGGATGCTGCCTTTTTGAGGCATCTCTGTTTTGAAGCTGTTCACAATGTTGGGGAGGCCAGTGATGGTGATGGAGCTGGCAAATGGTAATGCAACCAGTTAGAATGCCCTGTCCGGTACATCAGAATCAGGTTTCCCGTCACTGACCATAGATCCATAGAACATTACAGCTCAGAAACAGGCCTTTTGGCCCTTCTTGGCTGTGACAGACAGACATACTTTATTGATCCCGAGGGAAATTGGGTTTCATTACAGCCGCACCAACCAAGAATAGTGAAGAAATATAGCAATATAAAACCATAAATAATTAAATAAAAATAAGTTAATCATGCCAAGTGGAAATAAGTCCAGGACCAGCCTATTGGCTCAGGGTGTCTGACACTCCGAGGGAGGAGTTGTAACGTTTGATGGCCACCGGCAGGAATGACTTCCTATGACGCTCAGTGTTACATCTCGGTGGAATGGGTCTCTGGCTGAATGTACTCCTGTGCCGAACCATTTTTCTGCCTAGTCGCACTGACCTGCACCTGGACTATATCCCTCCATACACCTCTCATCCATGTACCTGTCCAAGTTTTTCCTAAATGTTAAAAGTGAGCCCGCATTTACCACTTCATCTGGCAGCTCATTCCACACTCCCACCACTCTCTGTGTGAAGAAGCACCCCCCATGTTCCCTTTAACCTTTCCCCCTTCACCCTTAACCCATGTCCTCTGGTTTTTTTTCTCCCCTGGACTCAGTGGAAAAAGCCTGCCTGCATTCACTCTATCTATACCCATCATAATTTCATATACCTCTATCAAATCTCCCCTCATTCTCCTGCACTCCAGGGAATAAAGTCCTAACGTATTCAATCTTTCTCTGTAACTCAGTTTCTCAAGTCCCGACAACATCCAGTTAAACCTTCTCTGCACTCTTTCAACCTTATTAATATCCTTCCTGTAATTTGGTGACCAAAGCTGCACACAATCCTCCAAATTCGGCCTCACCAAGTCTTATACAACCTCACCATAACATTCCAACTCTTATACTCAATACTTTGATTTATAAAGGCCAATGTACCACAAGCTTTCTTTACAATCCTATCTACCTGTGACGTCTCTTTTAGGGAATTTTATATCTGTACTCCTAGATCCCTCTGTTCTACTGCACTCCTCAGTGTCCTACCATTTACCTTATATGATCTACCTTGATTTGTCCTTCCAGAGTGCAATATCTCACACTTGTCCGCAATAAACTTCATTTGCCATTTTTCAGCCCATTTTTCCAGCTGGTCCAAATCCTTCTCCAAGCTTTGAAAACCTTTTTCACTGTCCACTATACCTCCAGTCTTTGTATCATCAGTAAATTTGCTGATCCAATTTACCACATTATCATCCAGGTCATTGATATAGCTGATGAAAAACAATGGACCCAGCACTGATCCCTGTGGCACTCCACTAGTCACAGGCCTCCACTCAGAGTAGCAATCCTCCACTACCACTCTCTGGCTTCTTCCATTGAGCCAATGTCTAATCCAATTTACTACCTCTCCATGTATACCTAGCGACTGAATCTTCTTAACTAACCTCCCATGCGGACCTTGTCAAAAGCCTTACTGAAGTCCATGTAGATGACATCCACTGTGTTCCCTTCATCCACTTTCCTGGTAAACTCCTCAAAAAACTCTAATAGATTTGTTAAACATGACCTACCACACACAAAGCCATGTTGACACTCCCTAATAAGCCCCTGTCTATCTAAATACTTGTAGATCCTATCTCTTCATACTCCTTCCAATAATTTACCTACTACTGATGTCAAACTTACCAGCCTATAATTTCCCGGATTACTTTAAGAGCCTTTTTTAAACAACGGAGCAACATGAGCTATCCTTCAATCCTCCGGCACCTCACCCATAGATACCGACATTTTAAATATATCTGCCAGGGCCCCTGCAATTTCTACACTAGTCTCCTTCAAGGACTGAGGGAATACCCTGTCAGATCCTGGGGATTTATCTACTCGGCAATTTGCCTCAAGACAGCAAGCACCTCCTCCTCTTTAATCTGTATGGGTTCCATGACCTCACTACTTCTTTGCCTAGTTTCCATTGACTCCATGCCAGTTTCCTTAGTAAATACAGATGCAAAAAACCATTTAAGATCTCCCCCATTTTTTTTGGTTCCATACATAGCCGACCACTCTGATCTTCAGGAGGACCAATTTTATCCCTTACTATCCTTTTGCTCTTAACATACCCGTAGAAGCTCTTAGGATTATCCTTCCCCTTGACTGCCAAAGCAACCTCATGTCTTCTTTTAGTCCTCTTGATTTCTTTTTTAAAGTTTTTTTTTTCACTTTTTACACTCCTCAAGCACCTTATTTGCTCCCTGTTTCTTATGCATGTCATACATCTCTCTTTTCTTCTTCATCAGAGTTCCAATATCCCTCGAGAACCAAGGTTCCTTATTCTTACTCATTTTGCCTTTAACCCTGACAGGAACATACAAACTCTGCACTCTCAAAATTTCCCCTTTGAAGGCCTCCCACTTACCAATCACATCCTTGCCAGAGAACAGCCTGTTCCAACCTATGCTTTTTAGATCCTTTCTCATTTCTTCAAATTTGGCCTTTTTTAGAACTTAAACCTGAGGACCAGATCTATCTTTATCCATGATGAAGTTGAAACTAATGGTGTTAAGATCACTGGAACCAAAGTGTTCCCCTACACACACTTCCGTCACCTTTCTTAACATGTTTCCTAATAGGAGATCTAGTATTGTATCCTCTCTAGTTGGTATCTCTATATATTGATTTAGAAAACTTTCCTGAACATATTTTACAAACTCTAACCCGACTAGGCTTTTAACAGTATGCAAGTCCCAGTCAATATGTGGAAAATTAAAATCCCCTACAATCATAACTTTGTTTCCTGCAGTTGTCTGCTATCTCTCTGCAGATTTGCTCCTCCAGTTCTCGCTGATTATTGAGTGGTCTATAGTACAACCCCATTGATGTGGTCAAACCTTTCCTGTTTCTCAGCTCTACCCATAAGGCCTCGGTAGACAAACCCTCTAATCTGTCCTGCCTGAGCACTGCTGTAACATTTTCCCTGACTAGCAATGCCAACCCCCCACCCTTCATCCCTCTGCCTCTATCACGTCTGAAACAACGGAACCCTGGAACATTAAGCTGCCAGTCCTGCCCCTCCTGTAGCCAAGTTTCACTAATAGCTTTAATGTCGTAATTCCATGTGTCAATCCACGCCCTCAGCTCGTCAGCCTTCCCCACAATACTCCTCGCATTGAAATAGACACACCTCAGAAGATTTTTACCACCACACACAACCCTTCTATTTGTGACTTTGCATGAATTTTTAACAACATTTATTTTCAGACCCACTCCACTATCTACTCTGGCACTCTGGTTCCCACCCCCCCTGCAAATCTAGTTTAACCCCCCCCCCCATGGCTCTAACAAACCTCCCCGCAAGGATATTGGTCCCTTTGTAGTTCAGGTGTAACCCGTCCCTCTTGTACAGGTCCCACTTGCCCCAGAAGCTGACCCAATGATCCTGAAATCTGAAACCCTATCTCCTACTCCAATTCCTCAGCCCCGTGTTCCTCCTCCAGAGCATCCTATTCTTGCCCTCACTGGAACGTGGCACAGGTAGCAATCCTGAGATTACCACTCTTGAGGTCCTGCTTTTTTAACTTCCTACCAAGCTGTCTATACTCACTCTTCAGGACCACCTTACTCTTTCTTCCTACATCATTGGTACCGACGTGTACCATGACATCTGGCTGCTCACCCTCCCATTTCAGAATGCTGTGCACGCGATCAGAGACATCCCTGACCCTGGTACTAGACATGTTGTGAAATGTGTTGCTTTGTGCCAACAGTACAGTGCGATTCATAAAAATCACTAAGTTACAATGAATGTATTCTGATCACCGAATTATAGGAAAGATATCAACAAAATAGAGAGAGTACGGAGAAGATTTACTAGAATGTTACTGGGTTTCAGCACCTAAGTTACAGGGAAAGGCTGAACAAGTTAGGTCTTTATTTTTTGGAGCATAGAAGGTTGAGGGGGGACTTGATGGAGGTATTTAAAATAATGAAGGGGATAGATCGAGTTGACGTGGATAGGCTTTTTCCATTGAGAGTAGGGGAGATTCAAACAAGAGGACATGATTTGAGAGTTAGGGGGCAAAAGTTTAAGGGTAACACGAGGGGGAATTTCTTTACTCAGAGAGTGGTAGCTGTGTGGAATGAGCTTCCAGTAGAAGTGGTAGAGGCAGGTTCGGTATTGTCATTTAAATTAAAATTGGGTAGGTATCTGGACAGTCCGAGCAGTGGTGTGCTCCGTATGCAGTATGTGGGAAGTCAGGGTCAACACAGTTGTCCCTGATGACCACACCTGCAAAAGGTGCGTCCAGCTGCAGCTCCTATCAGACCGAGTTAGGGAGTTGGAGCGGGAGCTGGATGAACTATGGATCATTCGGGAGGTGGAGGCAGAGATAGATAGTTATCAGGAGGTAGTCACACCAAAAATCCAAGAAGTAGGCAGATGGGTGACGGTCCAGAGAGGCAGGGGGAGCAGGCAGAGAGAGCAGAGCACCCCTGCGGCCATTCCCATTAACAATAAGTATACCGTACTGGATACTGTTGATGGGGATGACCTACCAGGAATGAGTTGTAGTGGTCCTGCCTCTGGCACAGAGGTTGAACCCTCAACTAGGAAGGGGAGGAGGGAAGAGAAGAGAGCGATAGTTTTAGGGGATTCTATAGTCGGGGGGCAGATAGGAGATTTTGTGGGGCAGATCGGGAGTCTCGGATGGTATGTTGCCTCCCTGGTGCCAGGGTCCGGGACATCTCAGATCGGGTGCAGGCTACTCTTGAGAACGAGGGCATGAACCCAGATGTAGTGGTCCATGTAGGAACCAACGATGTAGGTAAGGTGAGTGAGGGGGTCCTGCTTAGAGAGTTCAGGGAGTTAGGAGTGAAGCTGAAAGGCAGGACCTCCAGGGTGACAATCTTGGGATTGCTACCTGTGCCATGTGCGAGTGAGGCGAAGAATAGAATGATTATGCACATTAATACGAGGCTGAGAGCATGGTGCAGGAAGGAAGGGTTCAGGTTTTTGGATAATTGGTCTTTGTTCCAGGGACGTTGGGATCTGTTTCGAAGGGACGGTCTACATCTGAACTGGAGGGGTACTAACATTCTTGCAGGAATTTTGCCAGTGCTGCTCGGGGGGGGGGGGGGTTTAAACTGGGTGTGCAGGGGGCAGGGATCCAGAATACGAGAGAAGATGATATGATGAAGGATAAGGGACAGGTGGGGAATAAATGTTTCCCAAATATTAATTGTGTAAAGGAGAAAGGTGAGACAGAACATGTGTTGGAAAAGTTACATGTACAGAGGGTTGGTCAGAAGGAGCATGGGGTTAAATGTGTAGAAGGTTTGGGTGATCTTGAGAAAGTCATCAAAATTCAAGGTGCAATTAGCCCGATGGGAGTTCAAGGAGCTGGGTTATGTACAATAGACAGTGTTTTAAGCAAAGAGAGGAGGAATGGGCTAAGAATTCTATACTTGAATGCGGGGAGTGTCAGAAATAAGACAGATGAGCTTGAAGCTTAGATGAAAATGGGGAACTACGATATTGTTGGGATAACGGAGACATGGCTGCAAGGGGATCAGGCCTGGGAATTGAGTGCACCAGGGTATACGTGCTATCGTAGAGACAGAAATATGGGAAGAGGGGGTGGGGTGGCCCTGTTGGTGAGGAATGAGATTCATTCCTTAGCAAGGGGTGACTTGGGAACAGGGGAAGTAGAGTCTGTGTGGATTGAGCTGAGGAACAGTAAGGGTAAAAAGACCCTAATGGGTGTTGTGTACAGGCCCCCAAACAGTAGCATGGATATTGGGTACAAGTTGATTAGGGAGTTAACATTGGCATGTGCTAAAGGTAATGCAGTCGTTATGGGAGATTTCAACATGCAGGTGAACTGGGAGAATCAGGTAGGTGCTGGACCCCAGGAGAGGGAGTTTGTGGAGTGTCTAAGGCAGGGGTCAGCAACCTTTACCACTGAAAGAGCCACTTGGACCCGTTTCCCACAGAAAAGAAAACACTGGGAGCCGCAAAACCCGTTTGACATTTAAAATGAAATAACACTGCATACAACGTTTTTTTTTGCCTTTATGCTATGTATAAACAAACTATAATGTGTTGCATTTATGAAATTGATGAACTCCTGCAGAGAAAACGAAATTACATTTCTGCATGCAACAAAAACATTTTGAACTCCGAAAAAAAGACGTTGGGTTGAAAGTTACTTTTAAGTAAAATATTCAATGTCTATTTGAGTCCTTCTTGTATTTATGAAAAACGCCGAACTTAAATTTTCCGCCAGCAGCAAACCAAAAATAACGTCAGCCAGCTGTCATCCTGAAAAATGAAAGGACTATTTCACTGAACTATGAAAAAATATGAATATAAGTAAAATAATAGGCAATTAAAATATTTATCATACTTGGTTAATGGGATTTCTGCTCCTGGACCTCAGCGCACAGCGTCTGCACATCAGGGCTGTATGATGTCACCTTCATCTTTACACAGGATCGCAAGCTGTCATCTGTGAGGTTTTCAATATCACTCCATTTGTGTTTCTGAGCAAGAACGGCCTTCTGACGGGCAACATCTTCAAGGTCTGCTGTCAAGCGTCTAAACTTGGACACCCATATGTCTTTGTCGGCTATGTCGGCCAGTTCCATCTCAAGATCAGGTTGACTCACACCTGCCAATGCAGTCGTATTCAGTAGGGAAGGATCGATGCTTAAGGGAGTGACCGGGAAGGATAATGTGTTTTTTTCCTCTCTGAACTCACAGAAGCGTTTCCCAAACGATGTTTGCATTGCGATGATTGCAGAATGTAAATACTCCGAAATTATCATGTCGTGACCTTGTTTGAACTCTCTCAAATTGGGGAAGTGAGACAAAGTGCCTTTCTGTAAATCTCTGGCAAGCACTGTCAACTTGCGCTCGAATGCCAAAACATCCTCCAACATGTGCAGGGCTGTACGTCCTTTCCCCTGAAGAGCTGTGTTCAGCGTGTTCAGGTGCGCTGTCATGTCTACCATGAAGTGTAGCTTTTCCAGCCACTCTGGCTGTTCCAGCTCAGGAAAGGTGAGCCCTTTGCTGCGCAGGAAAGTTTTCACTTCTTCCAGACACGCGACAAAGCGTTTCAGCACCTTCCGTCTGGACAGCCAGCGATAAAAACACGTTGTAGCGGTGTCAGTAAACTGCAGTCAAAGATAGCTTTATTCGAACTAAACAGCCTTGCTTTTAAGCCTCCCTCAACCCAGCCCCCATGGACGCAGATGCTGCAAAAGACGCGTACTCACAAACCCCCGTAGGCTATCTCCCTTAGCCGGAATGCTGGCTAATTGTGAGCCGTTTCGGATGTGGCAGGAAATGTGTCGCTACACTTAGGTTGTACAAGATCACCATAATTACATTTCAAAAGCTAACAAACTAACATAAAATACATTTTAATTAAATACTGACCAATTATTTCCCAAAGCCACAGGGAGCCGCAGCACAGAGGTGAAAGAGCCACAAATGGCTCGGGAGCCGCAGGTTGCCGACCCCCGGCCTAAGGGATGTATTTTTGCAACAGCTTGTGCTTGAGCCAACGAGGAATGAGGCTATTTTGGACTTGGTGATGTGTAATGAACAGGAATTGATAAGTGATCTTGAAGTAAAGGAGCCATTAGGAAGTAGTGATCATAATATGATAAGTTTTTATCTACAATTTGAGAGGGATAAGGGCAGATCAGAGTTGTCAGTGTTGCAATTAAATAAAGGAGATTACGGAGCCATGAGGGAAGAGCTGGCCAAAGTTAAATGGGCGGATGTCCTGGCAGGAAAGACAGTGGATCAGCAGTGGCAGATATTCTTGGGGATAATACAAAAGATGCAAAAGCAGTTCATTCCAATGAGAAAGAAGGATTCAAAGAGGGGGAAGGGGCCACAGTGGTTTACAAAGGAAGTCAGAGATTGTATAGCATTAAAGAAAAAGAAGTATGACAGGACTAAGATGAGTGGGAATACAGATGATTGGGAAAGTTTTAAGGAACAGCAGATCTTAACTAAAAAAGCAATATGGAGAGAAAAAAATCAGGTATGAGCTCAGTCTAGCCAGGAATATAAAAGGGGATAGCAAAAGCTTTTTTAGCTATGTGAAGAGAAAGAAGATAGTTAAGAACAATGTTGGCCCCTTGAAGAATGAATTGGGAGAAATTGTTATGGGAAACAGGGAAATGGCAACAGAATTTAATGCGTATTTTAGATCTGTCTTCACCAGGGAGGACACAAGCAATCTCCCAGGTGTATGGATGGGTTAGGGTCATAAGATATCAGAGGAATTGAAACAGATTGACATTAGGAAAGAAACTGTGATGAGTAGACTGATAGGACTGAAGGCTAATAAATCCCCGGGTCCAGATGGTCTGCATCCGAGGGTTCTAAAAGAGGTGGCTCAGGAAATTGCGGATGCATTGGTATTCATTTTCCAATGTTCCTTAGATTCAGGATCAGTTCCTGAAGATTGGAGAGTGGCTAATGTTATCCCACTTTTCAAGAAGGGAGGGAAGTAGAAAACGGAGAACTATCGCCCTGTTAGCCTAACGTCAGTCGTGGGGAAGATGCTTGAGTCCATTATTAAGGATGAAATAGTGGCATATCTTGATGGCTGTAATAGGATTAGGCCGAGCCAGCATGGATTTACCAAGGGCAAATCATGCTTGACTAATCTGTTGGAGTTTTTTGAGGGTGTAACAAGGATGTTGGACGAGGGTAAGCCAGTAGATGTAGTGTACCTAGATTTTCAGAAGGCATTCGATAAGGTGCCACATAGGAGATTGGTGAGTAAAATCAGAGCTCATGGCATTGGGGGCAGGGTTTCAACATGGATAGAAAACTGGTTGGCAGATAGAAAGCAAAGGGTAGCAGTGAATGGGTGTTTCTCGGACTGGCTGGAGGTGACTAGTGGGGTACCGCAGGGCTCTGTATTGGGACCACAGCTCTTTACGATTTATGTCAACGATTTAGATGAGGGCATTGAAAACTATATCAGCAAGTTTGCTGACGATACTAAATTCAAAGAGGACATTAGGAGAATACAGGGAGACTTGGATAGGCTGGGTGAGTGGGCAGATACTTGGCAGATGTCATTCAATGTGAATAAATGTGAAGTTATCCACTTTGGAAGCAGGAACAAGAGGGCAGAGTAATGTCTGAACGGTGTAGAGTTAGGTAAGGGAGAAATGCAAAGAGACCTAGGAGTCCTAGTTCATCAGTCAATGAAGGTGAATGAGCAAGTGCAACAGGCAGTGAAGAGGGCAAATGGAATGTTGGCCTTTATTACAAGGGGAATTGAGTACAAGAACAAGGATGTCCTTTTGCATTTGTACAGGGCCCTGGTGAGACCACACCTGGAATATTGTGTACAGTTTTGGTCTCCAGGTTTAAGGAAGGACATTCTGGCAATTGAGGAAGTGCAGCGTAGATTCACTAGGTTGATTCCTGGGATGGCAGGGCTGTCTTACGCAGAGAGATTGGAGAGATTGGGCTTGTACATGCTGGAATTGAGGAGATTGAGAGGGGATCTGATTGAAACATTTAAGATAATTAAAGGATTTGATAGGATTGAGGCAGGAAATATGTTCCAGATGTTGGGAGAGTCCAGTACCAGAGGGCATGGTTTGAGAATAAGAGGTCAGTTATTTAAAACAGAGTTGAGGAAGAACTTCTTCTCCCAGAGAGTTGTGGGGGTCTGGAATGCACTGCCTCGGAAGACGGTGGAGGCCAATTCTCTGGATGCTTTCAAGAAGGAGCTAGATAGATATCTGATGGATAGGGGAATCAAGGGATATGGGGACAAGGCAGGGACTGGGTATTGATAGTGAGTGATTAGCCATGATCTCAGAATGGCGGTGCAGTCTCAAGGGGCTGAATGGTCTACTTCTGTACCTATTGTCTATTGAATGGAGGGTTATGGGCTGAGTGCGGGTCGGTGGGACTAGGTGAGAGTAAGCATCAGCATGGACTGGAAGGGCAAAGATGGCCTGTTTCCGTGCTGTAATTGTTATATGGTTATATGTATTTGTGCTAATTTTATATATAGAATATATAAAATAAATAATTAGTGCAAAAAGAGGGTGAAATAGAGATGATGTACATGGGTTGTTTGTCTGTTTAGAAATTTGATGGCAGAAGTTACATGGCATAACTGTAATATGCTAAAGAGAATTAACATTGGAAGTATATTTTACTTTTAAGATGACAAATAGTGTAGCAATTCACAGCGCCAACAACGGGAAGATTGGGGTTTAATTCACAGCACCGTTTGGAAGGAGTTAGCGTGTTCTCCTCGTAACTGTGAGCTTCCTCCTGGCTCTTCGCTTTCCTCCCAAATTCCGAAGACTTGCGGGTCAGTTGGCTAATTGGTCAGCATTGGATTAATCCACTGACTCTGCAGTTCTTTGGGAGACACAAGAGACCACAGATGCTGGAGTCTGTCACAGTCAAGGTGGCACGATGTCGTAGTGGTTAGCGCAACGCTTTACAACACCAGTGACCCGTGTTTGACTCCCGCTGCTGCCTGTAAGGAGTCACCACGTGACCACTGGGTTTTCTGATTTCCTCCCACATTCCAGTGACGTGGGGAGGGTTGGTGAGTTGTGGGCGGCATGCTATGTTGGTACCGGAAACATGGCGATTGTTGTGGGCTGCCCTCACCACACCCTCAGACTGTGTTGGTTGTCAATGCAAATAACCCATATCACTGTTTCGATGTACTTCTGACAAATACAGCTGATCTTTAATGTTTAAATTTATTATCAAACGACTCGTGTGTTCCCACCTTGAGATTCGATTTCTTAACCGGGATTGGTTTTATTTGTCACGTACGTTGAAGGATCAGTGTATCGTTACTGTTCTTGTCGGCATTTACAAGAAGAGAAAATACAACAGAATTCTACAAAAATCTTTGCATAAACAGGCAAAGGCTGACAAATGTAGAGGTAGACGACTGCAGTGTTTAAATAGCTGTTAGACACGTGAATATTTTGGGAACGGAGGGACATGTTTCATGTCTGGGCCGAGAGGATTGAGTTTAATTTGGTGGTGTGTTGGCGCAGAGGCTGTGAGCTGAAGGGGCCGTACCTTTGCTGTTCTAGTGAGGGGGGTGAGTGTCTGTGGGAGGGAATTCGGTGTGATGGGGGGGTGGGTGAGAGTACAATGGATATGGAGTCTCATTTGGAGACTGTTTTCCACCCCCTCCCCGCACGTGACTCTTGAGGAACCGGTCAAAAGAAGAAATGGGAATTAGTTTGGTGGACCGTTTTTTTTTGGGGGGCATTTGAAATTTGTGGTTTGCTGGTAATTGCATGATATTTGCAACCCTCTGCACTTTGTAAGCGAAGATTATGGAGAAATCATTGCCTTCCGGTTGACAAGAACTTTAGTCAGTATCTTTAAATAAATCCTTATTGTCTGAACAGCTTTTAAAAACACGCTGAGGATATTTTTGATGGGAAGTGTTGCAGGCAAGGACTGTTAGTTGCATGCATTGTTCTTCCACTGTAAAATCCCACAGGGGGTGTCGGCCCAGTGCCTCTGGGTGGGAGTTGTCATCCAGTATTGTGCAAAATTCTAAGGTACTTTTCTGTAATTAGGCTGCCTAAGACTTTTGTACAGTACTGTTGTAATTTTATGTATTGCACTGTACTGCTGTGTTTAAAAAAAATCATCAAGTGTGAATGATGAAAAACCTGATTCTGATATGGGTCTGTATTGTGGACTGAGAGTGGGAAGTTTTATAAAACTTTCACTATGTTACTTACACCTTACTTATCCTCTGTTTTATCAGAGTCCTTTAAATCAGGTAAACTCCCTCAATCTTTTTATGAAGCTTTTATTTCTCTTATTCTTAAAAAAAAAACCCAGTTGAATGTTCTTCATACAGACCGATCTCTTTATTAAATGTTGATGCAAACAGCTTATCCAAAATCTTAGCTCGAAGACTTGAAAATATTTTACCATCTATTATATCACATGACCAGACAGGATTTATTAAAAATCGTTACTCACACTTTAATATGCGTCGGTTATTGAATGTGATATATTCACCATCCAAAAAAAATATCAGAGTGTATATTATCCTTAGATGCAGAAAAAGCCTTTGATAGGATTGAGTGGAACTATCTTTTTAAGACCTTAGAAAAGTTTAATTTTGGGCCTAATTTTATTCATTGGGTTAAATTAATTTACTTGTCTCCTACCGCTCAGGCTATTATTAACTCTCAAATTTCTAAGCCCTTTAAATTACAGCGGGGAACTGGACAAGGTTGCCCTCTTAGTCCTTTACTTTTTGCTTTAGCTATAGAACCCTTAGCAATAGCATTTCGAAAATCTAAGGACATTTCTGGTATACTAAGGGAAGGTATGACTCATAAAATTTCATTATACGCTGATGATATTTTACTTTTTATCTCTAACACTGAAACTTCTTTACCTTCTGTTCTTTCTTTAATTTCCCAGTTTAGTTCTTTTTCAGGATATAAGCTGAATTTACGTAAAAGTGAGTTATTTCCTTTCAATGACCTAATGTCATCAAATGCCAAATTTCTGTTCCAAGTTGTTACAAGTCAATTTACATATCTAGGTGTAACAATTACTAAAAACTTCAAGAATTTATTTAAAGAAAACTTAAACCCCTTATTGAATTATGTGAAAAAGACGCTTTCTAAATGGTCTCCTCTTTCTTTATCTCTAATTGGCCAAATTAATTTGATTAAAATGAAGATTCTTCCTAAATTTTTATATCTTTTTCAGGCCTTACCTATTTTTATTCCTAAGACCTACTTTGATTCTTTAGATTCAATTTTAACATCTTATATTTGGAATAATAAACAAGCTCGTTTAAGTAAAGTTTACCCACAATGAAATAAAGAGATGGGTGGATTAGCCCTACCCAATTTTAGGTTTTACTAATGGGCTGTCAATATAAGGAATATTACTTTCTGGTCCTATTATATTTATCATAAAGATTGCCCATCATGGGTCTCCTTAGAAGTTAATTCTGTAAAAAATTCCTCTATTGTCTCTCTTCTTGGATCATATTCTTCTTTTTCAGCAAATAAAACAACAGATAACATAATTGTTAAGCAAAGTTTAAGGATTTGGTCTCAATTTAGGAAATTTTTTAGTTTAGCAAATTTTTCATTATCATCTCCCATTCTCCTTAATTTTTTTTAAATCCCTTCCATGACGGGCAAAGTCTTTAAGGATTGGGATGAACTAGGTATTAAGTGTTTTTGGGACCTGTTTATCTCAGGATCTCTTGCTTCATTTGACCAATTGTCAACTAAATTTGCTCTCACAAAAACACATTTTTACAGATACCTTCAAATTCGAGATTACTTACGTTTCCAATTAACTACTTTTCCTATAGGTCCTGATAAAAATTTACTGGACGATCTTTTAAATTTAAAACCTTTTGTTAATGGTTCTCTTACCGGTATCTATAACTTGTTGATTGAATATAGACAAGACTTTTTAGATAAAATAAAAAAAGCTTGGGAGGATGACCTAAGTTGTCAGATTTCTGATGATAGATGGAATAAAATTCTTAAATGGGTTAATAAATCATCTTTCTGTGCTCGTCATTCACTTCTACAATTTAAAGTGGTTCATAGAGCTTACATTTCTAAACAGAAGCTGTCCAGTTTTTATCCGAACGTTTCTCCACTTTGTAATAAATGCAACTCTGCTGATGCCTCTTTAATTCATATGTTTTGGTTTTGCCCTAAATTTGAGAAGTTTTGGCAGGAAGTATTTCATACCTTCTCTCAACTTTGTAGGGTCCAATTTGACCCAAATTCCCTTACTGCCTTATTTGGTATTATTGCAGATGAAGATATAACTTTAAATACTCCTAACCTACAGGTTTTACTTTTTACCTCTCTTTTAGCAAGGAGAGCAATCTTGCTTAAATGGAAGGAGTCTACCCCTCCTACACATCTTCAATGGCTACGTGATATCATGTCTTATTTAAATTTAGAGAAGATCTGCTACTCAGTCTTAAATTCGAAACAATCTTTTTATGATATCTGGGGACCTTTCCTAAATTAATTTTCCAATTTATAAAGTTTAACAGTGCACAGACTTTTATGTATATTTTTATCTTCTGTTCTTAAGCGAATATGTTTTCTTTACTAATTTATCCTTGATCATCCATCAGCTTTTTTCTTTGGTAGTTGGTAGGGGGTTGAATTTTTTTATATAAAAATTTCTTTTATGATGTATGACCTATATTTAAATTTTTGATTACAGAGTAGTATACCTTTATGTGTTATGCTATAACATTTTGATCAATTTTATCGCAATATATGAATGTACACAAGTTATGTTGAGATGTATCTATGTGTTGCACTCTGTAAATCTTGTTTTTTTTCTGAATAAAAAATATTGTAAAAAGAGAGTGGGAAGGGGACAGGGAGAGGGGAATCATGGTTGGGAAAAGGGGAAGCGGGAGAGGAGCAGGAAGCACCAGAGAGACATTCTGTAATAGAAACATAGAAAATAGGTGCAGGAGTAGGCCATTTGGCCCTCCGAGCCTGCACCTCCATTCAGTATGATCATGGCTGATCATCCAACTCAGAACCCTGTACCTGCTTTCTCTCCATAGTCCCTGATCCCTTTAGCCACAAGGGCCATATCTAACTTCCTCTTAAATCTAGCCAATGAACTGGCCTCAACTGTTTCCTGTGGCAGAAAATTCCACAGATTCACCACTCTCTGTGTGAAGAAGTTTTTCCTCATCTCAGTCTTAAAAGGCTTCCCCTTTATCCTTAAACTGTGACTCCCTCGTTCTGGACTTCCCCAACATCGGAAACAATCTTCCGTATCTAGCCTGTCCAATCCCTTTAGAATTTTATATGTTTCAATAAGATCCCCCCTCAATCTTCTAAATTATAGTGAGTATAAGCCCAGTTGATCCAGTCTTTCTTCATATGAAAGTCCTGCCATCCCAGGAATCAATCTGGTGAACCTTCTCAGTACTCCCTCTATGGCAAGAATGTCTTTCCTCAGATTAGGGGATCAAAACTGCACACAATACTCTAAGTGTGGTCTCACCAAGGCCTTGTACAATTGCAGTAGAACCTCCCTGCTCCTGTACTCAAATCCTTTTGCTATGAATGCCAACATACCATTTGCTTTTTCACCGCCTGCTGTACCTGCATGCCCACCTTCAATGACTGGTGTACAATGACACCCAGGTCTCGTTGTACCTCCCCTTTTCCTAATCAGCCACCATTCAGATAATAATCTGTTTTCCTGTTCTTGCAACCAAAGTGGATAACCTCACATTTATCTACATTAAATTGCATCTGCCATGAATTTGCCCACTCAGCTAACCTATCCAAGTCACTCTGCATCCTCTTAGCATCCTCCTCACAGCTAACACCACCGCCCAGCTTCGTGTCATCCGCAAACTTGGAGATGCTGCATTTAATTCCCTCGTCTAAATCATTAATATATATTGTAAACAACTTGTGTCCCAGCACTGAGCCTTGCGGTACCCCACGAGTTACTGCTTGCCGTTCTGAAAAGCTCCAGTTTACTCCCGCTCTTTGCTTCCTGTCTACCAACCAATTCTCTATCTACATCAATACCATACCCCCAATACTGTGTGCTTTAAGTTTGCACACTAATCTCCTGTGTGGGACCTTGTCAAAAGCCTTTTGAAAATCTAAATATACCACATCCACTGGCTCTCTCCTATCCACTCTACTAGTTACATCTTCAAAAAATTCTATAAGATTCGTCAGACATGATTTTCCTTTCACAAATCCATGCTGACTTTGTCCGATGATTTCACCTCTTTCCAAATGTGCTGTTATTAGATCTTTGATAACCGACTCTAGCATTTTCCCCACCACCGATGTCAGACTAACCAGTCTATAATTCCCCGGTTTCTCTCTCCCTCCTTTTTTTTAAAAAGTGGGGTTACATTAGCCACCCTCCAATCCTCAGGAACTAATCCAGAATCTAAGGAGTTTTGAAAAATTATCACTAATGCATCCACTATTTCTTGGGCTACTTCCTTAAGCACTCTGGAATGCAGACCATCTGGCCCTGGGGATTTATCTGCCTTTAATCCCTTCAATTTACCTAACCCCACTTCCCTACTAACATGTATTTCCCTCAGTTCCTCCATCTCACTAGACCCTCGGTCCCTTACTATTTCCAGAAGATTATTTCTGTCCTCCTTAGTGAAGACAGAACCAAAGTAGTTCAATTGTTCTGCCATGTCTTTGTTCCCTATGATCAATTCACCTGTTTCTGACTGTAAGGGACCTACATTTGTCTTGACCAATCTTTTTCTTTTCACCTATCAATAAATGATCAATAAACCAATTGTTTGGAATCAAATAATACTACCTGGTGTCTCAAGGTAGGGTGCTTGTACCTGTACTACCCCCTACCCTTGGCACACCTTCTCTGCCACCCGTTCCACACCCCTCCCACAGCGCTCTACCCTCACTCAACATCCTTTGCTCCCAAACTCGCTCTCTGCTCCACGTTGACAAACACAATCGTGTGGAAAGGCCTTGGGCGCCCCAGACATGTATATGTGCCCAAGGCTTGCATGCAGTGCTGTACCTGTGGAGCCACATACTTGTACTCCCGCCTCCCTCTCTGGGATGCCAAACACTGAGTCCTGAGGAGTGTGTGATGGGATGGCTGCATGCAGGAATTATTATCAGTTGAACATCGAACATTTCTGTAGCAGGTGAACAGCAAGTTGCTGGTCTCCACCCTCGTCGCAGGAGTGAGAGACCATCTGAAGCGCTGGTTTGCGGACTGTAGTTTTTGATGGACTCTAGATTAAGGTCTTTTTGGGAGGCTATTGCTTGTATGGGGGGAAGGTGCTTCTGCAGGTCAAGTGGTGGGGGGGGTTGGTCGATTTGTTGCTGCTTGTGGGAGGGGGGCTTTGTGGTTCTGATGTTTCGTTCATTCATTCATTGGAGCTTTCTGAAGCATTACCTGCCTTCCGGGAATTATAACTTAGTCCCTTTGTTCTTACATTTAGCACCACACCTAAAGTGAACTTGGACGAACTTAAGGCCAGACACCGGAGCCCTCCTTTGCTCATACCGCGGGCCAAGCTTTCCCTACCGCATCAGAGTGGCACCAGCTGTCCTCCGAGGCTTCACTTCGACCTGCTGAAGCAATGTGAGTACAGCCTGGCGCATTCCCTCTGCAGAATTGAGCGTTAGCGGTAACCAAGAGAAAAGGCGAGTAGTAAAAGTAGAAAAGGCTGAGAGGTGGCCGATGAAGTTCAACCCAGGTAAGTGTGAGGTGGTTCATTGTGGTAGGTCAGATATGATGGCAGAATATAGTATTAATGGTAAGACTTTTGGCAGTTTGGAGGATCAGAGGGATCTTGGGGTCTGAGTTCATAGGGAGCTCAAAGTACCTGCGCAGGTTGACTCTGTGGTTAAGAAGGCGTACGGTGTATTGGCCTTCATCAATCGTGGAATTGAATTTAGGAGCTGAGAGATAATGTTGTAGCTGTATAGGATCCTGGTCAGACCCCACTTGGAGTACTGTGCTCAGTTCTGGTTGCCTCACTACAGGAAGGATGTGGAAACCATAGAAAGGGCGCAGAGGAGATTTACAAGGATGTTGCCTGGATTGGGGTGCATACCTTATAGATTGAGTGAACTCGGCCTTTTCTCCTTGGAGCGATGGAGGATGAGAGGTGACCTGATAGAGGTGTATTAGCTGATGAGAGGCATTGATCATGTGAATAGTCAGAGGCTTTTCCCCAGGGCTGAAATAATTGCCACAAGGGGAAACAGGTTTAACGTGCTGGGAAGTAGGTACTGAGGAAATGTCAGGGGTAAGTTTTTTCACTCAGAGAGTGGTGAGAGTGTGGAATGGGCTGCTGGCAACGGTGGTGGAGGCAGATATGATAGGGTTTTTTAAGAGACTTTTGGATAGGTACATGGAGCTTAGAAAAATAGAGGGCTGTGGGTAAGCCTAGTAATTTCTAAGGTAGGGACATGTTTGGCACAACTTTGTGGGCCGAAGGGCCTGTATTGTGCTGTAGGTTTTCTGTGTTTTTACGTTTCTAAGGGCAATGCTACGATAGTCATGGGGGATTTCAGTATGCAGGTGGATTGGGAAAAGCAGGTTGGCGCTGGGTCCTGTTACAATACGGCAACAATGAATATAGAATTGAGACAGGTTTTTTTTAAACAAAGAAACATTTATTTAAACTCAGCTCAACAACAAATGAAAACTAAACAAATGACTAACTTAACCGGAAGTTAACTGCTATACAGCAACTCGAACAGTTCTTAAAGTGATAAATGCGAACACAGTTCTTAAAAGTAGTAAGTGCAAAAGTCCAAATGATTTACACAGTCGATTAGGAGAAACTTTCCTGAAATAACTAATTCCTTGACGACGTGACGTTACTGCTGATCCCAGCCGAAATATACATTGCCCGAAGGATTTACAACGAAGGAAATAAAAATGGCTTAAAGGAACTAACCTTTTCCTTGGCTAATAACACTGAGCCCAAACCTTTCTGCTCTTACAGCAGGGATTATCTCAGATGCAGGTTACTATTTCCTTGAACGAAGATCCAATAAGGTCGTTCCTGCATCACGTGACCTCAAACTAGCGGGAAAATTACATCATGTGACCTCACACTGGCAGCCTATTACATCACTCCACCATCACAAGACCAATGCATCATGCTCACTAGATACTCAATTACATCATGGTCATAAGACAGTCACAAGATGCCCACGGGGTATGTAACAGTCCCAGGAAAGGAAATTCGTAGAATGCCTACAAGATGTTTTTTTTTAAGAGCAGCTTGTGATGAGCCCACTAAGGGAGAGGCAATTCTGGACAGGTGGTGTTTAATGAAGCACATTTGATTAGTGAGCTTAAGGTAGAGGAACCCTTGGGGGTACGATAATCATAATATGATGGAATTCACTCTGCAGTTTGAGGGGAGGAAGATAAAATCAGATGTATGGTTAGTAAAGTGGTGTAAAGGGATCTGCAGAGGCGTAAGGGAGGAGCTGGCTGAGGTTGTTTGGAAGTGGACACTAGCAGGGATGGTGGCAGAACAGTTATGGCTAGAGTTTCTGAGGGCCATTCAGAAGTCGCAGGATAGATTCATCTCAAAGATGAAGAAGTACTCTAAGGGGAGGTTGAGGCAACTGTGGGTGCAGAGTACCCCTATGGCTGTTACCCTGAATAATAACTATACTGCTCTGGATACCATTGGGGGGGGATGTCCTACCACAGTGATTAGGTCACGCCACTCTTTAACAATGAAGGGAGACAGAAGGAAGGAAATTATAGGCCAAAGGAGAGTCAGTGGATGTTGTTTACTTTCAGAAGGTATTTGATAGGGTGCTACATATGAGGCTGCTTAAGGCCAGATGACATAGGAGCATAATTAGGCCATTTGGCCCATCGAGTCTGCTTCACCATTCCATCATGGCTGATTTATTTTCCATCTCAACCCCATTCTCTTGCCTTCCCCGTAAGCTTTAATGCCTTGATTAATCAAGAACTTATCAACCTCTGCTTTAAGTAAACCCAGTGACTTAGTCTCCATAGCCATCTGTGTCAATGAATTGCACAAATTCACCACCCTGTGACTAAAGAAATTCCTCCTCATCTCTGTTTGAAATAAACACCTCTCTATTCAGAGGCTATGCCCTCTGGTCCTGGACCCCCCCCCCCCCTCCATTTTATCCAGACCTTCATTACTTGATAGGTTTCAATGAGATTCAACACCCCCCCCCCCCCTCTAAATTCCAGTGAATTCAGGGCCAGAGCCATCAAATGCTCTTGATATGTTAACCCTTTCATTCCTGGGATCTTTCTCATGAACCTCCTCCGGACCCTCTCCAATGACAGCACATCTTGTCTCAGGGTCTCAGAACTGCTGATGATGTTCTGAGTGCAGTCTGACCGATGCCTTATAAGCCTCAGTTTCACATCCTTGTTTTTTCTCTAGTCCTCTCGAAATGAATGCTAACATTGCGTTTGCTTTCCTTTCCACAGACTCAACCTGCAGTTGGCCTGCACGAGGACTCCCAAGTCCCTCTGCTCCTCTAAATTTTGAATTTTCTCCCCATTTAGAAAATAGTCCACACCTTAATTCCTTCTGTGAACGAGCATGATCATGTAAAGCAGGACAGTGCATTCTATCTCTCACTGCTTTTCCTATTCCTCTAATCTAAGTTCTTCTGCAGACACTGTGTCCTCAGCCCTATGTGCCCCTACACCCATCTTCATGTTGTCTACAAACTTGGCCACAAAGCCATCAATTCCTTCATCCGAATCATTGGTCCCAACAACGATCCCTTCAGAATGCCACTAGTCACTGGCAGCCAACTAGAAAAGACCCTCTTTATTCCCATTCCTTGCCTCCTGCCAGTCAGCCAATCTTCTATCCATGCGAGTATCTTTCCTGTAATGTCAGGCCTGATTTCTCCTTCAGTAAACAGTGCTGACTCTGGCCTACTTTGCATTGTACCACCAAGTACCCTGAAATTTCATCCTTAGTAATAGACTCCAACATCTTCCCAACCACATCTTAAAAAGAGGCGACATAGGGTCGGCAGGTGTCAAGTCATTGTGGGTAGAGCTAAGGAACTGCAAGGGTAAAAAGACCTTGATGAGAGTTGTATACAGACCTGCAAACAGTAGTAAGGATGTCGCCTACAAGTTACAACGGGAGATAGAAAATGCAGGCCAAAAGGACAACGTTACAATAGTCATGGGGGGACTTTAGTATACAGGTAGATGGAGAAAATCATGTTGGTGCTGGATTCCAGGTGGGGAAATTTTTAGAATGCCTACCTGACAGCTTTTTAGAGCAGCTGAGCCCACTAGGGGATCAACTGTTCTGGATTGGATGTTGTGCAATGAACCAGAATTGATTCGAGAGCTTAATGCAAAAGAACTCTTGGGGGAAAATGATCATAATATGATTGAATTCACCCTGAAATTTGAGAAGGAGAAGCTAAGGTCAGATGTATCACTATTACAGTGGAGTAAAGAGAATTACAGAGGCAGGAGAGAGGAGCTGGCCAGAATTGAAAAGAACACTGGCAGGGATGATGGCAGAGCAGCAATGGCTGGAATTTCTGGAAGCAATTCGGAAGGCACAGGATGTATGCATCCCAAACAGGAAGAAGTATTCTAAAGGCAAGATGACACAACTGTGGCTAACAAGAGAAGTCAACATAAAAGCCAAAGAAAGTGCATACAATAAAGCAAAAACGAGTGGGAAGTTAGAGGATTTAGAAGTGTTTAAAAACCAACAGAAGGCAACTAAGAAAGTCTTTAAGAAGGGAAAGGTGGAATATAAAGGTAAGCTAACCAATATTAAAAAGGATTCCAGAAGTTTCTTGAGGTACATAAAGTGTAAAAGAGAGGCGAGTGTACATATTGGACTGTGGAAAGTGATGCCGGAGAGGTATTCAAACAACACACACAAAATGCTGGTGGAATGCAGCAGGCCAGGCAGCATCTATGAAGAGAAGCACACTCAACGGTTCAGGCCGAGACCCTTCGTCAGGACTAACTGAAAGGAAAGATAGTAAGAGATTTGAAAGTAGTGGGGGGAGGGGGAAATGCGAAATGTTAGGAGAAGACCAGAGGGGGTGAGATAAAGCCAAGAGCTGGAAAGGTGATTGGCAAAAGTGATACAGAGCCGGAGAAGGGAAAGGATCATGGGACGGGAGACCTCGGGAGAAGTGGGGGGGGGGGGGAAGCAGCAGAGGGAGATGGAGAACAGGCAAACAACTAAATATGTCAGGGATGGGGTAAGAAGGGGAGGAGGGGCATTAATGGAAGTTAGAGAAGTCAATGTTCATGCCATCAGGTTGGAGGCTATCTTTCCTTTCAGTTTGTCCTGACGAAGGGTCTTGGCCTGAAACGTCGACAGTGCTTCTCCTTATAGGTGCTGCCTGGCCTGCAGTGTTCCACCAGCATTTTGTGTGTGTTGCTTGAATTTCCAGCATCTGCAGATTTCCTGGTGTTTGCCGGAGAGGTATTAATGGGGAACAAGGAACTGGCGGATGAACTGAATAAGTATTTTGCATCAGTCTTCACTGTGAAAGATACTAGCAGTATGGTGGAAGTTCCAAGTGTTGGGGGTCACAAAGTGGGTGAAGTTACCATTACTAGGTGGAAGGTTCTTGGGGAAACTGACAGGTCTGAAGGTAAATCAAGTCAAGTCAACTTTTATTGTCATTTCGACCATAACTGCTGGTACAGTGCATAGTAAAAATGAGACAACGTTTTTCAGGACCATGGTTTACATGACACAGTACAAAAACTAGACTGAACTACGTAATAAAACACAGAGGAAACTACACTAGACTACAGGCCTACACTGAACTGCACAAACTGCACAAAAAAAGTGCAGGCATTACAATAAATAATAAACAGGACAATAGGGCAAAGTGTCAGTCCAGGCTCTGGGTATTGAGGAATCTGAAAGCTTGGGGGAAGAAACTGTTACATAGTCTGGTCGTGAGAGCCCGAATGCTTCAGTGCCTTTTCCCAGACAGCAGGAGGGAGAAGAGATTGTATGAGGGGTGCATGGGGTCCTTCATAAGTCACCTGGACCAGATGGTATACATCTCAGAGTTCTGAAAGAGTTAGCTGAAGAGATTGTGGAGACATTAATCATGATCTTTCGAGGATCACAAGATTTTGGAATAGTCCCAGAAGCATTTTAATGTGTGTTTGAGTTGCTTTGCTTTGGATTTCTAGCATCTGTAGCATGTGTTGAAAGCAGATAAATTCCAAGGAGCTAATGTTTAACATGGTCCAGTTTTGTCAGAGGTGAATTTAGAGATAAGGGATTCTCTGGCTAATGTCTTCCAAGGGTTTTGGAATTGTTCCTGAACAAAAACTGTCAGTAATTTTAGAGAAGCAAGGAGCAGGAAATGAAAAAAATTATAACTTATGAAGATATTTTATTTGACGAGATAATCTCATAATGAGGTGACCAGAACTGAACACAATATTCCAAATGTGATCTCACTAGGGTTTTACAGAGCTGCAACGTTAACGTGAAATGGGGTTGCCCAAAACCAACATGGACTTAGGAAGGGAAAATCAGGAATAACGATGGTGCAGGATTCTTTGAGGATGTGATTGCTAAAAGAGATGAGAGTTGGATGTGGTATTTAGATTTATGGAAGACATTTTGAGGGTTCACACAAGGTATCATGTTTTGAGGTAAGAACATGTGAAATTAGAGCATAAAACATTAGACATGGGAGCAGAATGGCCTAGCACACCACCAGGTTTAGGAACCGTTATTATCCCTCAGCCATCAGGTTCTGAACCAAAAGTGATAAATTCATGCAACTTCATTGAAGTGTTCCCACAACCTATGGACTCACTGTCAAGAATTCCTCATCTCATGTTCTTGATATTTACGGCTTATTTATTTATTTATTTATTTATTTATGCTTTGATTTTGTATTTGCAGTGTGTTGCCTTTAGCTCATCGGTTGTTTGCCATCTTGTTATGTACAGCCTTTTATCGATTCTATTGTGTTTCTATGTATTTCTGGAGGGATAGACAGGAAAGAAAAGGAGGTGGGGTAGCATTGCTGGTTAGAGAGGAGATTAACGCAATAGAAAGAAAGGACATTAGCCTGGAGGATGTGGAATCGCTATGGGTCGAGCTGCAAAACACTAAGGGGCAGAAAGCACTGGTGGGAGTTGTGTACAGTCCACCTAACAGTAGTAGTGAGGTTGGGGATGGCATTAAACAGGAAATTAGAAATGCGTGCAATAAAGGAACAGTAGTTGTAATGGATGACTTCAATCTACATATAGATTGGGTGAACCAAATTGGTAAGGGTGCTGAGGAAGAGGATTCCTTGGAATGTATGTGGGATGGTTTTCTGAACCAACATGTCGAGGAACCAACTAGAGAACAGGCCATTCTAGATTGGGTATTGAGCAATGAGGAAGGGTTAGTTAGCAATCTTGTCGTGTGAGGCCCCTTGGGTAAGAGTGACCATAATATGGTGGAATTCTTCATTAAGATGGAGAGTGACATAGTTAATTCAGAAACAAAGGTTCTGAACTTAAAGAAGGGTAACTTTGAAGGTATGAGGCATGAATTAGTTAAGATAGACAGGTAAATGATATTTAAAGGGTTGACAATGGATATGCAATGACAAGCATTTAAAGATCGCATGGATGAACTACAACAATTGTTCATCCCAGTTTGGCAAAAGAATAAACCAGGGAAGGTAGTGCACCCGTGGCTGACAAGGGAAATTAGGGATAGTATCAAGTTCAAAGAAGAAACATATAAATTATCAAAAAAAAAAGCGGCACACCTGAGGACTGGGAGAAATTCAGAGACCAGCAGAGGAGAACAAAGGGCTAAATTAGGAAAGGGGAGAAAAGATTATGAGAGAAAGCCGGCAGGAAACATAAAAACTGACTGTAAAAGCTTTTATAGATACGTGAAAAGAAAAAGATTGGTCAAGACAAATGTAGGTCCTTTACAGTCAGAGACAGGTGAATTGATCATAGGGAACAAAGACATGGCAGAACAATTGAACTACTTTGGTTCTGTCTTTGCTAAGGAGGACATAAATAATCTTCCGGAAATAGTAAGGGACCGAGGGTCTAGTGAGATGGAGGAACTGAGGGAAATACATGTTCGTAGGGAAGTGATGTTAGGTAAATTGAAGGGATTAAAGGCAGATAAATCCCCAGGGCCAGATGGTCTGTATCCCAGAGTGCTTAAGGAAGTAGTCCACAAAATAGTGGATGCATTAGTGATAATTTTTCAAAACTCCTTAGATTCTGTCTTAGTTCCTGAGGATTGGAGGGTGGCTAATGTAGCCCCACTTTTTAAAAAAGGAGGGAGAGAGAAACCGGGGAATTATAGACCGGTTCGTCTGACATCGGTGGTGGGGAAAATGCTAGAGTCGTGTTATCAAAGATATGATAACAGCACATTTGGAAAGAGGTGAAATCATCGGACAAAGTCAGCATGGATTTGTGAAAGGAAAATCATGTCTGACGAATCTTATAGAATTTTGTGAAGATGTAACTAGTATAGTGGATAGGGGAGAGCCAGTGGATGTGGTATATTTAGATTTTCAAAAGGCTTTTGACAAGGTCCCACACAGGAGATTAGTGTGCAAACTTAAAGCACACGGTATTGGGGGTATGGTATTGATGTAGATAGAGAATTGGTTGACAGACAGGAAGCAAAGAGTGGGAGTAAATGGGACCTTTTCAGAATGGCAGGCAGTGACTAGTGGGGTACCGCAAGGCTCAGTGCTGGGACCCCAGTTGTTTACAATATATATTAATGATTTATACGAGGGAATTAAATGCAGCATCTCCAAGTTTGTGGATGACACGAAGCTGGGCGGCAGTGTTAGCTGTGAGGAGGATGCTAAGAGGATGCAGAGTGACTTGGATAGGTTAGGTGAGTGGGCAAAGTCATGGCAGATACAATTTAATGTGGATAAATGTGAGGTTATCCACTTTGGTTGCAAGAACAGGAAAACAGATTATTATCTGAATGGTGGCCGATTAGGAAAAGGGGAGATGCAACGAGACCTGGGTGTTAATGTACACCAGTTATTGAAGGTGGGCATGCAGGTACAGCAGGCGGTTTAA
The DNA here is from genome assembly GCF_030144855.1 of Hypanus sabinus. NCBI lineage: Eukaryota > Metazoa > Chordata > Chondrichthyes > Myliobatiformes > Dasyatidae > Hypanus > Hypanus sabinus. Next base: position 6,397,220 of record NC_082708.1, read on the forward strand.
AAAGCAAATGGTATGTTGGCATTCATAGCAAAAGGATTTAAGTACAGAAGCAGAGAGGTTCTATTGCAGTTGTACAAGGCCTTGGTGAGACCGCACCTAGAATATTGTGTGCAGTTTTGGTCCCCTAATCTGAGGAAAGACATTCTTGCCATAGAGGGAGTACAGAGAAGGTTCACCAGATTGATTCCTGGGATGGCAGGACTTTCATATGAAGAAAGGCTGGATCGACTAGGCTTATACTCATTGGAATTTAGAAGATTGAGGGGGGATCTTACTGAAATGTATAAAATTCTAAAGGGATTGGACAGGCTAGATGCAGGAAAATTGTTTCCGATGTTGGGGAAGTCCAGAACGAGGGGTCACAGTTTAACGATAAAGGGGAAGCCTTTTAGGACTGAGATGAGGAAAAAGTTCTTCACACAGAGAGTGGTGAATCTGTGGAATTCTCTGCTATAGGAAACAGTTGAGGCCGGTTCATTGGCTATATTTAAGAGGGAGTTAGATATGGCCCTTGTGGCTAAAGGGATCAGGGGTATGGAGAGAAAGCAGGTACAGGGTTCTGAGTTGGATGATCAGCCATGATCATACTGAATGGTGGTGCAGGCTCGAAGGGCCGAATGGCCTACTCCTGCACCTATTTTCTATGTTTCTATTACAGAATGTCTCTCTGGTGCTTCCTGCTCCTCTCCCTCTTCCCCGTTTCCCAACCGTGACTCCCCTCTCCCTGTCCGCTTCCCACTCTCAGTCCACAATAGAGACCCATATCAGAATCAGGTTTATCATCATTCACACTTCATGATTTTTTTTTAAACGCAGCAGTACAGTGCTGTTATAGGGGTGTCTCCCCTATGAGGGACATCGGTGAGTGAATGGCTGAACTCTTTTCCCCAGGGCTGGGAAGTGCAGAGCGTGTCTGCCCAAAGCCAGCCCTGACGGCCATCGTGGCAGCTTCCTGAGCGTGGAAAGATTGGCTGGGAAGGCATCTGGCCTTTATTCTTGCATGGGAATAGATTTCACGACATATGGCAGTGATATTAAACCTGGCTCCGATTCTGCATTTCTGAATTCCAGGCATATAATATAAAAACTGGAACGTTGAAGGTATTTAAAGAATAGCTTTATTTGACAAGTACAGTGAAATATTGAGTCCGAGGATGTGCTGGGGGGGCATCCCACAAGTGTCACCATGCTTCCAGCATGTCTACTAACAACTCACTAACTCTGCATGTATGTCTTTATGGTCTTGTGCTCTGTGGTACCAGCAAAAAGCTCCTTTTTCCCGCATGCTATATGATACAGGTCACTTCATCATGTGTGCACTGAGGTAGAACAAGTTAACGCAATAACAGAATGCAGAATGAAGTGTTACCGTTTCAGAGAAAGTGCAGTTCGGGTAGATAATGAGGTGTAAAGGATGTGTTGAGGTAGATTGAGGTCAAGAGGCTATCTTATTCTAGGGAATTGCTCAATAGCCTGGTAACAGGGTGCAGAAGCTGTCCTTCAGCCTGGTAGTATGTGATTTCAGTCTTTGTGTCTTCTGCCCACCGGGAGAGAGGAGAGGAGAGAATGTCCGGGGTGGGGTCTTTGAGTACACTGGCTGCTCTACCGAAGTGTAGATAGAGTCCGTGAAGAGGAGGCTGCAAGTGATGTACTGGGCGCTGTCAGAATTCTACGGTTTCTTGCAGTCACATAAAACTTAGAGCAGTACAGCACAGGGACAGGCCCTTTGGTCCACAATATGATGCCAGACCAAATAAATTAGTAATCAGGTGGTCAACTGAGCTAATCTCCTCTGCCGACGCAATGCCCGTATCCTCTCCCTTTCCTCACGTTCCTGTCATGGACAGGATGCTTTCGAACAATTGGAGAGGGTCAGAGGGGACTTGCTGAATATCCTGAGGGAGTAGAAGTTCCGATCAGCTTTCTTGGCCGAGATGTTTCCAAGGTTGGCCCAGTCTTCTGCATCCCCGCGTTTAACCTCCTATGTGTTTCCTTGCTGACAGATTCGGCTCCGTCGCTGATTACGGAATGCGAGCAGAGGTCCCCGGATGACAGCCTCGACCTCGCTGCTGAGATGAACAGTAATGACAATGCTGGCCAGAGCCCATTCTCGGTGAGATCGCCAACCCTGTTACCCTTACTGTGGGTGGGTGGGTGTGTGTGTGTGTTGGGTTGGGAAGGGTCCCACGCTCCCGATCTTGCTCGGTGGCTTTGGGGAATCAGAGCCCACATGGAAGCTTCAAGTGGGGAAGTTGGATGCTGGTGGGTTGGGCCACGTTGGTGATTACAACAGACACTTCCATCTTCGATGCCACGGTAGCATGGCGGTTAGCACGATGCTGTTATAGCTCTGGGTGTCGGAGCCCAGATTTATTGCTCTCTGAGGGGTGAACGTGGGTTGGGAGAAATTACCAGAAGTTAGCAGTGGTTTGCCTTGAGTTGTTGAGGTTATCTTTTTATTTAGTGCTCTCTGTATGGCCTCTTCTACTTTGGTGACACCCAACACAGTTGGTTGACTGCTTTGTTGTCCGTCATGAAAGGCCAGACCTCCTGGTGCTCCCCATTTCAATTTGACTTCATGGACCATGATAACATGTTGGTCCATGGCCTCCTGTACTGCCAGCTTGAGGCCGAACACAGGTTGAGGGAGCAACACCTTGTATTCATTCTGGGAAGATTCCAACCTGATGGCATGAATATTAATTTCAGTAGTTTCTTCCCATTCCCACTTTCTCTATCTGATCCCCATTTCTTGCTTCCTCCCGCCTCTTCTCCTCACCTGCCCGTCACCTTCCTCTCGTGGCCTTCCTCCATCCCTTTCTTCCATGGTCCAATCCCCTCCTATCATATCGGAGCTTAGTAAAATAGAGGGTTATAGGTAAGCCTAGCAATTTCTAAGGTAGGGACATGTTCAGCACAACTTTGTGGGCTGTATTGTGCTGTAGGTTTTTCTATGTTTCTATATTCCTTGTTCTTCCACCTATCACCGTTTAGCTTCTTACTTCATCCCCCCTCACCCTCACCCCTACCCTCACCCCTCCCCTCACCCTTCCTCCTCCCCACCTTCTTATTCTGGCATCTTCCCCCTTCCTTCCAGAATCAGTTTAATATCACCGGCATATGAAATTTGTTCACTTTGTGGCAGCATTACAATGCGATACATAATAGAGAACAAGTGAATTACTGTAAGGATATATGTATTCACAATAATTTATATTTTTTCTATTATTATCTATATATTTTTCTCACCCGTTACAGGTGGTGTGTGTGTGTATTTTTCCCTCAAACTCGGGTCCTCTACCAGAGGCCTCGGAGTTTGAAGGTTTGGCACAGTATCCTTGCTGTCCTGGTAATGCGCTCTTCTGGACCAAGATCTCCGATGTTCCTGGGATTTGTTGGAGCCACTCTCCCAGTCCGGGTGTCACAGCTCCAAGTGCCCCTTTCACCACTGGCTTTCACCTTCCACATCCTTTCTACCTGTTCTTTCAAGCTCAGGTATTTCTCCAGCTTCTCAAAATCTTTCTGATATTACTGTCACTCAGGATTGTCACATCCGAAAGTTGCTGCTTTTCTACTTTTCCTTGTCCAGTATGACTATGTCTGGTTGATGGTCTGTATTTGGAAGTCCCACAGGATCTTAACTCTCTCATTCTCCACTATCTTCTTGGCTGTCTCCCGTTTGGACTTGGGGAGTGCCCAATCCGTCCTCAGCACAGACATTCCTGCACCCAAACCCTGCAGGTTGGTTGTGCCGCTCAGGGTGTGCTGGCCCTGCCTGCATCTTGCACCCTGCTACTATGTGCTGGACAGTTTCACCAGATTCCTGTACAGCCCACACCTTGAGTCTTGTCTGGTGTGATAGAACCCTGCTTCTGCTGCTCTTGTGCTGAGCACCTTTCTTGTGCAGCCATTAGCAGTGCCCCTGTGCTGTCCCCCAGCCCTGCCATTTCCAGCCATTGGTAGGACTTTCTTAAGTCAGCCTCGTTTGATATCTGCCAATGGTACATCTTATGCAGTGGCTTGTCCTACCATGGCCGCTGGTCCTCTGGATCTGCTTCACCACTTCTGTCTGATGTATGCTCCTAGCAAGCCGTCCTTTGGAGCCATCTTCCTGACATGTTTATGGGTTTCACATTTCCTCCAGGACTGTGGCCTTGCCACTTTCAAGTCCCCACCCTCCTCTATTCCGGTGAGTGTACAGTGGCTCAACATTGGGCTTTGATGGAATCCTCCATGTATTGTTAGTAGTTTCCGGGTCTTGATTTCAGCTGCTTCCAGTTTGTTCCTTGGCCAGCACGGTATTGCGGCTGGGTTTTGGATGACTGGTAGGGCGAACACATTGATGGCTCAGATGACGTTCTCCCATTCAGCTGCCTTTTTAGCCTCTCACTCTTTGGAGGTACTTGGATGTTACAGCCGCCTTTGTGCCCTCATCATGGCTTCCACACACCTGCAGGATCCCCAGGTATCTGTAGCTGTCCTGTACATCTGGTATGTGGCCTTCGAGTAACTCGACTCCTTCAGTCCTGACGATTTTGCCCCTTTTCACTGCCATCCGGCTGCACTTTTCCAATCCAAATGGCATCCCGGTGTCTCTGCTGTACACCTGTCAGGTAGATTGGTGAGTCAATGTCTCTTTCATTTCTGGCATACAACTTGATGTCATCCATGTACAGGAGGCCGCTGATGGTCACTCCTCTCTTGAAGCTGTACCCATCTCCACTCTCTGAGATGATCTGACCGAGGGGTTCAAGCCAATGCAGAACAGCAGTGGGGATGGTGCATTGCCCTAGTGTATTCCACATCTGACGGACACTTGTGCTATTGGCTTTGAGTTAGCTTCTCGCATTGTCCTGCAACAGCCCATTGGGTTCTTGATGAAGGTCCGTAGTGTCTTGTTGACCTTTTACAGAGACAGGCGTTGAGCTGCATGCTTTCTGGTCATCGATCCAGGCTGTGCTTAGGTTGATTACGTCCTGGAGTCTCACAAGACTGCTTTCTCTACTAGTAGCTGGTGCTTGGAGCCTCTGGTTCCATTACCCATCCCCCTCTGAGCAGGGCTCAGTAGTTCACACACAGTCCTTTAGCTTGGTGGCTACGATGCCCGATAGGAGCTTCCATGTTACTAACAGGCAGGTTATTGGCTGGTAGTTTGATGGTGTTCCTGCTTTGTGAGGATCGTCCATTAGGAGTACTGTCCTTCCTTGAGTTAGCCAGTCAGGGCGGGAGCCTGCTTCAAGCAGCTGGTTCATTTGAGCTGAAAGAACACACTTAGAACGAAGTCCATTCTAGTGCAAAGTGTTCAGTGTTGCTGTTCTGAGGTAGTGATTGGGGTTGTGCCGGTCGGATCAAGAACCCAATGGCTGAAGGGAAGTCACTGTTCCTGAACCTGGTGGTGTGGGGCTTCAGGCTTCTGTACCTCCTGCCTGATGATAGCTGTGAGAAGATGGCATGGCCCGGATGCTGGAGCTTTTGAATTAAAATCGCATCATTCCACAAGATGAATCCGAATCGGGTTTCACATCATTGGCGTATGTTGTGGCATTTGTTGTTTTGTGGCAGCAGTACATTGCAACACATAATGATTATTTTAAAAAAATCTATAAATTTCAATATGAAATATTTACTGAAAATAAAAAATTGAATTAATTAAGTTGTGTGAAAAGAGGGAAAAAACAGTGAGGTGGTGTTCATGAGTTTGTTGTCCATTCAGAAATCTTATGGTGGAGGGGAAGAAGCTGTTCCTGAATTGTTGAGTGTGTGTCTTGAGGCTAGCAATGAGAAGAGGGCACATTTTGGGTGATGGTGGCAGCCACATTTTTGAGGAATCCAAGTTTGAAGATGTCTGTGATGCTGGGGAAGCTCATGCCCGTGGTGGAGCTCCTGAGTTACCGATCTTCTGCAGCTTTTTCCGATCCTGTGCAGTGGCCCCTCAGACGGTGACGCAACTGGGTAGAATGCTCCCCACGGTACATCTATCTCGGGTGTAATATAAAGGATGCAACACCATAAGTCAATGGAGCAGAATTAGGCCATTCAGCCCATCAAGCCTGGTCTGCCATTCCATCACAGCTGATTTATTTTCCCTCTCCACCCCATTCTCCGGCCTTTTCCCCTTAACCTTTGACACCCTTACTCATTAAGAACCTATCAAACTCTCCTTTAAATCTACTCAATGACTTGCCTCCACAACTGTCTGTGGCAATGAATCCCACAAATTCACCACCAGCTGGCTGAAGAAACTTATGTTCTAAACGGATGTCCTTCAGTCCTGAGGTTGTGCCCTCTGGTCCTAAACACACCTCCTATACGAACCACCTTCTCCACGTCCACTCTATTAAGGCCTTTCAATTTGGATGAGATAGCACTTCATTCTTTAAAAACTCTAATGAGCCCAGGCTGAGAGCCAGCGAGCACTCCTCGTACGTTAATTCTTTGATTCCTGGAATCATTCTTGCGCGCCTCCTATGGACCCTCCGCAAAGGCAGCACGTCCTTTTTAGATATGGGGATAGATACCGCGCGGAATACTTGAAATGTGGTGTGACCGATGCCTGATTAAAATCTGAAGATAAAGTACACAGAAGTGCCTTTGCAAGTTTGACGGTGCTTTTGGCTGGTTGGTTTGACAGGAGAGAGACAGCGCTGAGGAAAGCCCGAGTAACTTCTTCAGTGACGAGGACAATGCAGATGACTACGAAATGATGATCAATTTGTGAGTACAATATGGGATTCTCTTCAGCTAAACGGGCTTCCTGGGGTATATCTGCTAATTGGAAGGCATTCTGGTTGGGTCGATCTGCTGTTTTTCCACAGAAACGCTACACATACCTGTTCACCTCCTCTCTTGCCTCCGTCCAGGGCCACATACAGTCCTTTCAGGTGAAACTCATTCGTGAAACTGTTGGGCTCGTCTGTTGTATCTGATGATCCTGATACTGCCTCCTCAACATTGTGAGACCCGTCAGTAAACTGGGGACTGCTTTGTCGAGCACCTCCACTCCATCCACCAAAAGTGGAATTTCCCAGTGGGCAGCCATTTTAATTCCCATCCCCGTTCCTGTTCTGATCATGTCAGTCGATGACCTCCTCTTCCTCCTCTGGGTGGAAATGGGGAACGTCTTATTCTGTCTAGGTAGCCTCCAACCTGATGGCTTGAACATTGATGTCTCCTTCCGGTAATTTTTTTCCCCATCCCTTTTCCCTCTTCTTCTATTCCCACTATGGCCTCTTAACCTTTCCTCTCACCTGCTTATCTCTTCCCCCTGGTGCTCCTCCTCTTTCTGTTTCTCCCACGGACCACTCTCCTCTCCTATCTCCAACCTTTTATCTTTCCCAGCCTCCTGGCTTCACCTCTCACCTTGGTAGTCTTCCGTTCTCTCACCCCACCTCTTTATTCTGGCTTCTTCCCCCTTCCTTTCCAGTCCTGATGAAGGGTCTTGGCCTAAGACGACGCACACAGAGAAAAGCACAGGCAGATGCAGACAGACAGAGACACACGTGCAGACAAGGACAGAGAGAGAGAGCGAGACATTCGGGACATTTAAGAGACTCTTAGCCAATTGGATGAAAGAAAAGTGGAGGGTTATGCGGGCAGGAAGGGCCCCTTATCCATTAAAAGATATGCTAGTATTGGGAGAAGGTCCAGAAGAGGTTCACAAGAATGATTCCAGGAACAAAAGAGTTAATATATGAGGAGTGTTTGAATTTCTTTCAACAGTAGACTCTGGAATTCATTGCCACGGATTGCTGTGGGTAAATCATTGGGTAAATTTAAAGCAGAGGTTGAAAGGTTCCTGATTAGTCAGGGTGCCAAAGGTTATGGGGAGAAGGCAAGAGAATGGGTTTGAGGGGGATAATAAGTCAGCTGTGGTGGAATGGCGGTGCAGACTCGATGGGCTGAATGGCCTGATCTGTCCCTATGTCTTATGGAGAGGTTAGATTGATCTTGGTGCAGGTTAAAAGGTCGGCATAGCATTGTGGGCTGAAGGGTTTGTACTCTGCTATAATTTTATATTTTTTCTGTTCCCATCTCTCTCAGGCCTCACCTGTGCTCCAGTTCTGACAACCTTGGACTGGCCAAGCTGCAGAAAGATGAGGCAGCGGACGAGGAGGAGAGCAGTCCCTCCAAGAGGCCGGCTGCAGTCCCGATCTCCTCGACCCCTCCCTCCAGCCGCACCATGGACACAAGTCAGCTCTGCCCTCTCATCAAAGCCGGGTGGCTGGACAAGAATCCACCGCAGGGGTAAGTTGCCAGCCGAGTGTGCTGGAGAGCGAATGGAAGGCGTTCACCAGGATGGTGCCTCGAATACAAAAGCAAGGATGTAATGCTAAGGCTTTAAGTCATTGGTTAGACCAGATTTGGGCCCTTTATCAAAGGAAAGATGTGCTGGTATTGGACAGGGTCCAGGGGAAGTTCACAAGAATGGTTCTGGGAATGAAAGGGATAACATGAGGAACGTTTGATGGCCCTGCTGTACGTGCTGGAGTTCTGAAGAATGAGCGGTTTCTTATTGCAACCTGTTGAAAATTGAAAGGTCTGGATAAAGTAGATGTGAAGAGGGTGTTTCCTTTCGTGGGTGGATCTAGGACCAGAGGTCACAGCCTCAGAATAGAGGGATGACTATTTAGAACAGAGATGAGGAGGGATTTCTTTAGCCAGAGGGTGGTGAATCTGTGGAATTTATTGCCACAGGATGCTGTGCAGGCCAAGTCATTGGGTATATTTAAGGTGGGGATTAATATGTTCTTGATTATCAGAGTATCAAATGTGACAAGAGGAAGGCAGGAAATTGGGGTTGAGAGGAATAGATTGTCAGCCATGATGGAATGGCGGAGCAGACTTGATGGGTCGAGTGGACTAATTCTGCTCTTATGTCTTATGGAATGTGGGGAGAGTGATGTTGGATCAATGTGGATGGGTCATTCGATGCTCGGCGTTTCATTTGGGCCTCTCTCCAGGATATGGCGCCAATGTGGGTCTGTGGTCCTGTTTAGACTAGATTGGAAGAAGATGGCAGACGTCCTCCCATGGATGGTTGTGGTGGTCCCACAGTTGAACCCTGATGCTTTTGTGATCCAAATGTTCTTCGAAAGTGAAGAATGAGTAAAACTTTCTGCTTCTGGCTTTTTAATTTAATGTTACAAGAGCTGAAAGCAAGCAAGAAAGAACAAAGGAAAAAAAACAGTCGTGGTCGTCTGATTCTCAGAGAAGTGGTGACAAAATTCCAGTGATAACAACTAACCCATGAAACGGCAGGATTCATGCAGTGTGACACCTGCTACTGAAAACTAAGAAGCTTCTAGAAAAATACAGAAGGAATTGTATCATAATTATTGGAAAATTCACTGAACAATTAAATGTAAATGGTGGTTATCCCTCACTTATCACCAACCGGTTCCTGACTCGCCTCTCCCCTTACTCCCAATCATCTTCCCCCTCCACTCTCATCCTGATGTATGGTCCCAATCAGAAACGTCCACACTTCACTTTCCCCCAACAAAAGCTTCTTGAGCTGCTGAGCTTCCCAGCAGTTGTTCATTGTCTAACTGTAACCGGTTTGCAGAGACGTACGGGTTGGGCTCGGTGAGTACCGGTTTGCAGAGACGTACGGGTTAGGCTCGGTGAGTCCCGGTTTGCAGAGACGTACGGGTTAGGCTCGGAGATTACCGGTTTGCAGAGACGTACGGGTTAGGCTCGGAGATTACCGGTTTGCAGAGACGTACGGGTTGGGTTCGGTGAGTGCTGGTTTGCAGAGACGTACGGGTTAGGCTCGGAGATTACTGGTTTGCAAGACGTACGGGTTAGGCTCGGAGATTACCGGTTTGCAGAGACGTACGGGTTAGGCTCGGAGATTACTGGTTTGTAGAGACGTACGGGTTGGGCTCGGTGAGTACCGGTTTGTAGAGACGTACGGGTTGGGCTCGGTGAGTACCGGTTTGCAGAGACGTACGGGTTGGGCTCGGTGAGTACCGGTTTGCAGAGACGTACGGGTTGGGCTCGGTGAGTACCGGTTTGTAGAGACGTACGGGTTGGGCTCGGTGAGTACCGGTTTGCAGAGACGTACGGGTTGGGCTCGGTGAGTACCGGTTTGCAGAGACGTACGGGTTGGGCTCGGTGAGTACCGGTTTGCAGAGACGTACGGGTTGGGCTCGGTGAGTACCGGTTTGCAGAGACGTACGGGTTGGGCTCGGTGAGTACCGGTTTGCAGAGACGTACGGGTTGGGCTCGGTGAGTACCGGTTTGCAGAGACGTACGGGTTGGGCTCGGTGAGTACCGGTTTGCAGAGACGTACGGGTTGGGCTCGGTGAGTACCGGTTTGCAGAGACGTACGGGTTGGGCTCGGTGAGTACCGGTTTGCAGAGACGTACGGGTTGGGCTCGGTGAGTACCGGTTTGCAGAGACGTACGGGTTGGGCTCGTTGATCATGTTACGTTGCCAATGGAAGCGTGGCTACACTTACCCAGCGCAATCTTTGGACTGTGTTGGTCATTGACACAACCCGTATGTTTTGTGGTGGTGTTTGTCACAGTGACAGGAGACCCTGTGAGGGGGAGGTTTTAAAGTGGAAATGCCATTGCACTGGGACAGTTCCACTGTCTTGGCCTCGGAAGTCCAGATCCAGTAGTCATTATAACTGGGGTATTGGTCGCAGTAGATGACCATGACGTGTTCTGTGCCTGGTCATGCCCTTCACTCTCCACAGAGCGTTGTAGACCCATCTTCCTGCCCGTTAGATCTCACTGTAGATCTTATCTGCACAGTCCACAGCTGACTTTGCATGCTAGGACAGGGATGTCCCTATCTCACTGGGGTAGGAGGCCCGTGGCGACTCTCATCTGGTTAACCTGCCTATGGAAACGGTGTGCCAGGGTGTGGCTGCTGTTGCGTGCAAACAGTGACTTGGAGCCACAAGTGAGAACTGAGTGACTAGTGGGGACCAAAGATGAGTGAGCTGCCCCAGAATGGACATGACAAGCCCCTTCACCAGAGTGGCAACCCTTTCCTGGACATCTCATATACCCCACATGTTTATAGGTGACTTATTAAAACACAGGCAAGTATAAAGTTAAACTGCAAGGAAAGTAACAATTCTACACCCCATTCCAGCATTGCTCACCATAGGAAACCTTTCATTTGAATATCCTGTCTCCTCCCACTTGCTGACACAAGAACATGGGGAATTCGGAGCCTGGCCGTCGGTCAAGATGACTATGGCTGATCAATGCCGACCTCAATCTTTCTTCTATGCCAGAACCTGCAATTCAAAGTTCAAAGCAAATTTATTATCAAGGTACACATGTGTCACCACATACAAACCGTGAGATTCATTTTCTTGTGGGCATACTCAATAATAACCATAACAGAATCAATGAAAGATCATTTGTCTTTTGTTCAACCAGTATGCAAAAAGCAACAAACTGTGCAATTACCAAATAAACAAATAATAATAATAATGAATAAATAAGCAATAGATATCGAGAACATGAGATGAAGAGTCCTTAAAAGTGAGTCCATAAGTTTTGGGAACATTACAATGATGAGACAAGTGAAGTTAGCCCCTTTGGTTTAGGAGCCTGATGGTTGAGGGTAATAACTGTTCCTGAACCTGGAGGTGTGAGTCCTGAGGCTCGTGTACCACCTTCCTGATGGCAGCAGTGAGAAGAGAGCATGGCCTGGGTGGTGGGGGTTGGGAAGCGGTTCCTGATGATTGATGATGCTCTCCTGTGACAGTGCTTCGTGTAGATGTACTCAAATATTTATCAATCTTCACCTTCACTAAATCTAATACCCAGCCTTTACCACCCTTGGGCTTAGGGGCAAAGGAACCCAGAGATTCACCACCACCTGACAGAAGAAATTAGACATACGACAGTATAGTATGTTATAGGCCCTTCAGCCCACAATGTTGTACTGACCCCTTAACCTGCTCAAAGATCAATCTAACCCTTCCCTCCCACATTGCCATCCATTTTTCCAACATCCATGTGCCCATCTAAGAGTCTCTGAAATGTCCCGAACGTATCTGTCCCTACCTCCCCAGGCAGTGTTCTGTACACGTGTGTGTGTGTGTGTGTCTTTAAAAAAAAAACCCACCTCTGATACCTCTACATTCTATATCTATCTCGATACTTTGCTCCAATCACCTTAAAATTATGCCCCCTTTCATAAGCCTCTTCCACCCTAGGAAGAAATTCACTGTCCACTCTCTCTAATATTCCTCTTATTTTCATTTCTCTTTCAAGTTGCCTCTCATCCTCCTTTGCTTCAAAGAGGAAAGCCCTAGCTTGCTCAACCTAGCCTTATAAAATATGCTCTCTAATTCAGGCAGTATCCTGGTTAATCTCCACATCCTTCCTATAACGAGGCAACCAGAACGGAACACCATATACAAGAGTGGTCTAACTGGAGTTTAGAGTTGTAACGCAACACGAGTGAATCTGCAGATGCTGGAAATAAATAAAAACACAAAATGCTGGCAGAACTCAGCAGACCAGACAGCATCTATGGGAGGAGGTAGTGACGATGATGAAGGGTTTCGGCCAGATGCTGTCTGGCCTGCTGAGTTCTGCCAGCATTTTGCATTTTTATTTAGAGTTGTAATGTTATCTCGTGGCTCTTGAACTCAATCCCCCAACCAAAATTTCTCCACATCTAACTCCTTGCGCCCCTTCAGGAATCCATTCTTTCTTTGTGGTGATGTGAGTGCAAACAGTCCACAACTCTCCTTTCATGTTTGGTATCAGGTTAAGATTCACTGGGGCTGTCAGCAGACAGAAATCTGAATGTCAATCTACCCATTGTGGTGAGATGTGTTTGATGATTAGGCTGGGTGGAGTTCAGTTGTGTTTGGTGCTTCAGTGTGTCTCAGTTGTCTGTGGAGTGTCTCCTGTAATTTGTGGTGGCATTAGGGAGATTCCAGAGGAGGTTTCAGAGAATGAAAGTTAACATATGAGGAGCAACACACACAAAATCCTGGAGGAACTTAGCCGGCCAGGCAGCATCTATGGAAAAGAATCCTGGCGAATAAAAGATGACCTGATTTCCAAAAGGCATAAAGTTAAAGATGACACACTTCTTTAATATTTTAAACAAGATTACATTTTTACAGTTTCAAAATAACAAAAAAGGAAAAGGGCCCAAAACAAAAGTTTGGGCACCCTGCATGATCAGTACTTAGTAACACCCCCTTTGGCAAGTATCGCAGCTTGTAAACGCTTTCTGTAGCCAGCTAAGAGTCTTTCAATTCTCGTTTGGAGGATTTTTGCCCATTCTTCCTTGCAAAAGGCTTCTAGTTCTGTGAGATTCTTGTGCCATCTTGCATGCACTGCTCTTTTGAGGTCTATCCACAGATTTTCGATGATGTTTAGGTTGGGAACTGTGAGGGCCATGGCAAAACCTTCAGCTTGCGCCTCTTGAGGTAGTCCATTGTGGATTTTGAGGTGTGTTTAGGATCATTATCCTGTTGTAGAAGCCATCTTCTTTTCATCTTCAGCTTTTTTTACAGACTGTGTGATGTTTGCTTTCAGAATTTGCTGGTATTTAATTGAATTCATTCTTCCCTCTACCAGTGAAATGTTCCCCGTGCCACTGGCTGCAACACAAGCCCAAAGCATGATCGATCCACCCCCGTGCTTAACATTTGGAGAGGTGTTCTTTTCATGAAACTCTGCACCCTTTTTTCTCCAAACATATCTTCGCTCATTATGGCCAAAACATTCTATTTTAACTTCATCAGTCCACAGGACTTGTTTCCAAGTTGCATCAGGCTTGTTTAGATGTTCCTTTGCAAACTTCTGATCCTGAAGTTTGTGGTGAGGACACAGGAAAGGTTTTCTTCTGATGACTCTTCCATGAAGGTCATATTTGTGCAGGTGTCGCTGCACAAAATGCAGTGGATGTAGCTTATCTGGACTTTTAAAAAGCCTTTGATAAGGTTGCACATAGGAGATTAGTGGGCAAAATTAGATCACATGGTATTGGGGGAAGGGTACTGACATGGATAGAAAATTGGTTGGCAGACAGGAACCAACGAGTAGGGATTAGCGGGTTCCTTTCAGAATGGCAGGCAGTGACTAGTGGGGTACCGCAACATAAGGCTCAGTGCTGGGACCCCAGCTATTTACAATATACATTAATGATTTAGATGAAGGGATTAAAAGTAACATTAGCAAATTTGCAAATGACACAAAGCTGGGTGGCAGTGTGAAATGTGAGGAGGATGTTGTGAGAATGCAGGGTGGGTGACAGGTTGGGTGAGTGGGCAGATGCATGGCAGATGCAGTTTAATGTGGATAAATGTGAGGTTATCCGCTTTGGTGGCAAGAACAGGAAGGCAGATTACTATCTGAATGGTGTCAAGTTAGGAAAAGGGGAAGTATAATGAGATCTAGTTGTCCTTGTTCATCAGTCACTGAAAGTGAGCATGCAGGTACAGCAGGCAGTGAAGAAAGCTGATGGCATGTTGGCCTTCATAACAGAGGGAGTTGAGTATAGGAGCAAAGAGGTCCTTCTGCAGTTGTACAGGGCCCTGGTGAGACCCCACCTAGAGTATTGTGTGCAGTTTTGGTCTCCAAATTTGAGGAAGGACATTCTTGCTATTGAGGGAGTGCAGTGTAGGTTCACGAGGTTAATTCCCAGAATGGTGGGACTGTCATATGTTGAAAGATTGGAGCGACTGGGCTTGTATACACTGGAATTTAGTAGGATGAGAGGGGATCTGATTGAAACATTTAAGATTATTAAGGGATTGGACACGCTGAAGGCAGGAAAAATGTTCCCGATGTTGAGGGAGTCCAGAACCAGAGGCCACAGCTTAAAAATAAGGGGTAGGCTATTTAGAACAGAGTTGAGGAAAAACTTTTTCACCCAGAGAGTTGTGGATCTATGGAATGCTTTGCCTCAGTGGAGGCCAATTCTCTGGATGCTTTCAAGAAAGAGTTAGATAGAGCTCTTAAAGGTAGCGGAGTCAAGGGATATGGGGAGAAGGCAGGAACGGGGTACTGATTGTGGATGATCAGCCATGATCACAGTGAATGGCGGTGCTGGCTCTAAGGGCCAAATGGCCTACACCTGCACTTATTGTCTATTGCACAGTAGAACAGTGCACCACCACTCCAGAGTCTGCTAAATGTTCCCGAAGGTCTCTTGCAGTCCAACAGGGGTTTTGATTTGCCTTTCTAGCAATCCTACGAGCAGTTCTCGCGGAAAGTTTTCTTGGTCTTCCAGATCTCAACCTGACCTCCACCGTTCCTGTTAACTGCCATTTCTTAATTACATTACGAACTGGGGAAACGGCTTCCTGAAAACACTTTGCTATCTTCTTATAGCCTCCTCCTGCTTTGTGGGCATCGTTTATTTTAATTTTCAGAGCGCTAGGCAGCTGCTTAGAGGAGCCCATGGCTGCTGATTGTTGGGAAAAGGTTTGAGGAGTCCAGGTATTTATAAAGCTCTGAAATTTGCGTCACCTGGCTTTTCCTAACAATGACTGTGAACAAGCCATAGCCCTAACAAGCTAATTAAGGTCTGGGACCTTGGTAAAAGTTATGTGAGAGCTCAAATCTCTTGGGGTGCGCAAACTTTTGCATGGTTCTCCTTTCCTTATTTTCACTCTAAAATTGTACAAACAAAAATAATACACTAATCTTGTTTAAAATGTTGAAAAGAATATTTCATCTTTAACTCTAATACTTCTGTTCATCTTCTACTCACTTAACTATTCACAGTAACAGTAATTTTGACCAGGGGTGCCTAACTTTTGCATGCCACAGTGTTCTGCCTAGTCATATTGGCCTGCACCTGGACCATAGACCTCCATTCCCTTCCCATCAATGTACCTACCCAAACTTCTCTTAAATGTTGCAGTCAAACCCACACGCACCACTTCCACTGGTAGCTTGTTCCACACTCTCATCACCCTCTGAGTGAAGAAATCCCTCTCGATTTCCCTTTAAATATTTCACCTTCTACCCTTGACCCATGACCTCTACTTCTGGCCTGCCTGCATTCATACTCTCTACACCTCTCATAATTTTGTATGCTTCTATCAAATCTCCAGGGAATAAAGTCCAAACCTATTCAACCTTCCCCTATAAGTATTGTGTGAGCTTTTGCTCTTTATTCCACCCCAGTTAACTTGTTATTCTGGTGCACTACACTAAACCACAAACACATAAAGTGATGTTCGTGGTTGTAATGTAACTCGTTAGCCGTCTTCTACTGCTTGAGAGGAGGCTTGTTCATTGGAGCCAAGAGAAGTGAGAGGAGATAAATATAGAGACGAAGTTGTGGGAGTGGACGTTGCATTAGTGATCAGTTAGATATGTCACAGATGCAGTGTAAAACATGTTGCAGCTTTATAAACCTTTAGTTGGGCTGCATCTGGAGTATTGCAGATAGTTCTGCTCACCCTGTTGCAGGAAGGATTTGCAGAGGGTGCAGAAGAGGTTCACCAGGATGCTGCCTGGATTAGACAGCGTGTGCTAAAGCGAGAGGTTGGGCAGACTTGGGTTGTTCTCTCTGTAGACTGAAGGAAGATCTGATAGAGGTTTATAAGATTGAGAGGCGCAGATAGATAATCAGAATAAGGTTTATTATCGCTGATATTTATTCAGTTCACTTTATTAGGTATACCTCGTTAATGCGAATATCTAATCGACCAATCATGTGGCAGCAACTCAATGCATAAAAGCATGCAGACATGGTCAAGAGGTTCAGTTTTTCAGACCAAACATGAGAATGGGGAAGAAATGTGATCCAGGTGACTTTGACTGTGGAGTGATTGTTGGTGCCAGACAGGGAGGTTTGAATATCTCAGAAACTGCTGATCTCCTGGGATTTTCATGCACGACAGTCTCTAGAGCAGAGACTCCCATCCAAGGGCCAGTGGACCCCTTGGTTAATGGTAAGGCTCTGTGGCATTAAAAACAAGGTTGGGAACCCTGCTCAAGCAAGTCACTTTTTATTGTCATTTCAACCATAACTGCTGGTACAGTGCACAGTAAAAATGAGACAATGTTCTTTCAGGACCATGGTGTTACATGAAACACTACAAAAACTACACTGGACTACAGACCTACCCAGGACTGCGTAAAGCACACAGAACAGTGCAAGCATTGCAATATATAATAAAAAATAGGCACAGCAGAGGTCAGTAGGCTGGTAGTCCGATGGCTTGGGGGGAAATCTGTTACATAAATAAACAGCTGAATGGCGGTGCCTGAGATTCCGTCTGTTTCTGTACTCCCGCCGAGTATTTCTTTGCCACAGATGTAGTCCAATTTAATGTCCATTGCAGAGCAGAATGGACGGGAGAGCCGGCCGGCTAGGGCTTGCTTTTTTCCTGGCGTGGACTCCTGCCCGCTCGCCTCGTTTCCACTTCCTCACACACCGCTTACGCTGACCCCACCTCCGGCCACTGGCATCAGGTGACTCCGAGGACTGCAGGCCCGACTCCCTCAGCAAGCGGACATCGGAGAGCAGAATGGACGGGAGAGCCGGCCGGCTAGGGCTTGCTTTTTTCCTGGCACGGACTCCTGCCAGCTCGCCTCGCTTCCGCTTCCTCGCACACCGCTTTCAACGTCCCTAACTCCGGCCACCAACATCAGGCAACTCCAAGGACTGCAGGCCCAATTCCCTCAGCAAGCCGAGATCGCGCAATCTAACCAGCGGATCTTCATGAAGGTTTGTTTTTGGGCGATCTCTGTATTGTAGCAGTAACTGGCGATGGTAGATAGTCACTCTGTTATCCATTGCCCTAAACCCTAATTGTGCCTTAAAAAACTAAATTAAAGTAGCACCAGATCCATTCTCTAGAGTTTACAGAGAATGGTGTGAAAACAATAAACATCCAGTGAGTGGCAGTTCTGTGGGCAATAATGTCTCGTTAATGTGAGAGCTCAGAGGAGAATGGCCAGACTGCTTCAAGCTGACAGGAAGGCGACAGTAACTCAAATAATCACCTTACAACATTGGTGTGCACAAGAGTATTTCTGAACACACAACAATGAATCTTGAGGTGTGTGGGCTACAGCAGCAGAAGACCATGAACGTACACTCAGTGGCCAGTTTATTAAGTGCTGTATTCTAATCACAAGCAGGAAAGAATCTGCAGACGCTGGAAATCCAAGCAACACACACAAAATGCTGGAGAAACTCCTCAAGCTAGGCAGCTTCTATGGGAAAGAGTAAACAGGCGGCATTTCGTGCCGAAACCCATCATCGGGACTGGAGAAAAAGGATGAGGAATCAGTAAGAAGATGGGGGGAGGGGAGGAAGAAACACAAGGTGAGACCAGGAGGGGAGAAGAGTGAAGTGAAGAGCTGGGAAGTTGATTGGTGAAAGAGACAAAGGGCTGGAGGAGGGGGAATTGTAGAAAGGACAGAAGCCAGGGAAGAAAAGGAAGGGAGAGGAGCACCAGAGGGAGGTAATGGGCAGGTAAGGAGATGAAGTGAGAGAGGGAAAAGGGAATGGAGAATGATGGGTGGGGGACATTATCGGAAGTTCAAGAAGTTGAAGTTCATGCCATCAGGTTGGAGGCTATCCAGACTGAATATGAGGTGTTGCTGCTCCAACCTGAGTGTGGCCTCATCACAACTGAGGAGGCCGTGGGCTGACATATTGGAATAGGAAGTACAATTGAGGTCGTGGAAGATCCTGCTTCTTTTGGCAGATGGAGCTTAGGGGCTCGGTGAAGTGGTCTCCCAGTCTATATCAGGACAGGAGGCCACATCAGGAACACTGGATAGGGTAGATGACCCCAGCAAACTCACAGGTGAAGTGTGGCCTCACCTGGAAGGAGGGTTTGGGGCCCTGAATGGTGGTGAGGGAGGAGGCGTAGGGGCAGGTGTGGCGCTTGTTCCGCTTGCAAGGGAGTTGCGTTGCAATAGGTTTCTTCTTGTCCTTCCCTACCATCCCATCATCCTCCACATCCAGCACTTCTGCCATGCCCAACGGGTTCCCCCCACCAATCACATCTTTCCCTCCCGTTCCCATTTTCTGCTTTCCGAAGGGATTGCTCCCTATGCGACTACCTTGTCTGTTCGTCCCTCCCCACTGATCTCCCTCCTGGCACTAACCCTTGCAAGCAGAACAAGTACTACAGCTGCCCCTACACCTCCTCCCTCACTACCATCCAGGGCCCCAAACAGTCCTTACGGGTGAGTGACACTCCAGCTGTGAGTCTGTTGGGGCCATCTAGTGTATCAGGTGCTCCTGGTATGGCTCCTGTATATCGTTGATATCTGATTGAGAGACTGTTTCACTGAACTATTCTCCATCTACCAGAAAAAGTGGGATCTCCCGCCGGCCATTTTAATTCCACTTCCCGTTCCCATTCTGACATGTCAGTCCACGGCCTCCTCCACTGTCGTGATGAGGCCACACTCAGTCTGGAGGAGCAACACCTTGTATTCTGTTTGGGTAGCCTCCAACCTGACGGCATGAACATTGATTTCTTGAACTTCCGATAATGGCCCCCCACCCCGTCCTCACCATTCCCCATCCCCATCTCTCAGTCTCACCTTATCTCCTTACCTGCCCATCACCTCTCTCTGGTGCTCCTCCCCCTTTTTTCTTCCATGGCCTTCTGTCCTCCCCTATCAGATTCTCCCTTCTCCAAACCTTTATCTCTTTCACCAATCAACTTCCCAGCTCTTTACCTAACCTCTCTCCCACCCCCCCTCCGGTTTCATCTATCGCTTTGTATTTCTTCTCCCCTCTGCCCAACCTTCTAACACTGATTCCTCAGTCTTTCCCCAGTTCTGATGAAGGGTCTCGGCCCAAATCATCGACTGTTTACTCTTTTCCATCTTGTTCGGCTGTCCATCAATTTTCGATGATGACTGAGGCCTGGGCAGGGTTGTATGGAAGACCGGCAGTTGCCCAAGCTGCAAGTCTCCCCTCTCTATGCCACCAATGTTGTCCAAGGGAAGGGCATTAGGACCCATACAGCTTGGCACCGGTGTCATTGCAGAGCGATGTGTGGTTAAGGACACAACTCGCTGCCTCAGCTAAGGCTTGAACTAGCGACCTTCAGATCACTAGACCGACAACTTGGCCACACGCCACACTAATTTTTTTTACTCTTTTCCATAGATGCAGCCTGACCTACTGAGTTCCTGCAGCACTGTGTGTTTTTAAGTACGATGTGTAGTATCATTAGATACAAGAGGTACCTAATAATGTGGCCACTGAGTTCATGTCTTGAAGTTTGCCAGGGACGGTGGTGGAGGCAGACACGATAGGAGTGTTTAAGGGTTGTGGGCCAAATGCTTCCAAGCGTGATTAGTGTAGGTGGCATGGACCAAGTTGTATAAGACATCGGTGAAGGCTAATTTGGAGTATTGAGTACAGTTTTGGTTATCTACCTACAGGAATGATGTAAATAAGGTTGGGAAAAGTGCAGGGAAAATTTACAAGGATGTTGCTGGAACCTGAGGACCTGAGTTATTGGGAAATGTTGGATCTTTATTCCCTGGAGCATGGGAGAATGAGGGGAGATTTGATCGAGGCATACAAAATTATGAGGGGTATAGATAGGGTTATTGCAAGCAAACTTTTTCCACTGATGTTGAGTTGGACTGTAACCAGAGGTCATGGGTTAGGGGTGAAAGGTGAAATGTTTGAGAGGAATTTCTTCACTCGGAGGATGGTGAGAGTGTGGATTCAGTAGAAGCGGTGGATGTGGGGTCGATTTCATCGTTTAAGAGGTTTGGACGGGTTGGGGGGGTGTATGGAGGACTATGGTGCTGGTTCAGGACAATGGAAGTTGGCAGTTTAAATGGCCCAGGAGGGACTAGATGGGCTGAAGGGCCTGTTTCTGTGCTGATTGTGAATCTAAATCTGCCAGAAATGTTGCTCAAATTTCTGATGTCTCCTCTTCACCAATGCTGATCCCATCTGGTTATAGATAACGATGAGCTGTATTTGTCACATGCACATTGACGCACACGGTGAAATGTGTTCCTTATATTGAGGATGTGCTCACAGTGTTGCCACACTTCCGATGCCAACATCGCATACCCACAACTTGCTGACCCTGACTGGTGCGTCTTTGGAATGTGGGAGGAAACCAGAGCACCCGGAGGAAACCACGTGGACGTGGTGGAAGCGTGCAGACTCCTTACATACAGCAGTGGGAAGTGAACCCCAGTCTTGCAGCCGGCACTGTGAAGCCTTGTGCTCTCCGTTGAGCGAGCGTGACACCGCTGCCTTCTTCTGCTGAAAATCCTTGGAGGGGCCTGCCGTAAATCCTCCCACTTTCAAGTCACTTTGCTGCCTGCGTCCCTGGGTCATTTTTTTTTCTTTCACATTCCCATCAGCCCCACCTTTCACAATCCACTTCCCGCTCGAGTAGGCGGAGAGCATTTTTAGATTCCTGTTTATTCTGTTTTGCCAGTTTCTTCGGATGCTCCGGTTATCCTGTTTTGGTTTTGTGTTTGCCTTTCCACTGTGAAAATCTGGACATCAGCCCGTCCTTCACTAGCACCAACAGCCATTTGCTGGGCCTTTCTGCCCTCTTTCATTCTCAATCTCTGCTGTCATTATGGGAGCTGCGGTTTTAAGTCCCTGTTAGGGAGAGTACCACTCAGTTGTAGACCGAGTAAAAAGGGAAGGAAGTTGTGAAACAGACTTGAAGTGGATTTCCTGTGCACTTGGGTTTTCAGTTTATTATTTTCCCCTTAACTTGCATAAAGTAGTTGGAATTGTGAAGTCAGCATCTGGCTCACAGAAGCCTAATCCCGACACAAACTTCTGGTCCTCCGGCCTTATGAGTGGAGGGGGAACTGAGAACTGGAAGTCAGTGTAAAACAAAAAAAGGTAACTGGTTTTATTATCGTCACTTGGGTGCTGAACTGTGTCGGGTTTGCCCGTACTCCCTGCTGCCACTGGGGTGGGAGAGTTAACTGCCCGCTGTGCGTGGGTGAAGAATGTGGGAGGGGGAAAGATTGGTGGGGAGTGAGATAGTTCTGTCAGCTGGTAAACTGGCTTATTATTGTCATGTGGACTGAGGTACAGTGAGAATGTACCTCAGGTGCATTGCATTGCAGGATTAGAATCAGGTTTATTATCACTGCATGCCGTGATATTTCTTGTTTTATGGCCGCAGTGCAGTGCAATACATTTTTAAAAAACTCATAAAATATACAAGTAGATTCTGGTTAATCGGGACACTTGGGGACCAGTAAATTTAAGCCCAATTAAACGACTTCCCCAATTAGCCCAAGTTTTATGGAAGTGGTTTTAAATAGACAAACTGTTGTTTAACTGAGTAGCAAATAATGTATTTAAATGAAATGTGGAAGAAATTAGAACTCTATCAATAGTACCACAGTACTATAAGACGGTGTATTAGTTCCTGATGGTTATTAACAGATGAATGGTTAGAAGTGTCTGGCTTTTAATTCGGTCCAGTTGTGTAATTTTTATCAGGTTGGCAATGATCTGAAAGTCAAAGTGAAAAGCAAAACTGATCAAAAATCACTGCTTTTTGAATCAGTGTCTGTCGACAAAAGTGGAAAACATAACGCAAGCCCACGTATCTGACACTGTTTAAGAACTGCTCACTCTGCACATGGTGTAGTGTCGAATGGCCACACCACTGATTCTGGTTAGTGCTGCCTCTTGTCCCAATTGAAGTGCCATGGTGCCTCAAATAAGTGAAGGGAATTCCAGCTATTTTCCAACAATTAGTTTTTGTTCTTTCAGAGTTGTCCTTACATAAGTGGCTGTCCTAGTTAACCAATGGCCCAGTTAACTGGAATCCACTGTACTATAAATTATAATGAGATATATAAACAGCATTTTAAAAAAAGAAGGCAAAGTAGTGAGGAAGTTTTCATGGACCATTCAGAAATCTGATGGCAGAGGAGAAGAAACCCTTTCCGTCATGTTGAGTGTGTGTCTTCGGGCTCCGGTACCACCCCCTTGATGGGAGCAATGAGAAGAGGGCATGTGCTGGTGATGGGGGCACTTAATGCCCTCTCAAGTCCTCGCCTTTGGAAGATGTCCTTGATGCTGGGAAATTCATGCCCATGATGGAACTGGAGTTGCAACTTCCTGAAGATTTCTGGGATGCAGTGCCGTGGCCCCTCCAGAACAGATGGTGAGCCATAGGGTCGTACAGCATA
Organism: Hypanus sabinus; assembly: GCF_030144855.1. Classification (NCBI taxonomy): domain Eukaryota; kingdom Metazoa; phylum Chordata; class Chondrichthyes; order Myliobatiformes; family Dasyatidae; genus Hypanus; species Hypanus sabinus. The sequence goes on from NC_082708.1 coordinate 6,420,349, forward strand.
AAAACAGGCCCTTTGGCCCAACCCATCCATGCTGACCCCTGGTGCCAAACAAACTAGTCCCATTTCCCCCACGCTTGGAGCATACCACTGTATGCCAGGTATTCCCAACCTGGGGCCCACTGTTAGTGGTAGGGGACCATGGCATAAAAAAAGGTTAGGAATCCGTGCTTTAAATCTTTCCTATCCATATTCTTACCCAGGTGTCTTTTAAATGTTGTTATTGTTCCTGTGTCAACCACTTCCTCTTCTGTCAGCTTGTTCCATGTACATCCCACCCTCTGAGTGAAGAAGTTTCTTCCCAGTTCCCTTTTAAATCTTGCCCCTCTCACCCTTTAACCTAGGACATCTAGTGTTTGGTTCCTCTCTGCTTAGGGAGGAAAGACTGCGCACTTGAAATCGTTTAATGTCATTTCCAGTACACAAGTGTAAAGGGGAACAAAATAATTCTTACTCCAGATCCGATACAGCACAAAAAAACCACAATAAAATAAAGAATGCAATAATAATAAAAACACAATAAATACAGAAGGATTGGTTGTCTGTCATAAAGTGATGCTTGACACAGCAGTGTCCACACATAAGGTGACTGATGGGAAATGATAAAGTAATGGTGATTGGGATTGTGGAGGGGTGGGTCAGTGGGTGGTTGGGGGTGTGGAGGGGTGGGTCAGTGGGTGGAGGTGTTGATCAGCCTCACTGCTTGAGGAAAGTGACTGCTTTTGAGTCTGGTGGTCCTGGTGTGGATGCTACATAGCCTCCCCCGATGGGAGAGGGACAGACAGTCTGTGAGCAGGGTGGGTGGGATCCTTCATGATGGTACTGGCCCTTTTCAGGCACCCTTCTGTATACGTGTCCTTGATGGTGGGTAGGCTGGTGCCGATGATGCATTGGACAGTTTTGACTGCCTGTTGTCGAGTTTTCCTGTCTGCCGCAGTGCAGTTTCTGTACCGTGTAGTGATTCAGTTTGTTAGAATGCTCCCGGGAAGGACACAAGTATAAATGTGCTTCTGTAGATTGATGTGAGTGCAGATGTGCGAAGTCCAGCTCTCTTCAGCCTCCACAGAACGTAAAGGCATAGGTGAACTGTTCTGGGACAATGAGAGATTATGTGGGATGTGTACTCCTATTCATACCATCTCTGCCCCTCGCGATTTTGTACACCTTGGTCAGATTGTCCTTCAAGTATCCAACCTTCCAAATCTGTTCCCTGTTCCTACAAACAGGAAAGGACTAACAGAGAACAGAGGGATCTGTGAGTACAGATCCATAATCCCTTGAAAGTGGCATCACGGGTAGGCGGGGTCATGAAAAGGTCTTTTGGGAAATTGGCCTTCGTAAGTCAGGAGATGAGATGTAATATTGAAGTATTATATGACATTAGTGAGGCCTAATCTGGAGTATTCTGTGCAGTTTTTAGGTTGTGTGCAGATTTCAGGTTTGTTAACTTGCATCAATCATGCTTTGTTGAATGGCAGATCAGGCTTCAAAGGGCCGAACGGCCTACTAATTGACATGTTTGAATGTAACTGAGTTAATTTTATTTGGAGATCCAGTGCTGACTATGTCCTTCTGGCTCTTCAAGCTGTGCTGTTTTGTAACCCCAGACAACTCCGATTTAACCCTAGCCTAATCGCAAGACAGTTTACAATGACTAGCTAACCTACTAACCTGGACACCTTTGGGCTTTGGGAGGAAGCGAGAGCACCTGGAGGAAACCCACACGTTCCACAGGGGGAACATACAGACTCCTTACAGAGGACCATAATATATAGGAACAGAATTAGGCCATTCAGCCCATCGAGTCTGCTCTGCCATTCCATCATGACTGATCCTGGAAACCACTCAACCCCATACACCTGTCTTGTTGCCATATCCTTGGATGCTCTGATTGATTATGAAATGATCAACTTCTGCCTTAAATATTTGCACGGACTTGGTCTCCACTGCAATCTGTGGCAGAGCATTCCACAGACTTACTACTTGCTGGCTTAAAAAAATTCTTCTCCTTCGTTCTAAAGGGTCCCCACTCAATTTTGTGGCCATGCCCTCTGGTTCTTAACATCCCCATTAGGAAAGATCCTCTCCACGTCCACCCTATCCAGTCCTTTCAACATTCAGTAGGTTTCAATGAGATCCCCTAGTAGTCTTCTAAATTCCAGTGAGTACATGCCTAAAGCTGCCAAACGCTCCTCATATGTTAACCCCTTCATTCCTGAAATCATTCTCTGGATTCTCTCCTTTCTGAGATATTGGGCCCAAAACTGTTAACAATACTCCAAGTGCAGCCTGACTAGTGTCTTATAAAAGCTCAGCATTATCTCCTTGCTTTTTTATTCTATTCCCCTTGAAATAAATGCCAACATTGCATTTTCCTTCTTTACCACAAACTCAACCTGTGAATGAACCTTCTGTGAGTCGTGCACAAGGACTGCTAAGTCCCTCCACACCTCTGATGTTTGAACTGTCTCCCCATTTAGATGATAGTCCACACAATTTTTCCTTTTACCAAAATGCACTATCATACATTTCCCAACATTATATTCCGGCTGCAACTTTTTTTGCCCATTCTTCCAACTTGTCGAAGTCCTGCTGCAATTGCCAAACTTTGCCACAAAGCTATCAATTCTATTATCTAAATCACTGACAATCAATGTGAAAAGTAGCGGTCCCAATTCTGACCCCTGAGAAATGCCACTGGTCACTGGCAGCCAAGCAGAAAAGGCCCCTTTTATTACCACTCGCTGCCCCTGTCAATCATTCCTCAGTCCGTGCCAGTATCTTTCCTGTAATGCCACGGGATTTTATCTTGTTAAACAGCCTTGTGTGTGACACCTTATCAAACGCCTTCTGAAAATCCAAGTAAATGACATCCACTGCCTCTCCTCTGACCAGCAAAGGATTGCATTCCAATCTCTGACACGCCGAGCTGTAATGGCATCGCGCTAACAGTCCGCTATTGTGGAGCGGTTGTCATCCGCACAGGCACAGCGCGTCAGATAACCTGAATTCACAAGAAAACAAACATAGATGAAAAATTTATACGCATTCTTAAAAAGAAAGACCTTAACGAGAAGTGCGTTTTCGTGCAGTGATGAAAGTGGTCACAGTGTTGCTGTACTGAGGTAGCCACTAGGGTCGTGCCAGTTGGTTCAAGAGCCGAAAGGTTGAAGGGAAGTAGCCGCTCTCAAACTTAGTGGTGTGGCTGTGGGGCTTCAGGGTTCTGCACCTCCCGCCCAATGGGAGCTGAGAGAAGGTGCCATGGTCCAGGTGGTGGGAATCTTTAATGATGGACCCTGCCGTCTTGAGGCAGCACCTGCTCTGGATACCAGTGATGGTGGGGAGATGCGCCTGTGGTGTATCGGGCTGAGTCCACTACTCTCTCAGCACGGCGGTACAGCAGTTAGCTTCACAGAGCCATTGTATGATTGTTCTTGCTGCTGCCTGGGAGGAGTTTGCACGTTCTCCCTGTGACTGCGTGGGTTCCTCTGGGTGCCCTCACAAAGGTGTCTGTCCAGGGTTCGTGAATTGTTTGCAGACTGTGTTGGTGCTGCACAGTTGTGGGCTGCCCCCAGCAGAACCTCAGGCTCTGCTGGATTTTATGCAATCGACGTATCTCACTATGTCTTGATGTACATAAGATAGAGGAGCAGGATTAGGCCATTCGGCCCATCGAGTCTGCTGTGCCATTTAATCACAGCTGATCTATTTACCCACTCTGCCCTGATGTGAAAAATAAAGCTAATTTTTAATCTTAATTCTGCACATTCAGATTGCTCCAGCAGACCATGATGTAACCACTCAGGATACTTTCAACAGTAAGTCCGTAGAAGCTGGTTAGAGAGCTTGGTGACTTAATGAACCTCCTTAATATAAAGACACTGGCGTGCCTTCCTTGTGATTACCTCTCTGTGCTGGTAGTAAGGAAGGACTGAGGATGGGATGCAGTGCACAGAATCTGATGCAAAGGTATAAAGACTGTAGAGTGTAGACCAGTACAGCCTTTCAACCCGCAATGCTGTGACGAATCAATTAAATCCGTAATCAAATGGCCAACTAAACTATCCCTCCTCCTACACAACGTCCATATCCTTCCATTTTCCTCACATTCATGCATCTCTCTTAAAAGTCCCTCATGAATCTGCCTCTACCTCTGTCCCAGGCAGTGTATTCCAGGCACCCATCACTCTCTGCTTTTTAAAAAGAAACCTAGCTCCTCACATCTCCCTCTGAAATTACCCCGTCTCACCTTAAATGCCTGTCCTCTAGTGTTAGATATTTCAACCCTTGGAAACAGATGCTCTCTGTCTCCTCTATCTGTGCTTCTCAAATCCTTCCTGTAATGGGGTGACCAGAACGGTTTGCAATGCTCCAGATGAGCTTTGCAAAGCTGCAAGATAACTTCCTGACTTCTGAACTCAGTGGCTCGAGTGATAAAGACAGGCATGCCATGTGCCGCCTTCCCCATGTCAAAGTGTGCAGCCACTTTCAGGGAGCAGTGAACTCGGACCCCAAGATCCCTCTGTTCATCACCACCATTAAGGTCTTGCCCTTGACGGTGTACTGTCTCTTTCCACATGACCCACCAAGGAGCAATATTTCGCATTTGGCCAGATTAAACTCCATCTGCCATTTCACTGCCCATACCTGCAACTGATCTGTAACACGCTGTGTACATTGCCAGTCTTCTACGCTGTCTGGGTGGGGAGGATGAAGATTCTGCCCCAGAGACTTGTGCGGTAGGCGTCCTCATCAGAAACCCCCGTTCGCAAATAATGGCCCACACCTCCTGCCAGTCGCAGGTAGTAAGCAGCCGAGCTCAAAGTGTGTGGCTCGTAGTCAGGGAGGAGGAGTCCCCTCCGAACATCGGCATCTGAATTCCGGAACCTTCTTTCTCTTCCAGGTTGTTGCGCTTGAATTACTTTTCATCTGGGAGCATCCTCAGGTCTGATGGGCGGTGGTGATGGGTGACTGTTGGAGTGCTTGGGTGTCTTGAAATTGTTTTTGAATAGAGTGTTTTTCCCACTGTGGTATTGTCTGTGGTTACTGGGTGTAGTTGGGACCCTCCCCTGTGTTGTGTTGACGTCGGTGTTAGCTCTGGCATAGTATCATGTGCCAGTGGTGATGGAGTAGATCTGCATGTTTTCCAGTGCGTTAGAGTAGAACTTTACTTCACTGGGCTTTGAGGGGGGGGGGCGTCAAAGGCCATTCAGCCCACTGACCCCTCCTTTCAGCAGGAGCTGCTCGTACCTTTCCCCACCATTCAATGAGGCCCTCCATCAGTTGGGGTGACCACGGGTCTTGTGTCCTAGCTGTCTCTGTGATACGTAAGCCAGGGTGGTACGATGTGGAGAGCAAGCTGTTGCCCACGCAGCAGGCTCCCCATCTCCATGCAGCTGATGAATCCAAAGGAATGGCAGAGACAGATACAGTTTAGCACCAGCACCTTTGCACGAGTTGCCAGTCAGCGTTGAACTCGATGTAGGACTGCCTCAGGGACTCCGGCTCACTCCCGAAGCCTTCCCCGTGAGTGGGTATAGCCGCAAGGCAGCGGAGGTTTGAGATCCGAGTCTTTCTTCTAGATGAGCTGCCAACCACGGCTGATGAGTCTGCCCAAAGCGACTGGTTTTAAGGTGCTGTTAACCTGCCTTTGCCCCTTCTGCTGTCAGTAGAAAAGGTTCCACCAGGCTTAGTAATTAAAACCACAGGTGAAGGCCAGAAGCTGGAATTGGTCATCTGAAGCTATTTGAGACTCACACCAGCAGGAGCATTTAATAGGTAGTGGGAGTTTATCCCCATTACCTCCCTGCTGGCAATGACACTGTGAAGGAGCCTTTTCAATCTCCATTCAATGTGGTGTCAGCAGGCTCGGCTCAGATTTACTATCACCGACCTGTCTGGTGTGAGACCTTGTGGCGGCAGTGCTGTGCAAATATGTAAAGTTACTATAAAAACTGTGGAAATAAATTGTGTCCGAAAAAAGGTAGTGTTCAGAAACCTGATGACAGAGAGGAAGGAGCGGTTCCTGAAGTGCAGGTGGGGAGAAGGGAAAAGGGAAGGAGTACAAGCAGTCGGGGGAGGGTGGGTAGGAGCAACATCCCCTATTCTGTCTGGACCACGTCCAATCTTGACAGCGTGAACATCGATTTCTCGAACTTCTAGTAAGTTCTCCCTCCTGCCCTCTTATTCCTATCCCTCCCCCCATCTTCCCTCTTCCTTCTTCATGTCTGGGAAGGGTCTCGGAGAGAAGCTATTTCTGAGTAGGAAGGGGAAGAAGCTGTTCCTGAGTCATTGAGTGTGGGTCTTCAGGCTTCTGTATCTCCTCTTTGGTAGTAATGAGAAGAGAGCGTGTCCTGTCCTGGGTGTTGAGAGCCATTAATAATGGGTGTCGTCAGAGGATGTAGATCAGTGTGGCATGGGACCAGGCCCTTTGGCCCACAATGTTGGGTCAGACCAATTCAATTTGTAATCAACTGCCCAACTAAATTGCTACCACAAACAAGAGAAAATCTGCAGATGCTGGAAATCCAAGCAACACACACAAGATGCTGGAGGAACTCAGCAGGGGCCTTCTTTCTCCCGCTGTCTGGTGTTGTGCTCTCTCGCGATGCTTCAGTTGGCGAAATCGTTGAGGAACCATGTTACCTGCAGGGCCGCTCTCTGAAGGTACACGTCTTTCAGGCTGTCCCTGGAGATAGTGGAAAGCCAGGTTGCACAGCAGTCTGAAAACCCACTGCTTGTGAAGAACCGTGTCGATCATGGACTCCGACAGAACCCAACCCACCTGGAAAAGAATAGAAAGACACAGAGCAGAATAAGCTGTTTTGTGGACAAACTGGAAGAAGTCACCTGGGTCAGAAAAACCGCTGGCATCATCTTGCCTCATTCCCGAGAAAACGACTCGTTTGTTCAGCAGCAGGTGTGAGCTGCCTCTTGAAAATGTTCCTGAGCTCAATTGCTCCTCTGTTCCAATTCCCCACTGCCGTCAATTCGCTGGACTTCCAAAGCACTAACTCCGTCCTCCTCAAACAACCCCAGTGATCCAATGTCTGCAACCCTCTGGGGCAGAAATTCCGGAAACTCGCGTCCCATATCAGAAGTTCCTACGCACTCCAGTTTAGCGTGACCGTCTCCTTGCTTGGTCACCATGGATACCATGGTAGTGTAACGGTTAGCGCAACGCTGTTGCAGCTCATGGTGTCAGATCTTGGAGTTCAATCTCGACGCCTTCTTTAAAGAGTTTCCGTACATCCTCCTCGTGGGATGGGTGTTTTTCTCCGGGTGACCACTTTGCTCCCTCAATCCAAAGATGTATGGAATTGGTTGATTGGTCACTGTCAATTGTCCTGTGATTATGTTAGGGTTAAATCGGGGTTGTCGGGATTGCTGGGATGATGTTGGAAAGGTCATAAGGGCCTCCAGTGCACTGTATGACTAAAATAAAAAAAATACAATAAAGTAATCAATCAACCAGCACAGTCCAAGGACATGGTGGGGGCAGCCCACAAGAGTTGCCACACTTCCCATGCTGAAATAGAATGCCCACAGTTCACTAACCCTGATGGAATATGTCCATGGAGGGTGGGAGGAAACCAACGCGGCCACAGGGAGAACACACAAACTCTTAATGCTGGGGTTAGACCGCAAGTGTTGCCACATATTCCAGTGCCAACGTAGCGAGCCCCCAGTGTTCAGAACAGCAACAGAAGACACGAGCCAAGAAAGTGGACCAGATTTGGATTTCATTCCCCAGAGTGTAGGAGAATGAGGGGAGATTGATGGGGTTATACAAAATTATGAGGGCATGGATAGGGTAATTGCAAGCAAGCTTTTTCCACTGGTGTTGGGTGAGACTAAAACTAGAAGTCATGGGTTAAGGGTTGAGAGGTGAAATGTTTAAGGAGAACGTGAGGGGAAACTTCTTGACTCAAAGTGGTGAGGGTGTGGAATGAACTGCCGGTGGACGTGGGTTCGATTTCAATACTTAAGTGAAATTTGGATGGGTACGTGAATGGGAGGACTATGGTCCAGTTCTAAGTCGATGGGACTAGTCAGATATGTGGTTTGGTGCAGACTAGATGGGTTGAATGGCCTGTTTATGTGCAGTAGTATACTATGACTCCAACACCATGAAATCAGTGTTCTTGCTGTCTACCTGGAAGCTACTCAGACAGAAAACGAGATGTTGCTCCTCCATTCTGAGTTGGAGAGTTTCAACCTGAGGGAAAATGGGGGGAGTGGGGGGATCCAATACAGTACAGAGTTAAGTGGGGGGAGTGGGGGAATCCAGTACATAACAGAGTGGAGTGGGGGGAGTGGGGAATCCAGTACAATACAGAGTGGAGTGGGGGAATCCAGTAAAATACAAAGTGAAGTGGGGGGAGTGGGGGGATCCAGTACAATACAGAGTGAAGTGGGGGGAGTGGGGGAATCCAGTACAATACAGAGTGAAGTGGGGTGAGTAGGGGAATCCAGTATTTATTGTGTGGCTCTTTCGTTTCTCAACAGTGTGAGAAGACGTTATCCATTCTGATTTTGTTATCTTAACAGTAAAGTTAACAAGGTGCCCAGTTTGGGGCTTCTGATATTGGTGTGGGGTTGACCTATAGGCTGAGATTGTCTCTGTTTTAGACTTTGGGTAGGGTATATATGTATGGTGGTGGGAGGGGGTTGCGATGGGGAGGGGCTGTGAGTTTTTTGGGGGAGAAGGTTAGGAGGTGGCTTTGCATGAGGCAGAGGAAAGAGTAAGCACAAGAAATTCTGCAAATGCTGAAAATCTTGAACAACACACACAAAATGCTGGAGGAACTCAGCAGGTCAGGCGGCATCTAAGGAGGAGAATAAGCAGTCAACGTTGTGGGTAGAAAGCCTTCATCTGGACTGGAAAGGAAGGGGGCAGAAGCCAGAAGAAGGAGGTGGGGGAAGGAGAAATTGCCATGGACTTGCATGCTGAAATGGGAAGTCAAATTGGAACGGATGGTCATTGGGAGAACTCTCTTATCAGGTTCCTCCTTTAGCCCTTTACCTTTACCACCTATCACCTTCCAGCTTCTTTCTCTATTCTCCAACCTCCCCTTCCCCACCTGCCCACCTTCCCTCTCATTTCACCTTCCAGCCTGTTCTCCTCCTACCCACTCCCCCACCTCCTCATTCTGGCTTCTTCCCCCTTCCTTTCCAGTCCTGATGAAGGGTCTCAGCCAGAAACGTCGACCCTTTACTCCTTTCTGTGGATGCTGCCTGACCTGCTGAGCTCCTCCAGCACTTTGTGTGCGTTGCTGGGGAAGGGGTAGCCTGGGGATTGGGGAGAGGCAGAGTGCTTGACAAGAATTGGATCCTCCAGCAGCTGGTGAGATGCTGGCTGCAGGTGGTGCCATCTTCAGCGACGAGCCACTGACTGACCACTGTCCTTGTGTCCGCAGCTCCTACATCTACCAACGCCGTTTCGTCCGGCTGGACACCGACTACCTGAGGTACTTCGAGAACGAGAAGGTGAGTTGGTTTCCGGACTGGAGCAGCGGGGACTCGGGTCGCTCGGTTTACACGGAAAGAATCCATGGCCGATTGTGATCGGGCTGGCTCCTCAATGGAGGGTTGCTGTTGGTGCCTAAACTGCTCTCACCTGAGCAAAGCAGTCCGGAGATGTACCGGAGACAGCCCACGAGTGTCGCGATGCTTCCGGCACCAACGTGGTGTGCCCCACAACCGGCTGACCCTGACCAGTATGTGTTTGGAATGTGGGGGACTCCAAGGAGCCCACGCGGTCACAGCGAGAACATACGAACTCCGTGCAGGCAGAGACAGATATTGAAGTCGGGTCGCTGGCTCTGTAATGGTGTTTTACTAACTGCTCTGCTGTTGTGGCACCCATGTTAATAGCAAGACCCTGTGCAGAAAGACCCGGGGGGGTCCAAGTTCATAACTCTCCGAAAGAGGCTACACAGGTTGATAGGGTGGTTAAGAGGGCATATGGCATGTTTGCTTTTGTTAGTCGAGGCATTCAGTTCAAAAGTCAGGAAGTTATGGAGCAGCTTCATAAACTCAAGTTAGGCACATCTGGAGTGTTGCAAATAGTTCTGGATGCCCCATTATGGGAAGCAAATCGAGGCTTTGGTGCAGAAGGGTGCACCAAAGGGTGCAGAAGTTCATTGGGATGCTGCCTGGATTAGAGGGCACGTGCTTTCGCTAGATAAACTCGGGTTGTTTTCTCTGGAGGTGTGGAGGTTGAGGGAGACCTGATAGAGGTTTATAATGTTTTGAAAGGATGAAACAGAGCAGACAGTGGTGTCTTTTACTTCCCAAAGCAGAGATATCAAATGCCAGGGGGCATGCATTTAAAGTGAAATGGAGAAAATTTACAGGAGATGTGTGGGACAAGTTAATTTTGTACTGAGGGTGGTGGGTGCCTGAAATCAAAGTTCATAGTAAATTTATTACCATGGTACATATACTTTACCATATCCAGTCCTGAGATTCATTTTCTTGTGGGCATTCACAGTAAATACAAAGAAACACAATGGTGTCAATGAAGAAACTACACACTAACAAAGATGGACAGACAACGAATGCCAGGGAGGTGGTCAGAATCAGAATCGGGTTTGTTATCGCTGACATATATCGTAAAATGTATTATTTTGCAGAAAAGTTGCTTGATACAGAGATATATAGAGATACAGAGTGGAGCAGGCCCTGCCAGCCCTTCGAGCTGTGCCACCCAACTACCTACCCTCGCCTGATCGCAGGGCAACTTCCAACGGCCAACTAACCCACTAACCGGTTTGTCGTTGGACTGTGGGAGGAACCCAGAGGAAACCCACGTGATACAAACTCCTTACAGAGGATGCCCGAATTGAGCTCTAAGCTCCACCATCCTGAGCTGTAACTGTGTCATTTCATTTCATTTTTCATCTTTTCTTATTGATTTAAAAATATATAAAGACAAATACAAATCAGAGGAGAAGTTATATCAAGTACATATTCCAATAGAAGTACAAACAACAAAAAAGGAGTGTACACTGTCAAAATTGTATATAGTATAATATTGTGCTAATATATAAAAGGAGCCACAACTCCTCTTAACAATTTTTAAAAAAGATCAAAAATTGCCATTATTAAGGGGAAAAACCCACTAAACTAACCTAAAACAAAAAAAAAGACTGGGCAGTCCATTTGATGATATAAATACAAAAAAAACGGGGGAAATCCTTCTGGTCAAATCTGAAAAGTCACGGAGAAGAAGAAAAAAGTACCTTAAAAAAAAAAAGTGGGGCGGGCGAAAGTAAAAAAAAAGAAAAATTAAATCATATGAAAATATTGAATAAAAGGTCACCAGGTTTGCTCAAATTTGATGTATCAAACGTCCGGTTAAGATCTTTCCAATACAACAAGATAGCTCTCCTGTAATGGTGTTGTGCTACCCTGGCACCCCTTTCTCTGTTGTATGATTTTTAATGCTAATATTAGAGTGATGTCTTGTGCAAACTGAAGTCAAGCTTGCCGTCACTTGCACAAGTGCGATGAGTTACAACATCCCAAACGAGTGGGCTCTGCTGACTGGCAGGAGGCAAAGAGGTTGGCTGCCGGTGACTAGTGGTGTTTGGCAGAGATCTTTGTTGGGGCTGCTTCTTCTCACATTACACGGCAGTGATCTGGATGATGGAATTGATGGCTTTGTGGCCAAGTTTGCAGACAGAATGAAGACAGGTGGAGGGGCAGGTAGTTTTGAGGAAGGAGAGAGGCTACAGAAGGATTTAGACAGATTAGGAGAATGGGCAAAAAAGTGGAGGATGGAATACAGAGTTGGGAAGTGTATGTTTGTTAGGAGAAATGAAAGCATTAACCATTTTCTGAATGAAGAGAGAATGAATAAATCTGAAGTGCAAAGAGACTTGGAGGCCCTCCTGCAGGAAGGTTATTTTTCAGGTTGATTTGGTGGTGAGGAAGGCAAGTGTAATGCCTTTTCATGTCAAGAGGAGTAGAATATAAAACAAGGATGTAATGTTCAAGTTTTATAAAGCACTAGTGAGGCCTTATTTGGTGTATTGTGAGCAGTTTTGGGCCCTTGTCTAAGAAAGGATGTGCTGACATTGGCGAGAGTTCAAACAAGTTTGACAAAAACGATTCTGAGATTGAAAGCCTTGTCATATGAGGAGCATTTGATGACTCTGGGCCTCTACTCATCGGAATTCAGAAGAATGAGGGGCGACCTCATTGAAATCTATCGAATGATGAAAGGCCTTGATAGAGTGGATGTGGAGAGAATGTTTTCTGTGGTGGGTGAGTGGAAGACCAGAGGACACTGCCTCAGAATGGAGGGATGACCATTTACACTGGAGAGGAGGAGGGATTCCTTCAACCAGAGAGTGGTCAATCTGTGGCGAACAAGCCATTGGGTATATCTAAGGTGGAGGTTGACAGTTTCTTGATTAGTAAGGGCATGAACGGATACAGGGAAAAGGCAGGAGATTGTGGCTGAGAGGCTGATGATTCCGCCGTGATGGAATAGACTCGATGGGCCAAATAGCTTAATTCTGCTCCTATATCTTGAGGTCAGTATAGGCCAAAGATAAAAATCTATAAATTACCAAAATAGTGGAAAAAAGGAATAATGAGTTTGTATTTATGGGTCCATGGACCGTTCAGAAATCTGATGGAGGAGGGGAAGAAACTGTTCCTAAAACTTTGAGTTTGTGTCTTCAGGCTCCTGTACCCCCTCCCTGATGGGTGTTAATGAGAGGAGAGTCAGAATCAGGTTTATTATCTCTGACATATGTCATGAAATTTGTTTAGCAGCAGCAGTACATAGTAATTTTTATGTATTAAATAAATTAGAATACATAAAAATAGTGTGAAAAGAGAGCAAAATAGTGAGGTAGTATACACGGGTTCATTGTTCATAAAGAAGTGTGATGACGGAGGGGAAGAAGTAGTTTCTAAAATGTTGAGTGTGTGCCTTCAGGTTGCTGATAGCAGTGAAAAGGGGGCATGTCCTGGATGGTAAGGGTCATTAAAGATGGATGATGCCATCTTGAGGCATCGACTTTTGAAGATGTCTTTGATGGTGGGGAGCCTGCAGTGGAGCTGGCCGAGTCCACAACCCTCTGTAGTCTTGTCCAATCTGTTGCTGAGGTCGGGTTTTTGGTCATACGGTCAGAGCGTGATGGTTGTAGGAAAGTAGCTGTTCCTGAATCGAGAGTTGTAGGACTTGAGGCTTCTTGCCCGATGGTAGCTGTGAACTTTCCTGGACAGGATAGTGTTGGGGGGCAGATCAGTTTGGCAGGGGCTAGATGTGGGCATGTTCTAACTCAGGACTTGGGAAATGGGGACAAGCGAGTTGGTGATTAAGATTCTTCCCAATACTTGGAGTATTATTTTCAGTTATAGGAAGGATGTGGAAGCTTTAGAGAGGATGCAGAGGAGGTTTACCAGGATGCTGCCTGGATTAGAGATGATAGGTGGATAGGTTGAACGAGGTAATAAAATTCAATCTGGAAAAATGTGAAGTGATTCACATTGGAAAGTTGACTTTGAAGGCAGAATACAGGGTTAGTGGCAGGATTCTTAGCAGTGTAGAGGAATAGAAAGAATATTGGGTCCAATTCCATAGATCCCTCAAAGTTTCTGCACAATTATTAGGGTACTTAAGAAGGCATAAGGTTCATTGTTGTTCATTATTCTGGGGAATGAGTTCGGGAACCATGAGGTAATGTTGCAGCTCTATAAAACTTTGGTTAGTCCACACTTGGAATATTGTGCTCAGTTCTGGTCACGTCACTATAGGAAGGATATAGAAGCTTTAGTGTGGGTGCAGAGGAGATTTACCAGGATCTGAGTCCTGACGAAGGGTCTCAGCCCGAAACGTTGACTGCTCATTTCAATGGATGCTGCCCGACCTGCTGAGTTCATCCAGCTTGTTTGTATATGTAGATTTACCAGGATGCTGTCTGGATTAGAGAGCATGTCTTATGAGGATTGGCTGAGCAAGCTGGGACTTCCCTCTTTAGAGCAAAACCTGAGAGATGACTTCGTGGAGGTGTACACGATAGGAGACATAGACAGTGGAAAAGCAGAGACTTTTTCCCGGGGCAGAATGACTGATATGAGGGGGCATAATTTGATAGTGTTTGGAGGAAAGGGGGGGGGGGGAATGTTTTACAGAGAGTGAGGGTGTGAGGAACACACTGCCAGAGGTGGTATAGAAGCAGATCCATTAGGGCTATTTCAGAAACTCCAGGCGCATAACTGACAGAAAAGTGAAGGGCAGTGTTGGAGGGAAGTGTTAGGTTGATCTTGGAGTGAGTTAAAAGATCAGCGCAATGCTGTGGGCTGAAGGGTTTGTACTGAGCTGCACTGTCCTACATTCAGACTTGGAGGAGCTGGAGAAGTTGTTCGGTGGTTAATGTACTTCTAGAATGTGGAAATGCAAGAACTGTGGCCAAGGCAGTCCTCGCACTACAGCTGTGCCCTCAGCGTGCTGTGCAGTTGCTCAACCGTGCGTTTCGTGGTTCAGGACCTTTTGGATGTCAGTAGCCATGTTGATTGAGGACTGTAGTGTACAGTGATGCTCAGTGTAAGGGCGCTGAAATAGTGGGGTTGGGTTTTGAGTACTGTAGGTTTCTTAATGTTGTCATAGCCATAGAGGGGCTCCCTGTACCTATTCAATGTTCCCAATGGCGTGCTTCTCAAATATCCTCTCATAGCCAAGTCCCAGCTCTTGGCCTTCACGTGTAGCTTGGCTACTAAGCCCAGTGGCACTGTTTGTACTGACAAGAGAAGGGGCAAAGGCAGTTTACTGACACCAGTTGCTTCGGGCAGACGGGGCTCATCAGCCGTGGTCGACATCTCATCTAGAAGGGAAACTCTGATCTCAAACGTCCACTGCCATGCGGCCATACCCACTCACGGGGAAGGCCTTGGGAGTAAACCCTGCGGAAGAATCCAGAGCTGGAGTCCCGAGGGCGGACAATGCTGACTGGCAACTCCTGCGATGCTGCCTGTGCCGGACTGTGGTTTACGTACGTCAGCTAGGGCACAACATCCGTGGTGGACCCAGGCCCACGGAGGGCCTGCAGTACTCGAGCAGGAAGGTCAGCAGCTTCTCTCTGCTGTTTGTGCATTGTGCTTGCTTGTCCCATATCTGAATTCTCTTCCAGTAATTGCGAAAACCTCCAGTGCTTGCATTTAATTCCCAACTTCTCTTTGTTGGTGCAGGGCGCCCTGTGCTTGACATGGATTCCAGTAATTGTGAAAAACAGTAGCATTTGCATTTAATCTTGAACTTCTGCATTTGATCGTTTTATGGTACCGTGGTCAGTGGAAGACCTGTGGTTTTCTGAACCACAAACAACAAGAAAGTGATGAAGGAGCAGCAGTGACGGGGATTCAATTCCCACCGTCGTCTGTAAGGAGTTTGTTTGTTTTCCCGTGCCAGCATGAGTTTGCTCCTGCATTCCAAAGGTGTACAGGTTAATAAGGGTTGCCAAGTTGTGGGCATGCTGTGTTGGCACATGGCGACATTTGTGGGCCCTCCCCCCCAGTACATCCTCGGACTGTGGGACTGTGTTGGATGTAGACGCACATGACTATTTTCTAACGGTGGGATGGGATCTCTGAGCTTGAGGGGGCGTTTGAGGAACAGGCAGGAATGTCGATCTGAGACTCGGGGTTGATCAGCTGGGATGATGTTAGACTGGACGAGAGTCCCCGGTGGTGGTCTCTGTTTCTCTGTGTCCGCACCGAGATTTCATTCCCTACCCGCTCATCCTGCAGGAGGTTTATTCCAAACGGGTGATCTCTGTCAGATCCATCACTCGGGTGTCCTACGTTGGTGAGCAGAAGTTTGAGGTTGTCACGTCCAACCGTACCTTTGTGTTCCGGGCTGAGAGCGATGGTGAGTGGGCTTCGTATCTGACCCTACACCCCTGCCTTCCACCCACCCCTCGAACCTCAACACCTGCCCGTACATCCTCCGCTTTCCACATTGTGCTTCCTTCCCCCCCCCCCACCTTGCTCTCTGCCATCCCCCCCCCAATGGCTGAGGAAACAGAGGAAGGGTGTTGGCATTAGTGTTGGGAAGTTTGGCGGGGAATGAATGGAGGAGGAATGATCGGTGGAAAGTTGGTACTGTGGAGGGATGGAGGAGGGAAGGTGGTGATCAGGTTAGAAGGAGGGATGAACGAGTTTACTGGGAGGGAGGAGGATGGAGGGTTGGAGGAGGGATGTGAAAGGTAGGGTGTGTCCTGGAGGGAGGGAATTGAAGTGAGGGGGAAGGTGGAGGGGGGTTGAGAATGTTAAAGGCAGAGCTGAGGGTGGAGGGAAGGAGGTAAATGTGAGGATGGAGGCAAGGGGAGAGAGTTGGAAATATCAGATGTTTGTAGGGAATTTGGAAGACGAGAAGAGGAGGTGGAATGTTTATTGATCGTTGGGAGGAGGGTAAAAGAGCGAGGGTAGTGGGAAAATGGAGGGAGTTTTGAAGGATGAAAGATTGGAAGGAAGGAGGGAGAAAAGCAGGAGGGATACAGAATGTCAGAGCAAGGTGGAGGGAGGTAGAATGTTGGAATTCTTAGATGCCAGACTGCGAACGCTGTTGTGCTGGCTCTAGGAGAGCGGAATGAGTGGGTACGAGTGATCCAACAAACGGCGGAGGAGAAGAAGGAGCGTCTGGAGTCGAGAGCAACCTGTACATCCGACTACTTCTTGCGGGAGAGCATCTCTGAATTTGGGGAGAAGTACGGATATCTGGAACTGCGGGCATCCCGGAATAAGGTCTACGTATCAATCCGGGGGGACAAGGTGTGGCTCTACAAGAACGAAGAGGTGAGTCCCTTCCACTGGCCGGGCAGCACTGCACTTAGAGCTGGCCATCCAGCCCATCATGAGTTTGCTAGCTCTCCCACGTCACTGACGAGTATTCACCTGAGCTGTTCCAATTCAGAAATGGGATTCTCCAGTACGGGGTCACACTGTGGGAGGGGTGGTACTGTGGGAGGGTCACACTGTAGGAGGGGTGGTACTGTGGGAGGATCACACTGTGGGAGGAGTGGTGCTGAGGGAAGGTCACACTGTGGGTGGGGTGGTGCTGAGGGAGGGTCACTCTGTTGGGGGTGGTGCTGAGGGAGGGTCACTCTGTTGGGGGTGGTGCTAAGGGAGGGTCACAGTGTGGGAGGGGTGGTGCTGTGGGAGGGTCGCGCTGTGGGAGGGGTGGTGCTGAGGGAGGGTCACTGTGGGAGGGGTGGTGCTGAGGGAGGGTCACACTGTGGGAGGGGTGGTGCTGAGGGAGGGTCACACTGTGGGAGGGGTGGTGCTGAGGGAGGGTCACACTGTAGGAGGGGTGGTACTGTGTGAGGAGTGGTCCAGGGAGGGTCACACTGGGAGGGGTGGTACTGAGAGAGGATCACGCTGTGGGAGGGGTGGTACTGAGGGAGGGGTGGTACTGTGGGAGGATCACACTGTGGGAGGAGTGGTGCTGAGGGAAGGTCACACTGTGGGTGGGGTGGTGCTGAGGGAGGGTCACTCTATTGGGGGTGGTGCTGAGGGAGGGTCAGTGTGGGAGGGGTGGTGCTGTGGGAGGGTCGCGCTGTGGGAGGGGTGGTGCTGAGGGAGGGTCACTGTGGGAGGGGTGGTGCTGAGGGAGGGTCGTGCTGTGGGAGGGATGGTGCTGAGGGAGGGTCACACTGTGGGAGGGGTGGTGCTGTGGGAGGGTTGCACTGTGGGAGGGGTGGTGCTGAGGGAGGGTCGTGCTGTGGGAGGGGTGGTGCTGAGGGAAGGTCACACTGTGGGTGGGGTGGTGCTGAGGGAGGGTCACTCTATTGGGGGTGGTGCTGAGGGAGGGTCAGTGTGGGAGGGGTGGTGCTGTGGGAGGGTCGCGCTGTGGGAGGGGTGGTGCTGAGGGAGGGTCACTGTGGGAGGGGTGGTGCTGAGGGAGGGTCGTGCTGTGGGAGGGATGGTGCTGAGGGAGGGTCGTGCTGTGGGAGGGGTGGTGCTGAGGGAGGGTCACACTGTGGGAGGGGTGGTGCTGAGGGAGGGGTGGTGCTGAGGGAGGGTCACACTGTGGGAGGGGTGGTGCTGAGGGAGGGTCGTGCTGTGGGAGGGGTGGTGCTGAGGGAGGGTGGTGCTGTGGGAGGGGTGGTGCTGTGGGAGGGGTGGTGCTGTGGGAGGGGTGGTCACACTGTGGGAGGGGTGGTGCTGTGGGAGAGTCGCGCTGTGGGAGGGGTGGTGCTGAGGAAGGGTCACTCTCAATGTTCCCTCTAAGCTGTGCACGTATGCTCATGCAAAGGAATTCAAACTGTGCACTGAAGGTTGTCACCCTCTACCTCGTTGGCTCGTTAAGTATATTTCACGATCATATACATTTACATTTTCTTTTCTGGTTTCTGATGTGGGGGAGGTGGTTGCTGATATCATGGAGTTTGTGATGATTTGTCTGCAGATTTTAGAACTGGCTTATTTATAGCTTTTGTTGAAGAAGTTATTGATTCACAATGTTGAATTCCAAAGAAGCAAAGGGCGTGAAGCAGAAAGAACTGCTCGTTCAGTTAAAGTGGGACAGCTTATTATCATTAGAATAGCTTCAGGTTTACTTCTACTTAAACATTCAGTGCACACATGTTGTTGTCAATGGGCACAAGATTTTTGAGGTTGCTATTCTTTATAAATTAGAGGTCACTCTGTGGGAGGGCCAGTAATCTCTCTCTCACTATCCCACCCACTCGTCTCCCACTGGCTCTAACTTCTGATGCACCATCAATAACTCACACTGAGACGTAAGGCGAGATATCGGCTTTTATTGACTGGAAGAAGGAACCAGGAGTGAGTGTCTATCATACTATGTCCTGGAGACTGAGGCCGAGCGTCAGGCCTCAGATCTCCTTTATACAGGGGCCTGTGGGAGGAGCCACAGGAGCAGTCAGCAGGGGGCGTGTCCCAACAGGCACATAGTTCACCACAACTTCCCCGTCTGCTTCCCTTCTGGCCCCCTCCTCTGTTCTCTGCCTGCCACCCCCTACCGCTCATGACCCCCTTCTGTTCACCCCATGTCACCATGGTGCCTGTTCCGATCTGCAGGATCACCGGCTTGGGATTGGCATCACCTCTGTGGAAATGAATGTGGCCACGGTGAAGGAGACAGACAGGCGGGGATTCGATCTCACGACACCATACAGAACCTTCAGGTATGCTCAAATTTCTACCCCTTTGCCAGCCCCTGCAGCCCCGATAGCAGGAAAGCATCATAGTTAGCACGGCGCTATTCCAGCTCAAACGTCAGAGTTCAGTTCTCGTGTCCTTTGTATGAAAGCCTTTACGTTCTTCGTGTGGTCCAGTTCCTCACAGTCTAAATTTGAACCAGCAAGTAGGTTAGTTGGTCATTGTAATTAGGCTGGGGTTAAATCATTGGGTTGCTGGGGAGCATGGTTTGTTGGGCTGGAAAGACCTGTTCTGTGCTGTATCTCGAAATCAATTAACAAGAGTCAATGAAACGCTGGTCCAGTTCTCAGAGAATGCAGACAAAATGCTGGAGGAACTCAGCAGGTCAGGCGGCATCTATGGACATGAATAAACAGTCCACGTTTTGGGCCACGTTCACCAGGACTCAACCCAAAATGTTGACTGTTTATTCCTTTCTGTAGACACTGGCTGGCCTGCTGAGTTCGTTCAATATTTTGTGTGTGTCATAGAGTGATAAAGAAGTACAGCACAGAAAAAGACCCTTTGGCCCATCTAGTGCATGCTGAAGCCATTTAAACTGCCTACTCCAATTGACCTGCACCGGAACCACGGTCCTCGATAACCCTGCTATCCATGTACCTATCCAAACCTCTCTTGAATGTTGAAATTGAGCTCTCATGCACCATTTGTGCTGGCAACTCATTCTACACTCTCACTACCCTCTGAGAGAAGAAGTTTCTCCTTGTGCTCCCCTGAAACTTTTCACTTTTCACCCTTGATCCATACCCTCTGGTTGTAGTCCCTCCCAACCTCAGCGGGAAAAGACCCCGCAACATCCTTGTAAATTTTCTCTGTATTCTTTCAACCTTGTTTACATCTTTCCTGTAGGTAGGTGACCAAAATTGCATGCTATACTCCAAATTATGCCTCACCAATGTCTTATACAATTTCAACATATCATCCCATCTCCTGCCCTCAGTACATTGATTTATGAAGGCCAATCTAGGCCAAAAGGCCTAGATCTATCTTTATGACCCAAATCTACCTGTAATGCCACTTTCAACAATTACGGACCTTTATTCCCAGATCCCTTTGTACTCCTCAATACCCTGCTGCTCACTGTGTAAGAATACCCTGGTTAGTCTGACCGAAGTGGAAAACCATGCACCAGTCTGCATTAAATTCCATCTGCCATTTTTCAGCCTTCTTTTTCCCTGCTGATGCAGATCACTCTGCAAGCTCTGATAGTCTTCCTCGCTGTCCACTACATCCCCAATCTTGGTATTATCTGCAAATTTGCTGATCCAGTTAGTCACATTATTATCCAGATCATTGATATAGATGACAAACAACGATCCCTGCAGCACACCACTAGTCACAGGCCTCCAGTCAGAGAGGCAGCCATCTACTACCACTCTCCGGCTTCTCCCACAAAGCCAATGTCTAATTGAGTTTCTTACCTCATCTTGAATGCTGAGTGACCAAACCTTCTTGACCAGCCTCCCGTGCAGGACTTTGTCAAATGCCTTACTAAAGTCCACATAGACAGCATCCACTGCCTTGCCTTCATCCACTTTCCTGGTAACTTCTTTGAAAAACTCTATAAGATTGGTTAGACTCTATAAGTTTGGTTAGACATGACCTACCATACACAAAGTCATGTTGACTATAATTAATCAGACCATGTCTATCCCAATACTTACATATCCAGTTCCTTAGAATACCTTTCACTAACTTTCCCACAACTGATGTCAGACTCTCCAGCCTATAATTTCCTCATTTATATTTAAAGCCATTTCTAAACAGCAGAGCGCCATTGACTATTCTACAATAATCTAGTGCCTCCCCTATCTCTATGGATGATTTAACTATCTGCTAAGGCCCTGGCAATTTCTGTACTTGCCTCCTGTAGGGTCGGATTGAACACTTTCAGTCCCTGAGTATTTAACCACCCTGATTTGCCTCACAGTAGCAAACACCTCCTCCTTTGTAATCTGTACAGGGTCCAAGAAGTTGGTGCCACTTTAGCTCATTTCCATAGACACTGTGTCTGTCTTCTGAGTAAATACGGTTGCAAAAACTTCATTCACAATGAAATAGTGGACGAACTGAATAAGCATTTTGCATCAGTCTTCACTATGGAAGTTCCAGGTGTCAGGAGGCATAAAGTAGGGGAATGAAGTGATGCATAGTAGGGAAATTGAAGATTATGGGGTAAAGGCGGGTCGGTGGAGATGAGTCCGTGGTCAGATCAGCCATGATCTTATTGAGTGACGGAGCAGACTCGATGGGCCAGATGGCCGACTCCTGCTCCTATTACTTAAGTTCTTGTGAAGTGTGTGAAGTTACCATTACTAAAGAGAAGGTTCTTGGGAAACAAAGGTCTGAGGTCACCCAGACCAGGGTTCTGTACGAGGTGGCTGAAGAGATTGTGGAGGCATTAGTAATGATCTTTCAGGAATCACTGGATCCTGGAATGGTTCAGGAACACTAAAAAATTGCAAATGTCTCTCCACTCTTCAGGCAAGGGGAGAGAGGCAGATAAAAGTAAATTATAGGCCCGTTAGTCTGATCTGAGAGATTAAGAGCATATTGGAGTCAATTATTAAGTATGAGGTCTCAGGGTACTTGGAGGCACCAGATAAAATAGGTCGTGGTCAGCATGGTTTCCTCAAAGGAAAATCTTGCCTGACAAATCTGTTGGAATTCTTTGAATAAATACCAAACAGGATAGACAAATGACAATTGGTTGATGTTGTGTACTTGGATTTTTAGAAGGCCTTTGACAAGGTGCCACACATGAGGCAGCTTAACAAGCTGTGAGCCCATGGTGTTACAGGAAAGATTCTATCATGGATAGATTGCTGATTGGCAGGAGGCAAAGAGTGGGAATAAAGGGAGCCTTTTCTGGCTGGCTGCCAGTAACTAGTGGTATTCCACAGGGGTCTGTGTTGACACCAGTTCTTTTACGTTCTATATTAATGATGCGGTTGATGGAATTGATGACTTTGGTGTAAGGTTTGCAGACAATATGCTGATAGATGGAGGGGCAGGTAGATTTGAGGAGGTAGAAAGGCTACAGAAGGACTTGGACAGATGAGGATAATTGGTAAAGTAATGTCAGGTGGAATAGTGTCGGGAAGTGTATGGTCATGCACTTTGGTAGAAGAAAGGAAAGGGTTAACTATCTTCTAAATGGAGATAAAATACAAAAAACTGAGACAGAAAGGGTCTTATAAGTGCTTGTGCAGGATTCCCTAAAGGTTAATTTGCAGGTTGGAAGGCAAATGCAATGTTAGCATTCTCTTCAAGCGGATTAGAATATAAAAGCAAGGATGCAATGTTAAGACTCAATACAACACTGGTGTATTGTGAGCAGTTTTGGGCTCCTTGTCTTAGAAAGGATGTGCTGAAATTGGAGAGAATTCGAAGGAGGTTCATGAAAATGATTCCAGGATTGAATGGCTTGTCATATGAAGAGCTTCTAATGGCTCTGGGCCTGTACTAACTGGAATTCAGCAGAATGAGGGGTGAGCTAATTGAAACCTATCAAATGGTGAAAGGCCTTGATAGAGTGGATGTGGAGAGGATGTTTCTTGTGGTGGGAGAGTCTAAGATCAGGGGACACAGCCTCATAATATAGGGGTGTCCTTTTAGAACAGAGATGAGGAGGAATTTCTTTGGCCAGAGAATGGTGAATCTGTGGAATTCTTTGCCACAGACAGCTGTGGAGACCAAGTCTTCATGTATGTTTAAGACAGAGGTTGGTAGATTCTTGATTAGTCAGGGCATGAAGGGATATGGGGAGAAAGCAGGAGACTGGGTCTGAGAGGAAAACTGGATCAGCCATGATAAAATGGCTTTTGAAAACCAAGATTCCCTACACATGTTACTTTTACCTTTTATTCTGACAGGCACATACAAGCTTCAAACTCTCAAAATGTTGCTTTTGAAGGCACCTCCCCCCCAACTTACCAAGTACACTTTGCCAGAAAACAGCCTTTCCCAATCCACACTTGTCAGATTATTTCTGACACCATCAGAATTGGCCTTGCTCCAATTTAGGATCGTAGCCCGCAGACCAGACTTGCCTTATTTGCATATTTACTTTGAAACTAATGGCGTTGTGGTCACTGGATGCAAAGAGTTCCCCTACACAAACTCCTGTCACTTGCCCTGTCTCGTTCCCTAAGAGCGGATCCAGTATCACAGGCTCTTTCGTGGGGCCTTCTACCCACTGATGAAGGAAACTGTCCTGAACATGTTTAACAAACTCTATCCCACCTAGTCCTTTGACAGTATGGGAGTCCCAGTCAATATGTGGAAGTTAAAATCACTGACTAGAACAAACTGATGAGTGTTGCCTTGGATTTCTGGCATCTGCAGATGTTCTCATGTTTGTGTTTCCTGTTCTCAGAGAGCTGCTTTCCCACACAACCTGAGAGGCCGAGACTTTGTAAGGCTTTGGTCAGATCGTAGTTTGAGAATTGTGAGCAGTTTTGGGCCCCATATTTAAGAAAGGATTTGCTGGCATGGGAGAGGGTCCAGATGAGGTTCACTTGAATGATCCCGGTAATGAACGAGTTAACGTATGGGGAACGTTTGACTCTGATCTTGTTCCAGAATGGGGGGGGGGGGATCTCATTGAAACCTATTGAATATTGAAAGGTCTGGCCAGAGAGTGGATGTGCAGAGGATGTTTCCTCTTGTGGGGGGGAATTTAGGACCAGAGTGCTCAGCCATAGAATATAGGGATGTGTCCATTTTGAAGAGAGATGAGGAATTTCTTTAACCACTGTGGGTTGGATGAGACTGGAACTAGGGGTCACAGGTTAAGGGTGAAAGGGGAAGTATTTAAGGGGAACATGAAGGGGGACATCACACAGAGGGTGGTGTAAGTGTGGAACGAGCTGCCAGTGCAAGTGATGAGCACAGGTTTGATTTCAGCGTTTAATACAAGTTTAGATAGGTATATAGATGGGAAGGTATGTAGGGTTATGGTCCAGCAGCAGGTGAACAAGACCAGGGATATTAATAGTCTGGCGTGGACTAGATGGGCCGAAGGGCATGTTTTGGGGTGGTGATGTTCTATGATTCCATTGACGTTTCGATGTGCATTTCACAAATAAAGCAGGTCTTTATCTTTAAAAACCTGGCGTCCTATTCCATCCACTCATCCCCTCCTTCCCCATCCCCTCCTTCCCCAACCCCTCCTTCCCCAACCCCTCCTTCCCCAACCCCTCCTTCCCCAACCCCTCCTTCCCCAACCCCTCCTTCCCCAACCCCTCCTTCCCCAACCCCTCCTTCCCCAACCCCTCCTTCCCCAACCCCTCCTTCCCCAACCCCTCCTTCCCCAACCCCTCCTTCCCCAACCCCTCCTTCCCCAACCCCTCCTTCCCCAACCCCTCCTTCCCCAACCCCTCCTTCCCCAACCCCTCCTTCCCCAACCCCTCCTTCCCCAACCCCTCCTTCCCCAACCCCTCCTTCCCCAACCCCTCCTTCCCCAACCCCTCCTTCCCCAACCCCTCCTTCCCCAACCCCTCCTTCCCCAACCCCTCCTTCCCCAACCCCTCCTTCCCCAACCCCTCCTTCCCCAACCCCTCCTTCCCCAACCCCTCCTTCCCCAACCCCTCCTTCCCCAACCCCTCCTTCCCCAACCCCTCCTTCCCCAACCCCTCCTTCCCCAACCCCTCCTTCCCCAACCCCTCCTTCCCCAACCCCTCCTTCCCCAACCCCTCCTTCCCCAACCCCTCCTTCCCCAACCCCTCCTTCCCCAACCCCTCCTTCCCCAACCCCTCCTTCCCCAACCCCTCCTTCCCCAACCCCTCCTTCCCCAACCCCTCCTTCCCCAACCCCTCCTTCCCCAACCCCTCCTTCCCCAACCCCTCCTTCCCCAACCCCTCCTTCCCCAACCCCTCCTTCCCCAACCCCTCCTTCCCCAACCCCTCCTTCCCCAACCCCTCCTTCCCCAACCCCTCCTTCCCCAACCCCTCCTTCCCCAACCCCTCCTTCCCCAACCCCTCCTTCCCCAACCCCTCCTTCCCCAACCCCTCCTTCCCCAACCCCTCCTTCCCCAACCCCTCCTTCCCCAACCCCTCCTTCCCCAACCCCTCCTTCCCCAACCCCTCCTTCCCCAACCCCTCCTTCCCCAACCCCTCCTTCCCCAACCCCTCCTTCCCCAACCCCTCCTTCCCCAACCCCTCCTTCCCCAACCCCTCCTTCCCCAACCCCTCCTTCCCCAACCCCTCCTTCCCCAACCCCTCCTTCCCCAACCCCTCCTTCCCCAACCCCTCCAGCACTTCATCCCTGACATTCCCTGCTGCTTCATTGCTAACCTAACCTATTGTGGGTGAATATAAATTCTACAATGTGGCATCTGTAAGGCCTACAATCTGACATTTGACGCCCTTGCGTTACTGCAGCGATTAACGTGACGATGTTACTGCTCGGGACATTCCAGAGTTTAGAGTGCAGTTCCAGTGTCCTCTGTGAAAGTCTCTATGTTTCCCTCTGACCGTGATCTGATTTCCCCCCACAGTCCAAAGACATACAATGATGGAGGAGCTCAGCGGGCCAGGCAGCATCTATGGAAAAGAGTCCAGTCGATGTTTTAGGCTGAGCTCCTTTGCGGTCAGTCGGTTAATGGGTTGTTGTAGATTGTCCTGTGATTAGGGTAGGGTTAAATCGGGGGTTTCTAGGTGATGGGGCTCGGTGGGCCAGAAGGGCCTGTTCTACACTGTATCTTAATTTTATTCATTTATTTATTTAGTGATACAGCGCAGGATGGCAACTCGAGCTGCACCACCCAGCAACCCGGTGATTTAACCCCAGCCTAATCACTGGACAATTTACAATGCCCAATTATCCTACTAACCCGTACAGCTTTGGAATGTGTGAGGAAACCCATGCGCACAGGGGAGGGACGTACAACTTGCTTACGGAGCATGCTGGAATTGAACTCCGAACTCTGGAACACCCCGAGATGTAACAGCAACACACACAAAATGCTGGTGGAACGCAGCAGGCCAGGCAGCGTCTATAGGAAGGAGTACAGTCGACGTTTCGGGCTGAGACCTTTCGGGCCTGGCCTGCTGCGTTCCACCAGCATTTTGAGTGTGTGGCTTGAATTTCCAGCATCTGCAGATTTCCTCGTGTTTGAGATGTGACAATGTCACTTTGGTTGCTGTGCTACAATGCCACCTCTCTGAGTGAATAAATAATCTGATGGGCTGATCTCCCCGACACACAGTTTTGTGGCTGATTCGGACTCTGAGAAGGATGATTGGGTTGAAGCGTTACGGGAATCCACCGCTGAGGCCCTGTCCAACTACGAGGTTGCGGAGCAGATTTGGGGCATGGAGCCCAACACCGTGTGTGTGGACTGTGGGATCCCCAAGCCAGAGTGGGCCTCCATCAACCTGTGTGTGGTCATGTGCAAGAAATGTGCAGGTACCTGATCGTGGGAGGGTGGAGGCAGTTCTGAGGGAGGGTCAGTACTGAGGGACGGGAGGTACTGAGGGAGGGTCGCATGGAGGGAGGGTCACACTGTGAGGGGTGCTACTGAGGAAGGGTCACACTGTGGGAGGGGCGGTACTGAGGGAGAGTCACACTGCGAGAGGGGTGGTACTGAGGGAGAGTCACACTGTGGGAGGGGTGGTACTGAGGGAGGGTCACACTGTGGGAGGGGTGGTACTGAGGGAGGGTCACACAGCGGGAGGGGTGGTACTGAGGGAGGGTTCACACTGTGGGGTTGGTACTGAGGGAGGATCCCAGTATGGGGGGGGGGTGGTACTGAGGAAGGGTCACACTGTGGGAGATTACACCATGACACAGATTATATCCTTATTCCTTGCTTGTGGGATCTTACTGCCCACAAAGTTGTTCCCAGTTCCCAAGCATCCACTGGCTCCAGTTCAAGGTGCCTCATTTGTCACTGAGGCAGAGTGAGTTGACGTTGAAACACTGGTCCTTGCACAGCTGGGCTTCAGCACTTTGGCTTTAGATCAGATCGTGTTAGGTCCCAGGCTGGGTATCCGTGCGTCTGTGGTGCAGCTTTTATATGGCCACCGACATTCACCCACGTTATCAAACCACACAGGCGAACACAGAGCTCTTGGACCAGGCATCTCCAAAGTCCGCAGCCTGAAGATGGACAAGAAGGTGTGGACGGAGCAGCTGATTCAGGTAATTCCTCACTACGCTGATGTTGCAATCGACTGGAAAATGGTTTGTGTGTCTCATGAATCCAACGTCTTTCACGTGATTGGTTTGCACTGTGGAGATATGGTAGCTAACCCACGCATTGCTCCATGATTGTCACATGTACAGGATGCAGTGGAATAACTGGCCTTGCGTTCCGTCCACATGGAACGGAAAAACCCTACCAAAAAAAATGCAGTCTGGTCCACCACTGAGCACATCTGCATGAAACACTGTGGCAGGAAAACAGCGTTCAACATCAGGGACCCCCACCACCCAGGACATGCTCTCTTCCCTTTGCTGCCATCGGGAAGAAGGTACAGGAGCCTCAGGTTCAGGAACAGTCATTACCCCTCAACTATCAGGTCCCTCCCCAGCAGGTTCAAGAACAGTTATTACCAACCCCTCAACCATCAGGTCACTCCCCAGCAGGTTCAGGAAGTTATTACCTACCCCTCAACCATCAGGCCAAAGGGGATAACTTAACTCAACTTCAGTCGTCTCATTATTGAAAATGTTCCCTCGACCTATGGACTCACTTTCAAGGAATCTTCATCTCCTGTTCTCGATATTTATTGCTTATTTGTTATTATTATTGTAACCCCCTGGGTGGCCTCAGGCTCGCTCAGCTCGTTCTCGTCTAGGGGGAGCAGCCTTCGGCCCCGCCAAACTGGGTAATCAGCTGGTGTGGATGCTGTGTGATGTCCCCGCCTTGCCCAAAAACAGACAGTACACCATATGTGATTAAATGAGTACAATTTATAAAGGTTACTATAACTAAGTGATTAATAATGATACAGTATATATGAAGAAAAAAATAAAGAAAAGGCGCCAAACTTATCAAAGTCCAAACCACTTTGTGCACAACCGTTGGAGCTCAATTACTGAAGTCTTCTGGCCACCATTCGATCCCCTCCGAACTCCTCGACTCGCAGCTCAGGACCCTCCGAAGTGGTCAACCAAGCACATCTAGCTTCATCTCCTCTCCTCGGAGTACCTCCTGGCCTCGGACCCCCACTTGGGGTCCGTTCCTCGCCCAGCTTACGGCATCGCGTCCTCTCTCTCAACCCCTCGCACCGATCTGCCTAAAAGCCCGCCAACAATAGCTTACAGACTCAGAAGAAAGAACAACATTAATCCCATTTGGTTTACAAAGGAATACAATTCTCGTTATCAGTAAATTTTAACCCAAACAAGCTTCCAGCACTCTCTCACAACAAAGAAGCATTCCTACTTTTAACAAAACAAAGAAGCCATTTTGATTACATACACAGTAACAAAGAAAAAAGAAGAAACCCCTTTACATTATTTTGTCCTTTTTGTATTTGCACACCTTGTTTTCTTTTGCACTCTGGTTGTACGGTGTAGTTGGCCGGTCTTTCATTGACTCTGTTATAGCTATTACTCTATAGATCTATTGTCTGTGCTCACAAGGAAATGAATCCCAGGTTTGTGAATGTGTCATATCCGATAATAAAATTTACTTTAACCTTGGAACTTTGAAATCTAACCCAGCATGCTGTTCCAAACAAGATGGCACTGAGCTGTGGTGAAGTTGGTGCTGAGCTGTAGTTGTCGTCGAGATTGCGGCTCAGATTTAGTTACTTTTGGAGCTCTTAGGGATAGAGAAGGGAGTTGGGGATCAGGTTAGGGTTTGGGGACCAGGATGTGGGGGAGTTAGAGGTCAGGCTGGACCCTAAGCCACTGTTCGGTGTTCCATGTTCTCAGGCCATCGACGTGGTTGTGTGATGAAGGACATGGAACCACAGAACACTACGGCACAGTACAGGCCCTTCAGCCCTCCATGTTGTGCCGACCCATATAATCCTTAAAAAAAGTACTAAACCCACACTACTCCATAACCCTCCATTTCTCTTTCATCCATGTGCCTGTCCAATAGGCTCTTAAATACCCCTAATGCCCTAATGTTTTAGCCTCCACCACCATCCCTGGCAAGTCATTCCAGGCACTCACAACCCTCTGTGTGTTTAAAAAAAAAACTTACCCTGATGAATCCCCTAAAGTTCCCTCCCTTAATTTTGTACATATGCCCTCTGGTGTTTGGTATTGGTGCCCTGGGAAACAGGTACTGACTATCCACCCTATCTATGCCTCTCATAATCTTGTAGACCTCTATCAAGTCCCCTCAAGTAATGACATATGTGGACCTTGGGCTGATGAGTGAGGATGAGGGTCCGTGACCCACTGGGTCAGCAGACGTTGGGATGATGAGTGAGGATGAGGGTCCGTGACCCACCGGGTCAGCAGACGTTGGGATGATGAGTGAGGATGAGGGTCCGTGACCCACTGGGTCAGCAGACGTTGGGATGATGAGTGAGGATGAGGGTCTGTGGTCCACTGGGTCAGCAGACGTTGGGATGATGAGTGAGGATGAGGGTCCGTGACCCACCGGGTCAGCAGACGTTGGGATGATGAGTGAGGATGAGGGTCTGTGGTCCACTAGGTCAGCAGACGTTGGGATGATGAGTGAGGATGAGGGTCCGTGACCCACCGGGTGAGTGGACCTTGGGCTGATGAGTGAGGATGAGGGTCCGTGACCCACCGGGTGAGTGGACCTCGGGCTGATGAGTGAGGATGAGGGTCCGTGACCCACCGGGTGAGTGGACCTCGGGCTGATGAGTGAGGATGAGGGTCCGTGACCCACCGGGTGAGTGGACCTTGGGCTGAAGAGTGAGGATGAGGGTCCGTGACCCACCGGGTGAGTGGACCTTGGGCTGAAGAGTGAGGATGAGGGTCCGTGACCCACCGGGTGAGTGGACCTTGGGCTGATGAGTGAGGATGAGGGTCCGTGACCCACCGGGTGAGTGGACCTCGGGCTGATGAGTGAGGATGAGGGTCCGTGACCCACCGGGTGAGTGGACCTTGGGCTGAAGAGTGAGGATGAGGGTCCGTGACCCACCGGGTGAGTGGACCTTGGGCTGATGAGTGAGGATGAGGGTCCATGACCCACCGGGTGAGTGGACCTTGGGCTGATGAGTGAGGATGAGGGTCCGTGACCCACTGGGTCAGCAGACGTTGGGATGATGAGTGAGGATGAGGGTCCGTGACCCACCGGGTGAATGGACGTTGGATTGATGAGTGTAGGTGAGGGCCCAGGTCCCATGGTCCGCCAGGTCAATGGCTGTTGGGCTGATGAGTGAGGTTGAGGGTCCGGGGGGGATGAGGTAATGCTGGAAGATGATGGGTAGGAAAGGTGAAGGGCTGAGAGGGAGGAATCTGATATAGGATTTCATTTTCTTGCAGGCATTCACAGTAGAACAGAAAAATACGGTGGAATCAATGAAAGAGTACACACAAAGCAAAGACTGACAAACAACCGGTGTGCAAAAGAGGACACACTGTAAAAATACCAAATAAATAAATAAATAATACTGAGGACACAAGTTGTAGAGTTGAAAGTGAGTGTGTTGGTAATGGAGTCAGGTTAATGCTTAGTGAGTGAAGTTATCCACACTGGTTCACACTGTGGGTGATGCGTGGAACTCGTTGTTGGAGGAGGTGCTGGAGTTCGATAAGTCAGTGTACTTAAGAGACATTTAGACAGATACTTCAACAGGTACAGCTTAGCAGGATACACTCCAAATGTGGGCAAGTGTGAGTGGGTGCTCCAGCAGCATAACAGATAACGTGACACTATTACAGCTCAGGGTGTTCCGAAGTTTGATTCCAGTATCCTTTGTAAGGAGTTTGTACGTTCTCCCCGGGAATGTGGGGGTTTCCTCCGGGTGCTCTGGTTTCTTCCCACAGTCCAAAGATGTACCGATTAGTAGGTGAATTGCTCATTGTAAATTGTCCTGAGGTTGGGCTGGTGTGTTGGTTGACAGTGTAGCTCAATGTGCCTGAAAGGCCTGTTCTGCACTGTCTCTCTAAAGTGAAGCAGTCGGCATGGATGTGATGGGCCATCTTTCTGGGCTGTGCATTTTTCTACCTCTCATCTGCTGTGGGAAATCCCATTAATTTAGAGTCACGGAGCGGTACAGCTCAGAACACAGGCCGTTTGGCCCAATCTGTGCGTGCTGACCAAGGTGGTATCACTCTGAGCCTTTCCCTCCCGCCCAAGTTTCCCAGGAATGACTGGCTCTCCAACACACTCAAACACAGTTCCTTTCCCCAAGCAACCCCTCCACACCCCCAGTCACCACTACTTTATCATTTCCTGTCAGAGTCACCTTGTGTACAGACACTCCTGTGCCTGGTGTCACTTTATGGACATACAACTATACCAGCTATTTTACTGTGTTTTTTAATTATGGTGTTCTTTATCTTATTGTGTTCTTTATATTATAAGAATCAGTTTTTATACCAACTAGTTATGTTGTTTTGTGGCAACATTATATTGGAATACATAATCTCCTTCTGCTGTCCATCAATTTTGATGCTAACAGAGGCCTGGGCAGGGTTGTATGGAAGACCGGCAGTTGCCCATGTTGCAAGTCTCCCCTCTCTATGCCACCAATGTTGTCCAAGGGAAACACACTAGGCCGATACAGCTTGGCACTGGCATACATAATAAGATATTAAAAAAAACACATCTAATAAGATTATGTGTGTTAGGTGTGTGTGTATGTAGATATATGCACACACACACACACACACACATCTGTGAATGTGTGTATATGTCAGTGTGTATGTGTGTGTATATGTATAAATTAAATTGTCATGCAATAAGAGAGCAAAAATTCTGTGTTCTTTATCTTGTGTTTTTTTTTTGTTCTGCCTCGGATCCGGAGTAACAATATCTTTGTTCTCCTTTACACTTGTGTACTGGAAATGACGTTAAATAATCTTGAACCCTGGATCACCTTGCTCCCTGCCTGTTTTCCAGCTGTTCCAGCACATTGGAAACCGGAAGGCTAACTGTTTCTGGGCGGCCAACGTCCCGCCGAGCGAGGCCATCAGCGAGAGCAGCAGCAACGTGGAACGCAAGCAGTTCATTAGTGCCAAGTACCGGGAGGGGAAGTACCGTCGCTACCACCTGCTCTTCGGAAACCAGGAGGAATTGGACAAGGTGAGGGTGTCTGGGGGCCCCCCGTTGGTGGGGAAGGGTGACACAGACTCAAGGGGACTGCACTGTGGGTCTTACTGGATCAGGGGTCAGTGATGGGATGCCTTCTGAGGTCAGTGCTAGAACCCACTGGGTTGAGGGTCGGTGATGGGACTCCCCCAGAGTCGGGGGTCAGGGCTGAATGACGGGGGGGGGGGTCATGAGTGAGCGATGGGGACTCCCCCGTGTTGGGGGTCATGGGTGAAAGATGGGTACTGCCCAAGGTCGGGTGTTATGGGTGAGTGACGGGCACTGCCCAGGGTCGGGGATCACGGGTGAGTGATGAGTACTTCCCAGGGTTGGGGTTAATGATTAGATTCCTTTTGGATTGGGATTGGTGTGGGCTGCTCTAGGGTCAGAGTTCAAAGATTAGACTCCCTTTGTTCAGGAGCAAACAGGAAATCTGCAGATGCTGGAAATTCAAACAACACACACAAAATGCTGATGGAACACGGCAGGACGTCCTGACAAAGGGACTCGGCCCGAAACGTCGACGTTGCTTCTCCCTATAGATGCTGCCTGGCCTGCTGTGTTCCACCAGCATTTTGTGTGTGTTGTCCCTTTGTTCAAGGGTGAGTCATGGGATGACTCGGGGTCAGAGGTCAGGGGTGCGCGTTTGGTCCGCATGTGTTAGCGAGATTCTCTTTGATCCAAGGGTTGAGGCGTGGACTCCAGGTTCTCTGGTGTGGACAACAGTCGGAATATTCTAAGCTCGTCCCATAAGTTGCTCAGTGATCCAGTGGCTTTGTTTCATGAGGCACAGTTGGGTGGATGGTGCCAGATCACATGGGACTCAGTGGAGACGCCACGATGGCATAGTGACTAGCGCGGCGCTATTACAGCGCAGAGTGATAGAGTTCAGTTCCGGCGTCCTCTGTAAGAAAGTTTGGACGTTCACCCCATGTGCACGCGTGTTTTCTTTAGGTGACCCTCCCATGGTCCAAAGATGTAGCAGTCAGCAGGTTAACTCGTCATTGTAGGCCGGGGCTAAACAGGTGGGTTGCAGGGCAATGTGCCCCATTGGATCAGGAGGACCTCTAAATAAATAAACAAACAAACAGATAAAGAAATAGGAAAATAAGATGGATACTTTTTGATCCCAAAAGAAATTGCAGTGTCACAGTAGCATTACAAGTGCACAGATAATAAGTATTAGTAGAGAAGTAGAAAGAATAAAAAATAAATTACCATGAACATTCCAACAGGAGAGGGTCATCACTTCCCCAGCTATGGGTCGACTCATTAAAGAGCCTAATGACTGAGGATAAGAATGACCTCATATGGCATTCTTTGGAGCAGCGCAGTTGTCTTGGCCTAGCCTCTGTGACTGAGGTCGTGCCCGCCTTCTCCCAGAGGGAATGAACCCTTTGCTCCCAGTGAGAGGGAAATGTCCCCCTGCCAGAACCAGCAAACAGAGGACATTACCTTCACCACAGTTTCCTTTTTTTTAAACTAATTACGTTTACTCCAGTCCTCCCACTCCTGAACAAAGTGCCGGATAGATTATTGTTGGTCCCTGACAAGGCCAACAGTCTAGGGGATATTCACTGCCAACTGTGAGATCTTTCACCGCGATGGATTCTGGTGCTCAAATCCAAAGTTCTCTATGAAGTCAGGAACAAGGCTTCATCACTGTTTAATTAAAAGCTGATGGAACAAAGAGAACAGAAACAGAACAGTGGCAGGGGTCACTGCTACTTAAAGAGAGGGGAACTGAAGATGCATAAAGCAGCTATTTTATACTTCCGAGATAAAGGAAAATTCCATTCAAATTGGTAGATAAGAGGCAACCATTTAGAAAGTGCTCATTTGAATACCTTGTTAACCAATGAGATAACAGTTATGTGGAACATAGAAACTTAGAGTTTTCCAGAATTATACCTTGCATAGCTGCTAGAGATGTATTGAGCAGTTACTTGTATGAATGATATATAAAGTACAAGCAGATAAGTTACTGTTAAATTCACAGAAAATGACAATTGCACAGTCTGATGTAAAAATTAAAAAGTTGGATCCAACAACTATTTGGTTGCTGGTTTATTGCTGTCAGGTGTGCTGAGGAACGGTGAAAAGCTGTACATTTATCTGCCATTTCATTGCTCCCGTGTATTGAGGCACAGCAACACACACAAATGCTGGAGGAACTCAGCAGGTCAGGCAGCGTCTATGGAGAGGAATAAAGAGTCAGTGTTTCAGGCTGGATGAAAGAAAAACAGAGGGTTACGGGGTAGTGTAGGTTTAGTACTTTTTAAAGGAATATATGGGTTGGCATCACATTGAGGACTGAAGGGCCTGTACTATGCTGTAGTGTTCCAGCGGCCCTTCATCAGGACTCCAGTAACATAACGTTACTGAGAAAGTGCAGTGCAGGCAGAGAATAAAGTGCAAGGCCATAACAAGGTAGATTGTGAGGTCAAGAGAACACCTTATCATACTGGTAAACGTATAACAGCAGGGTAGAAGCTGTCCTTGAGTATTTTGGAAGGGAGGTTAATTTCAGGCTTTTGTATCTTCTGCCCGCTGAGAGGGGGCAGAAGAGGTAGTGTTTAAGATGGGAAGGGTCTTTCAGCATGCTGGCCAGTTACGGAAGCAGTGGGAAGTGTAGACAGAGTCTATCATAGGAACACAATGAGGCCATTCAGCCCATTTCCTCAGCTCTGCCATTCCA
Organism: Hypanus sabinus; assembly: GCF_030144855.1. Classification (NCBI taxonomy): domain Eukaryota; kingdom Metazoa; phylum Chordata; class Chondrichthyes; order Myliobatiformes; family Dasyatidae; genus Hypanus; species Hypanus sabinus. The sequence continues at coordinate 6,455,439 of NC_082708.1, forward strand.
TCATGGCTGACTTATTACCCCTTTCAACCCCATTCTCCTGTCTTTCTGATGCTTTTGATACTCTGACTAACCAAGAACTTATCAACCTCCATTTTAAATGTACCCAATGACTTGGGCTCCACAGCTCTCTGTGGCAGTGAATTGCACAGATTCACCTCCCTCTGGCTAAAGAAACTCACTCTCATCTGTTCTAAATGGGCGCCCCTCTATACTGAGGTGGCGTCCTCTGGTCCTAGATTCCCTCACTATAGGAAACATCCTCTCCACATCCACTCTGTCTCGGCTTTTCAATATTCAATAGATTTCAGTGAGATTCCCCTGTCATTCTTCTAAACTCCAGAGTCATCAAATGCTTCTGAGAAGTTAACCCTTTCATTCCTGGGGTCATTCTAATGAACCTCATCTGAACCCTCTCCAGTGCCAGCGCAGCCTTTCTTAGATAGTATTCCAAGTGCGGTTTAACCAATGCCTTATAAATTCTCAGCATTACGTCCTTGATCTTGTATTCTTGTCCTCCCAAAATGAATGCTAACATCACATTTGTCTTCCTCACCACCAACTCAACCTGCAAGTTAACCTTCAGGGAACCTTGCACAAGGACTCTCTGCAGTTTTGTGCAATCTTGGGGGACGTGGGTAATTATCAGGCAGGGATGTAGGATATCTCCATGAGCATCTGGAGGTTGTTTTGGAATCCAGGGTTGTAAGGGTTAATCTAGCAAGTTCAAGGTTACTTGACAAGGAAGAAGCTTTAAATTTCCACGTGAGGAAATGACTTGCCAGTGAATTAATTTTACAGGTCTGTCACAATATACTTTCCCTTTTTTAAAACAAAAGCAATTCAAACCCTGTTTCCCTTTTCACTCCTCTCCCCTTCGAGAATGGGATCTGTGGTCTGATCAGCAACAAGGTGTGGCCTGGGCGATGTAGAGAGGGAGGTCAGCGGGTCAGTGTGCAGGGGAGGTGGGATGGAGGTGGTGGGATTTGGGACCACGAGGATGGGTGGCACAAACAGCATTATAGCATTCTAATCGTGTTCGGTAGAGCAACACGCGGCCAACTTACAACAATTAATCTGTTTTGAGCTGCTGGAGGAACTCAGCACATGTGCAGGGGAACATCAGTCGACATTTTGGGCCGAGACCCTTCATCGGGACTGGAGATGAAGGGGGAAGAAGTCGAAATACCAGTTTACTGTTGTACACCCTACCGCACCACACGTTGTCAGAGCACATCCCCTGTGGAAGGAGTCAGATGGGCCAGTGTGTCACCTAGTGGGTTTATGTGGGGTCCTGGTGCTCTGCTTGGGTGGCCGGCTGTGGAGTGGGATGATGGAATCTGTTTGTCCCACAGGCTCTGTGTGCGGCCGTGGTCACCAGCGACCTGGAGGAGACAATGTCGCTGGTGTTCTGCGGGGCTGACACCAACTGCTTCACGGGTGACCCTGCGTACCCGACCCCCATCAATCTCGCTCGGCAGGCCAAACAGGAGCTACAGGTGGAGTTCCTCATGCAGAACCGGAACTCCGGTGAGTTCACTCCTGTCTTCTCCCTTCCCCCACCGCAATCCTCCATACCACTCCGCCATACTCCCCTGTACTACACAACCTCCCTTCCTCGCAAATTTCCCCCACCCTCTGCCCCTCCCCCTACTTAGCTATTTTTAAACTCAACCCCCTTTCAAGAAAAACTGGTACACCATGAGCTTTTAACCACTCTCTGCACCTGCCTGTGATTTGTGCACCGTTAGTAAACAGGCCAGCATTTCCCCGGCATGAAATGGTGAACTTGAATTGAGAGGGGGTAATTTCAAAGGGGATATGAGGGGCAAGTTTTCTACACAGAGTGGCACTGCTTAGGGTGGCGGTAGAGGCATTTAAGAGGCTCTGAGGCACATAGACAAAATGGAGGGATAATCACCACAATTACCATCACGCAGGAAGTGCAGGAGCAATAAATTCTCACACCACCAGGTTCCGGAACAGATATCACCCTACAACATCAGATTGAAAATTGTTTGATGTCCTTGTTCGCCAGTGTAACGAGGAACAAAATAATTGTTACTCCAGATCCGATGCTGCACAAAAAACCCACAATAAGATAAAAAAATAATAAAAAGAAACACAATAAATATAAAAACATAAGATTACTTATATACAGAGATTGATTGTATGTCCATAAAGTGACACTAGGCAGAGAAGTTTCTGTACATAAGGTGATTACGACAGGAAGTGACGAAGTTAAGCTGGATGAACTCAGCAGGTCAGGTAGCATCCGTTGAAAGGAGCAGTCAGCGTTTCGGGTCGAGACCCTTGGTCAGGACTAAAGAATGTAGTCGTCAATGCATCGAAGGAAAAGTTGGGGAGCAGTACCAGTATAGATTTGGAGCATAGACTGTTCCACATAACAGACTGCTTGGAACAGTCTATGCTCCAAACCTATACTGGTACTGCTCCCCAACTTTTCTTCCGCTACATTGACGACTGCATTGGTGCTGCTTCCTGCACCCATGCTGAGCTCGTCAATTTCATCAACTTTGCCTCTAACTTTCACCCAGCCCTTAAATTCACTTTGTCCATCTTGGACGCTTCTCTCCCCTTTCTCGATCTCTTGGTCTCCATCTCTGGAGATAGACTGTCCACTGACATCTTCTATAAACCTACTGACTCCCATAACTACCTTGACAATACCTCTTCCCACCCCGCCTATTCCCTATTCCCAGTTCCTCCATCTCCGCCGCATCTGCTCCCAGGATGAGGCTTTCCGTTCCAGGACATCCCAAATGTCCTCGTTCTTTAAGAATCATGGTTTCCCTTCTGCCGTCATCAATGATGCCCTCACCCGCATCTCCTCCATTTCCCGCACTTCAGCCCTCACCCCATCCTCCCGTCACCACAACAGGGACCATGTCCCTCTTGTCCTCACCTACCACCCCACCAGCCTCCGGATCCAGCATATTATCCTCCGCAACTTCCGCCACCTTCAATAGGACCCCACCGCTAAGGACATCTTTCCCTCTCTACCCCTCTCTGCTTTTCTCAGGGATCGTTCCCTCCGCGACTGCCTGGTCCACATGTCCCTCTCCACAGATCTCCCACCTGGCACTTATCCCTGCAAGCGTAAGTGCTACACCTGTCCCTACACCTCCTCTCTTACCACCATTCAGGGCCCCAAACAGTTCTTCCAGGAGAGGCAACATTTCACTTGTGAGTCTGTTGGGGTAATCTATTGTATCCGGTGGGACCTCCTCTATGTCGGCGTGACCTGACGCAGATTGGGGGACCGCTTCATCGAGCACCTCTGCTCCGTCTGCCACAACAGACAGGATCTCCTGGTTGCTACTCACTTCAACTCTCCTTCACATTCCCATTCAGATATGTCCATACATGGCCTCCTCTACTGCCATGATAAGGCTAAGATGTTGGAGGAACAATATCTCATATACCGTCTGGGTAGTCTCCAGCCCTTTGGTATGAACATCGAATTCTCCAACTTCTGGTAATTCCCTCCCTCCCCCTTCCCCATCCCACCTTCATTCTGTCTCCTCTTCTAGCCCTCTATCACCTCTCATGACTCTACCTTCTTCTACTACCCATAGTGCTTTCCCCTTAGATTCCTTCTTCACCTCTCCTGCCTATCCTCTCCCCCACCCCTTGATCTTTCCTCTGACTGGTTTTCTACCCTCCCCCCACCTTCTTTATAGGGCCCATGACCCCTCCTTCTTTAGTCCTGATAAAGGGTCTCGACCCGAAACGTTGACTGCTCCTTTCAACGGATGCTGCCTGACCTGCTGAGTTCATCCAGCTTTTTTGTTCGTCTTGATTTGACCACGGCATCTGCAGTGTACTTTAGTGATAAAGTAATGGTGTTTGAGGGTGTGGAGGGGTGGGTTAGTGGGTGGAGGTGCTCCACTGCTTGGTGAAAAGAGCCTGCTTTTTGAGTCTGGTGGTCCTGGTGTGGATGCTACGTAACCTTCACCCTAAAGGGAGTGGGACAAACAGTCCATGAGCAGGGGGTGGGATCCTCTGTGATATTTCTGGCCCCTTTTCCAGCACCTTTCTGTATCTATGTCCTTGATGGCGAGTGGGCTGGTTACCAGTGAGGTGCTGGACAGTTTTGACTACCTGTTGTGAAATGGCGAGGATATCGGTCGACTGGTTCTCCAGTGCAATCGCAGCCTTCCACAGGCAGGTGACCATCACTGCACACACGACTGCAAGTGTGATCTAACCAATGCTTTGTATAGCTGCAATATAACTTCCCAACCTTTGCAATCTAACTCTGTCTTGTGGACATGGACTAATTTAATTTTGCCCTTGCTAAGAAGGGCAAAGTGAGGGACAGAGAACTCGTGGTGGTTTTAGAGATAGACCAGGAACAGATCCTTCCCTCCACAATGTTCTGCTGAACTAATCTAACAAATCCCAAAGTTGAGTTCCAAGGTCAGGAAGTTATGTTGCTGCTTTATAAAACCCTACTTAGACCACATTTGGGGTATTGTGCACAGTTCTGGTCACCCCATTATAGGAAGGATGCCAAGGCTTTGGAGAGGGTGCAGAGGAGATTCGCCAGGATGTTCCTGGTTTAGAGGCCATGTGCTATAAGGAGAGATTGGACAAACCAGAGTTGTTTTCCCTGGAGCAGTGGAGGCTGAGAGGAGATCTGATAGAGATTTATACGATTTTGAGAGGCATAGATAAGAGTAGACAGGGAGTATCGTTTTCCAAGGGTTGAACTGTTTAGTACCAGAGGGCGTGCATTTAAGGTGAGAGCGGGTAATTTCAAAGGAGATGGGAGGGGCAAGATTTTTTTTTACAAAGTGGGCGGTGTCTGGAATGGGGTGGGGGCAGGGGCAGATACATTAGAAACTTTTAAGAGACTTTCAGACAGGCACATGGATGTGAGGGAAATAGAAGGATATGGACACTGTGTAGGTAGAAGGAATTAGCCATTTGATTACCAATTTAATTGATTCAGCCCAACACCAAAAGGCCCGTTCCTGTGCTGTACTAGTCTATGTACTGAATGTAGAATGAAGCTGATCTCTTCTGCATGCAAAGTAAAGTGAATTTATTATTAAAGTACGTATATGTCACCATATACAACCCTGAGATTCATTTTCTTGCAGGCATTCACAGGAAAATAAAGAAATACAATAGAATTCTGAAAACTATATATGACCAAAGACCGGTAAACAATCGATGTGCAAAATTGAGGGGTATAGATGGAGTAAATTCAAACAGGCTTTCCCACTGATGTTGGGTGGGACTAGAGGTCATGGGTTAAGAGTGAAAGATGAAATGTTTAAGGGGAACACGAGGGGGAACTTGGTGGTGAGAGTGTGGAGCGAGCTGACAATGGAAGTGGTGGAATCAGGTTCGAATTCATCATTTAAGAGAAATTTGGTTGTACATGGATAGGAAGGGTATCCAGGGCTATGGTCTGGGTGCTGCAGGTCAATAGGAGAAGGCAGAATGATAGTTTAGCATGGACTGGATGCTACTTATTGACACTATGACTAAAAAGACAAATGGTGCAAATAAAAAATACTTAATACTGAGGACGCGTCTTGTCGAGTCCTTGAGAGTGAGTCTGCAGGTTGTTCAGAGTTATTCATTTCAACTTGGTGTGAACTCTACCCTCCTCCAATGTTTTGCAGAGACCCCCCGCTTGGAACTAGGCAACATAGACAAGCAGTACTACGTGGTCCCCCAGTCTATCACCCACAACGGATTCCTCTACAAGACTGCCTCGGTGGGAAAGCTGATTACAGAGAGGAAATCCAAAGAAGGTAGGCTTCTGAGTGGGCATCTGAAATCCCTTCATGAACAAGAGTTGGAGGTGAAATTGGGATCTTCTGTCCTATCAGATTCCTCCTTTACCTTTCTCCCCCACCTGGATTCACCTATCATCTACCAGCTTGTCCCTCTTCCCCTCCCCCCCCCCCACCTTTTTATTCTGGCGTCCTCCCCCTTCCCTTCCTGTGCATCGGCTAGAAATGTTGACTGCTTATTCATTTCCGTAGATGCTGTGTGACCGGCTGAGTTCCAGCAGAGTTCTGTGTATGTTGCTCTGTTTACCAAGATACCGTGCAAAACTTGTCTTGCAGACTGTTCATACAGATCGGATCATCACACAGTGCACTGAGGTAGAACAAGGCAAAACAATAACAGAATGCAGAATAAAGTGTAACAGTTACAGGGAAAGTGCGGTGCAGGTAGACAATAAAGTGGAAGATCGTAACGAGGTGGATTATGAGGCTGAGAATCCATCTTATCGTACAAGAGGTCCATTCGATAGTTTGATAACAGCGTGGTAGAAGCTGTCCTTGAGCCTGGTGGTACATGCTTTCTGGCGTTTGTATCTTCTCCCCTGTGGGAGAGGGGAGAAGAGAGAGTGTTCAGGTGGGTGTCCTCTGTTCTAAAGGAAAGTCCTATTCCAAGCCTGTGCCGTCTGGTCCAAGACCTTCCCACTGTAGCAAACACCATCTTCACATCCACTCTACCTCGGCCTTTCAATATTCAATATGATTTTCTAAGCTCCAGCGAACACAGGCTCAGTGTCATCGATGCTTCTCATATGTTAACCATTTCATTCCCTGGATTATTATTGTGAACTTCCTCTGGACCCACTCTTACTGGGCCTGAGCACCTCCCTCTGCAAATGGATCCTAGACTTCCTGACTGGGAGACCTCAGTCAGTCCGGATTGGGAGCAGCATTTTCAACACCATCACACTGAGCACGGGGGCTCCCCAGGGCTGTGTGCTCAGTCCACTGCTGTTCACTCTGCTGACCCACGACTGTGCTGCAACACACAGCTCGAACCACATCATCAAGTTCACCGATGACATGACCGTGGTGGGTCTCATCAGCAAGAATGATGAGTCAGCTTACAGAGAGGAGGTGCAGCGGCTAACGGACTGGTGCAGATCCAACAACCTGTCTCTGAATGTGAGCAAAACAAAAGAGATGGTTGTTGACTTCAGGAGGGCACGGAGTGACCATTCCCCACTGAACATCGACGGCTCCTCGGTACCAAATTTCTTGGTGTTCACCTGGTGGAGAATCTCGCCTGGTTCCTCAACACCAGCTCCATAATAAAGAAAGCCCAGCAGCGTCTACTTCCTGCGAAGGCTGAGGAGAGTCCCGTTTCCCACCCTCCATCCTCATCACATTCTACAGGGGTTGTATGGAGAGCATCCTGAACAGCTGCATCACTGCCTGGTTCTGAAATTGCACCATCTCGGATCGCAAGACCCTGCAGCGGATAGTGAGGTCAGCTGAGAAGATCATCGGGGTCTCTCTTCCCGCCATTACAGACATTTACACTACACGCTGCATCCGCAAAGCAAACAACATTATGAAGGACGCCACGCACCCCTCATACAAACTCTTGTCCCTCCTGCCATTTGGGAAAAGGCTCCAAAGCATTCGGTCTCTCACGACCAGACCATGTAACAGTTTCTTCCCCCAAGCTATCAGACTCCTCAATACCCAGAGCCTGGACTGACAGCTTACTGCCCTATTATCCTGTTTAATTGTAATGCCTGCACTATTTTGTTGTTATTTACTGTAATGCCTGGGTCGGTCTGTAGTCTAGTGTAGTTTTTTTTTCTCTCTGTTGTTTTTTATGTAGTTCAGTCTAGTTTTTGTATTGTGTCATGTAACGCCATGGTCTTGAAAAACGTTGTCTCATTTTTACTGTGTACTGTACCAGCAGTTACAGTCGAAATGACAGTAAAAGTGACTTGACTTGACAATGCTATCACGTCCTTTCTTTAATTAGAGGCAGCCGAAAGTTTAGACAGAGTCCATGGACAGGAGGCTGGTTTGCGCTAGAAGTGATTCCCTTTGGCAAAGTGGCGTTGCTCCCTCTGTAAAGGAGGACCCCCGGGACTCAGTACCCCTCGTTAAGAAGGGTCCCTGATAAAGTCGCTTTAGAGGTGGGGTTCTTGGTAGTGAGAGAGACTCCTTTGAAAGAGACCTCTGGTACAGAGTCCCCTCTTTATCAGGGGGACAGTGATGGTGGTTCTCAATATCTCGATGGGCATTCTTTGGCTGAATTTATTTTCCTGATGCCTTGGCAGAATTCAGCAAACGGTGGTGCGTTCTGGACAGCAACGTGCTCAGTTACTACGAAAGCGACCGGAACTCCACGCCCAACGGAGCCATCGACATGCGTGATGTGGTCTGTCTGTCTGTCAACAGCCCTGCTGCCCATGGGTAAGTGGGGAGCCGGGTGGGGTGGTGATCTTGTTCAGTACCTGCTCACGGTCTCGTCTGACCGCAGGAAGGGCTGATCAAATCCTCAGGGATGACGCTATCTGCACTGGGCCGTGTGTGCGTGTGTCAGTCACACCGAGACCCATTTCAATCCGTCAGGTTGAAGATGAGCTTTATGTGTCATATATTAATCGAAACATACAGTGAAATGCATCGTTGTCATCAGCGACCAACACATTCTGAGGATGTGCTGAAGGCAGCCTGGAAGTGTCGCTAAGCCTCCAGCGGTAACGTAACAATCCCACAACTCACTAACCTGTAGCTGTCCGTGTTGACATACAAACCTATGTATCTTCAAAGATTAGATTAGCTTTATTTGTCACATGAACACCAGAGCACATAATGAGATGTGTCGTTTGCATCAGCGACCAGTTCAGTCTGAGGATGAGCTGAGGGCAGCCTGCAAGAGTTGTCACATTTCCCGTGCCAACACAGCATGGCTACAATTTATTAACCTTAACATCTTTGAAGTGTGGGGGGGGGGGGGGGGGATTCCGGAGCACCTGGAGAAAGACCCATGTGGTCACAGGAAGAGCATACAACCTCCTCGCAGTAATGGGAATTGAACCCCGATCGCTCGTCCAGCACAGCGTTACGCTAACTGCTACATCGCCGTGCTGTACATTTTTGGACTCTCTGACCAGTGGCAACTTGTCTGCATCTCTGTTGTTGGTATTAGCTAATACTTCTCTTCCAGACTGACTTCGATGCTGGTCTTCAGACTGCAAAGCATAGGTCCAGAGTTAGGCCATTCAGCCCATCGAGTCTGCTTCACCGTTCCATCATGGCAGATTTATTATCCCTCTCAAACCTATTCTCCTGCCTGAAGGGCTGAGCAAGCTAGGAGTTTTCTGTTTGAATGAAGGAGGATGAGAGGTGACTTGATAGAGCTGTACAAGATAAGCGGCACAGATGGAGTGGATGGCCAGAGATGGTCTGCCAGGACAGAAATGGCTCGTATAAGGGGGCATAATTTTAACATGACTGGAATATATTTTAAGGGGGGACGTCAGAGGAAAGTTTTTTACACAGAGAGTGGTGAGTGCATGGAACGCTCTGCCAGCGGGGGTGATAGAGGCAGATACATTCGGGACATTTAAAAGACTCTTAACTAGCACATGGATGATAGAGAAATTGGTGATTATGTGGGAGGGAAGGGTTAGGTTGATCTTAGGGTAGGTTAAAAGGTCAGTACATGCATTGCGGGCTGAAGGGCCTGTATCATTCTACTCTGTATTCTATGTTCCAACCATTTGCTGAACAAGCCTGCAATTCAAGTATGAGAACATGGATCCTTCTGTCCTTCATCTGTCCTCTCCATTTAGATAAAAGTCTGTTTCTAACTGAACTGTATGACCTTACACCTTTCTCTAACTTCCGGTAGTTTCTTCCTCCTCCACTTTCTCTCTTTTTCCATTTCGCATTCTGATTCCCCTCTCTCCCATCCTCCTCAACTACCTATCACTTCCCTCTGATGCCTGTTCTTCCCTTTCTCCTCTCCTGTCAGGGTTCCTCCCCCGCCCTTTACCTTTCCCACTGTTCACCTCCCAGCTTCTCACTTCATTCCCCTCCTTCCCTACCTACCTGGTTCCACCTATCACTTGTCAGCTTGGTCTCCCTATCCACCACCTGCCCCACCCCTCCCCTCACCAATCTGCAGACGCTGCAGATCCGGAGGAACAAACACAAAATGCTGGAGGAACTCAGCAAGTCAGGAGGGGAATAACCCGCTGAGTTTCTGCAGCATTTTGTGTTTGTTCCTCTAGATTTCCAGAATCTGCAGATCCTCTTGTGTTTATATCAAACACCATTTGCCAGGTTTTGACTATTTACTTAGCCTTTTGATAACCGGTCACTATAATGATTGCAACATGCTCTGCCACCTATTTCTGTCTCTGGCCCCTCCCTCCACCCCAAAGTCCCCAGTTAAGAGTTTGGAGATCAACTCTAGTTCTGTCTGTAAGGAGTTTTTAAGCCCTCCTGGTGGTGTTCTGGTTTCCTCCCACAGTCCAAAGTTAGGAGGTTAATTGGTCATTGTAAATTGTCCTGGACTAGGTTGGTGGGTGGACTAGGTTAGTAGGTGGGTTGCTGGGCAGTGTGACTCGTTGGACCAGAAGTGTCTGTTCTTTGCCTTATCACTAAGTAAAATAAATGAATGATCCATTTGTTCCCTTTCCCCAGCTCTCTGGTGACTAATGAGCAATGAAGATGGTGTCCAGCTGCAGCCTCCATCCAGGACTTGGCTCAGTTTATTTTTGGGTTCATAGGGATGATTCTGAGGACAGAGAGAGGAGTTAGGGGTCAGGTTAGGGTTTAGGGACAGGGATACCGGGTAATTGGAGCTCATACTGGAGTCTACGTCTTCACTCCACGTTTGAAGACCTGCGATGGATGTGGGTCATCTAGCTTGATATTGCGCCAGAGCTGTTAGCAGTTCCGGACTTGGAGTTCTACGTGTGCAGGAGGAATGAGGTCCAATGACCCCCGAGGTTTGCAAAATGGGGAGATGTGAGTTTGAGGCCTGGTGTCTGGAGTCTGTCATCTGCTAGTGTTCAGTGATCAGCGGGTCCTGGGGTCGTTGCTGAGGATCGAGGCCCGAGGGTTGTTGGCTGGAACTCAAAGCCTACAAATCTCTGAGAGTCTGCTGGGCATGTCGAAGGCCCAGTGTCTGTGCACCTGAGTCCACTGGGAAACTGAAGAAGATGACCTGTCCCGGGGTTAGAGGACTATGTATGTACGTGGGCAAGAGGGAGGAATGGGCTTGGTTGTTCGGCTTCTGTGTTTTTTTCTAGGCATGGAGGACATGCAATGTTAGCAACTGAATGTGTGGCGGCTTTTGCGGGCTGCCCCCAGTGTGTTGGGTGTTAGCGCAAACAATGCATTTCACTATGAAAGAGGACACAGCTGTTTAGAAGAGGGATGAGGAGGAATTTATTTAGCCAGAGGGCAATGAATCTGTGGAATTCATTGCCACGATCGGCTGTGGAGTCCAAGTCACTGGGCATAATTAAAGTTGAGTTTGATAGGTTCTTGATTAGTCAGGGTGTCCAAGGTTACGGGGGACAGGCGATTGGGGTTGAGAGGGGTAATAAATCAGCCATGATGGAATGGCAGAGCTGACTTGATGTGTCAATTGGCCTAATTCTGCTCTTCTGCCTTATGATCTTATAGTCTTGTGTTTCAATGTACACGTGATATAATCTCGAATTTTGATCCTTACGAAATGAGTGTACAGTGGGGGATTGTTCTAGCTGACCTAATGTGTTTGGAATGTTTTGTTTCCTGTAGGTTTGAGCACACGTTTGAGGTTTTCACGGATCCAGAGCGCCTGTTCATGTTTGGGACTGAGAGTGCAGAGTCCATTAAAGAGTGGGTCAAGTCCATTGCCAAGGTAATGCTGTGAGAGGCTTTGCTACTTAACGTCCCTTGCACACCTCCACACGAGTACATTGTCACTGAGCTGTACACTAAAATACAGAAGTTTTCTACAGAAGTGGTTTGCCATTGCCCTCTTCTGGGCAGTGTTGTTGCAAGACGGGTGACCCCAGACATTATCCATGCTCTTCAGGGATTGTCTGCCTGGGGTCAGTGGTTGCAGAACCTGGACTTGTGATGTGCACCGGCTGCTCGTACGACCATCCACCACCTGCTCCCATGGCTTCACATGACCCTATTGAGGGGCCAAGCAGGTGCTACACCTTGCCCAAAGGTGACCTATACAGGCTAGTGGAGGGAAAGAGTGCCGTACAGTTCTTTTGGTAGAGACGTACCTTCACCCCACCACTCAGTGGTTGATCTGTTGCCCCTCTTAATCAGTTGGGTAAATGGACTCATGGGAGAGACTCAGTTAAGGAGAGAGATTGGGCAGGTTGGGAGTATTTTCTCTGGAGTGTAGTATAATGAGGAGTGATCTTGTAGAGGTGTCTAAAATTACATGTGAATGAGCACAGGCTTCTTCTAGAACTAGAGAGCACAGATTTAAGGTGAGATAGGAGAGATTTAATAGGAACCTGAGGGACATCGTTTTCGCCCAGTGGATGGCCCACATATGGACTGAGCTTCCAGAGGAGGTGGTTGACGATATCTTGGACAGGAAAGGTTTCAAGGGGGGAACGAGGAGGTGAGGGGAGATGGAGGTGACGGGGATGATGGCCAGTGTAAATGTACACTGTCTAGGAAGTGTTGCTGGCAGTGTGTGGGGTCGGGACCTTTACCTCAGGTGCCCTTCACTTTGGAAGGTGTTGATTCTGGTTGCCATGTCTACCATTCCTCTTCTCTGCCCACAGTCCTTCCTCCCGCCAGCCGTGGACCTGATGGACCATGACTTTGAGCGGATTGGACGTCTGCTCTACAAGGACGGGTTGAGCCTGGAGCGGGCCAAGGTGGGCTGGTTTGCGCTGGAGAAGTCCACGCTCTTTGTCTGGTCCGAGGACTCGGACAAGGTGGAGGCCATCAACCTTCGCAAGCTGCAGGAGTTGTGTAAGGGCCGGTTGTCTGGTCGTCTCTGTTCCAGAGCCTTCCGTTCACCCTGCGCTCTGCCAAATCCCCAAACCTGGACTCCCTGTCATCTTCCAAACCATACCATCCTCCACTTCTCCTGACTTCCACAACCCCCTGACACCCCCTCACCACCCCTCCTCCGCCCCCCTTCTCCCACATCTCCCCTACTTCTCAACCCTCAACACCCTGCCTGCACACTCCGTCATCTCCCTAGCCACAATATCTCACACCCTCATCTTCACTACCCTACACTCACCAAACCCTCATCCCCATGCCCAGTCATGCCTCCTCATACATCCCTCATTCCCACATCTCCCCAACCACCACCTCTACCCTCATCTCCTCTCCAGCAACTCCACTCACCCTCGTCTCCCAGTCCCTGCACACAGAACATACAAGAGTATCGCACAGGAACAGGCCTTTCGGATCATGCTGTCTTTCACCAACCTCGATGTTGCATTAAACTAATTCTCTGTCCGCACGCACTGTCCATATCTCCCCACCCCACCCGTGCGCTTCGTGCCTCCCTGCCCATGTGCCCCCGTCTCCCCACCCTGCCTGCGCGCGCTCCCTGCCTCCCCACCCCCTGCCCATTGAAATGCCTCTATCATATTGTATCTGCTTCCCACCTCTGTCACAATAAAAATGTCCCCCACGCATCTCCTTTCAATTTCCTTCTCTCATCCTAAACCTACATCCTTCAGTATTATCATCCCTGGTAAAAGATGCCGGCTGTCTATCTGTCAATGCCTTGCGTGAGCTCATAAACCTGTATCGGATCTCCCGTCAGCCTCCACTGCTGCAGAGAAATCAACCCAAGTATGTCCGGCCTCTCTAACCGGTCAGCATCCTGGACCTCCACGTGCTTTCCGTTATGAAGTGGCCAGAATTGCATTCAGTGCTGCAGAGAGTGGTGGAACCAGTGGTTTGGACATCTCTCTGCTCTTTCCCTTGTATTACCCCTCCCTGGTCCCATCTTCCCCCAGCTTCCTGCTCATCAGACACTGTTCCTTTGTGTAAGCCGCCTATCCTGGCCCAGGGTCTCCCTTGAGTCTCTATTTCCCCACAGCCCCCTGCTCTTCCAGGCTTGAGAACAAGCGAAGCTCTGTGCGTTGGTCTGGAACTGGTCACATCCCGTGATGCAGTGAGGTGAAAGTGCATGCTTGCTTACACTTCCACTTGACACTGAAATGTCTTTCTCCTCGCCTCTGGGGTATGTGCATTGTAATGGAGGTGTGTCTTATGGGCACAGGAAGATCCCATGGGGAGCATTGCCAGCCCATTGGGATTGGTTGTTTGCCATGTTTGATCCCTGGCCGGGACTCTGTACACCCGGCTGGGAAGGACTTCCCCATTTCTCTTCCGCTCGGGATCCTGTCCCCTGGGTCCGTGCCTCGGTTCGGTGGATGGTGCATTGCAGTTGGTTAGCTTGGAAGCAATCTTCGGTTCACCCTCTCTTTGTTGTGTTACAGCGGAGCAGGCTGACCACGGGGTGCTGGTATTGGTGGAGAAGAGGCGGTGAGTGCAGCTAAGCCCCTCCTCCCTCCTACTCTCCTCCTCCCTCCCAGTCTTCTCCTCCCTCTTCCTACCCTCCTCCTCTCCCTTCTCCCCCTTTTCTTCCTCCTCCCTCCCTTCTTACCCCTCCCTCACATCCTCCTCCTCTTTCCCAACCTCCTGCCCCTCTTCCTACCCTACTCCTCTCCTTCCCCTTTTTCCTTGCCCTTCCCCCCTTCTTAACCCTCCTTCCCACTCTCCTTCTCCCTCTTTCTACTTTACTTCATTCTTCCCTCCCTTTCCTCTTCTCCCCTCCATCTCATCCACCCATCTATTTCCTTTTCCTTCTTGCCCCTTTTTTGTCTCCCTTTTCCTTCATACTATCTTTTCTCCATTCTCCTCCTGCGCCCTTATCTCTTGCTTCCTGCCCTCCCCCTACTGTCTTCCCACTCTCCCTCCTCTCTGCAAACCGTCACCAGTGAGCATCCTCTACTTGGTTTCGCCCTAACATTCCCCAACACCCCCCGCCCTCCGATTTAGTGATAGAACGCTACAGCACAGAGACAGGCCATTCGGCCCATCCACTCCATGCCGCGCTATTAATCTGCTTAGTCCCATCCATCTGCACCCAGACCATAGCCTTCCCCGCCTGTTCCGTCCATGCACCTTTACCCAATTTCTCTTAAACATTGAAATCGAACCCACATCTGCCACGATTACTGGCA